>NC_050573.1:77162089-77482396 GCF_011100635.1 Trichosurus vulpecula
CTTCAAGCATCAGTTCACATTTCTCTGAATTCTTCATATTAGTTATTTCTTATAGTTCTAATAGAAGTGATCAGGTCCTCCTTGATCAATTTGAGTCCGCCAGTTGGTGGGGGGCATGGACCCTTGTTGTAAGGGCACTGAGGGAATTGAAGAGATTGGAGCAGCAAGTGGTGGTAGGAATGGACTATACAGACTCCATCTTGTGACTCAATTCTGCATCTAGTTCAGTACTTTTTCTGTTCAATTATGGGTCTAGTCCAAATTCTATCTTGTGATAAAACTTTATTCACTTGTGGGAATTGGGAGAAAACTTATTATATTGTTTGAATCCAGCACTGGACCACATCTACCTGTTGTTTGGTGACCCTTAACTAAGGATCTAGGTTATGCTGACCAGAAACCCAATCAGATCTTAAAATTGTTGCAAACAGTTTCCTCACAATTATACATCTCAAGCAATCCATATGTCTTATCTGAAAACTGGCCCCATGCTGATCAATCAGTTGTTGTTTCCAGGTTCCTTTGATTGTTTACAGACGCTTGGGGTGGGGAATGGGACACCAATTTTTCTATCAGGGAGTTGCACCTGTTCATTCTTCCTCTCCCAACTTAGAAAGTCCCAAATATTTCATTCAATTGGAAATCAGATTATCTAATATTGTATCCTGGTTAATTATTTCCTTTTAATTAATTGACCTTATTTGAGTAATTGTTTTTAATGTATAAAAATCTGTCTCCCCCTGTATTTGAGGTCCAGCCATAAGCTGAGGAAGGGGCCTGGTCTTGATTTGTTAATCAACATGTGTAGCTTATTCAATTGATATTCTTGGAAGCTCAAACCTTTGTTTC
This sequence comes from Trichosurus vulpecula, assembly GCF_011100635.1. Lineage (NCBI taxonomy): Eukaryota > Metazoa > Chordata > Mammalia > Diprotodontia > Phalangeridae > Trichosurus > Trichosurus vulpecula. The sequence goes on from NC_050573.1 coordinate 77,162,939, forward strand.
CTCAGTCATTTCATCTTTCACACACCCTAACACCTCCAATGAAGGCAGACTTGTCATGAACCTTTGCTGAGAGGACATGGAGAACTTTGATTGGTCTCAAGTGATTACAGTTGCCTCCAAGATAATTGCTGACTGAGAGTCAGGGGAACAGATTATTATCAGAAGGATAAATCAGAAGAGAAATCTTGATTATACGAAGGATAGATGAGATAAATTTTTAAAACTTTTGTATTAATAAAACAAATGAAGCTAGGATAAGACTGTGAAGCTATCAATTAGAAAAAAGAAATCTTGGTATTAAATTTCTCAGACACACATCTAAAATCCAGGATATGTAAGGAATTAATACTAACATGTAAGCTCTAAAACCATTCTCCAGTGGGCAAGTAGTCAAAGGATATGGACAGACAGTTCTCAAAAGAATTTCAAGCTGTTAACACCCATATGAAAGATTGTTTCAGATCACTGGTAATAACAGAAAGACAGATCAAAACAACCATAAAGTTTACTTTTTTCTTGAGGTAATCAGAGTTAAATGACTTACCCAGGGTCACATAGCTATTTAGTGTATGAGGAAGGATTTGAACACAGGTCTTCCTTACTGCAAGGCCAATACTCTATCCACTGGCCCACCTGGCTGCCCTAAACAATCAGAAAACCTCAATTCTTCTTTCACTTCCTTCTTTCAGTCTCCGTGCACTTTCTCCGTTATCTTGTTGCTCCTGAGCCACCCATTCTTTCTAGGTCAGCTCACTAAGCTTGCCCACCAGAATAAAATTGGAGACCCTGCTGCCCAATTTTTCTGGCCTCCATTCCTTCCTCCTAGTCTGTGTCTCACAGATTGTCCATGGGCCTGTAAGAATTCTAAGGCATGCCTCCAGTCCATCTTCTGGCTCAAAGATTTGGATAGTCCAGAATTACTCTAAGGGTTGAGAGGGAATCCTTGTTCCTCTGAAATACAAATCCCAGGATTCCAGTCAGTTCTCAAGGCTAAGTTATACTACAGCAGAACATTACTGTGGCATAAGAAACCAAGAACATGAATTCCAAGAAACATGGGGGTACTTCTATGAAATTATATCAAATAAAGTAAGCAGATCCAGGAAAATTGCTTATACAGTGACAACAGTGTCCACGGCATGAACAAGAAAACAAAACTGAAAGCTGTTTAATTATAATGATCTAGCATGGCCCCCAGAGAAGCGTTTAGAAAATGTACCTCCCTGCTTTCACTGAGGCTGGGGGAGGGGGAAAGAAGGAGGTGGAAGGTTATGGATGTGAGATATTTCATATAGTCTCAGACATGGTTAATGTGGCATTAGTTTTGCTGAAATGATTTTTTTCTCTCTTTTCAAAAAAAACTGCTATAAGGGATGACTTTCATGGGGATATATTTGGAAATGAATTTGGTATTTTAAAAAATATTAGTGAATTTTTTAAAAAAGAAAAGACCAAACATCTTACAAAATTATGCTTCCTGTTGCCTTTGGACTCAGAATAAAACCAATTTAATCAGTTCCTTGATTTGCTTCTCCATGCATAACCTATGAACCATACTTTCATTCCCTTATAATTTCTTTTGCTTCCTTTAAGTCCTAACTCAAGTCCTATCTTCTACAGGTAGCCTTCCCCAACTTCTCTTAATTAGAGTGCCTTCCATCTGTTAATTATATCCTATTTATCTTGTATATAGTTTGCTTTGTATGTATTTGTTTGTATCTTGTCTCCCCCATTATACTGTAAGCTCCTTGAGGGCAGGGACTATCTTTTGACTCTTTTTGCATCCCTAGCACTTAGTACCTGGCACATAGTAGGTGCTTAATAAATGTTTACTGATTGATTAATTTAGACCAAGAATCTCTAGATTAATATAGTCCATTACCTCTGTAATATATCTATCCACAGGACAAGGACCTCACATTTAGAATGCCAACAGCTAAGTTGATTTGTAGATGGTCTAAAAACTGTGTGATTCTTGTCATGTCCTTTTCTTTCTCCTCTGTTTCCATCTCTGCAGAAGCCAAGAGAGACCACATTGGACTTAAAGCCATTTTGTATTTTTTTTTGCTTCATGGGCTACCATGGCCAAAAGACTCATCACCAAATGGCCAATTACTGGTGATGAACCTCTCAGAACTTAGTGAAGCTAGGACTGTGCTGATGATACTCTTCTCACAATCAACCTGTCCAACAAAGACCTCACCAATTTCTTCCCTTTAACTTACTCCTTTGGCAAACTCCATTATTTCTGTTGAGGATGCCACAATCCTCCCACACACTCAAATTTGGAACCATCCTTGACTCTTCTCTCTCTCTTTTCACCAAGGGCTCAAAGGAACTCAAAGCCAGGATCACTATTACTCTCTAGCCTTTTTCTCTGCTCACTCCCATTGACAGAGGAGGAATTCAGAGGGGTGGAAGGTTACATTGCCCTTGAGCTCTAACATCTGGCTTCTACCTACTTTTTCAGATTTGTTTTACACAGCTCCTCTTCACATGCATCAAAATTGCTACGAAATTAGACAAAAAGGAGTCATCTGAACCTGCATTCACATAATGGCTATGTAGAGGGTTGGCTCTCCCCACCCCCTGCCTTTATGTGAAGTGCTGATACTGTTGCTGCAGGTAGTTTTCCTCTTTGCCAAAGCCCCTGCCCCGTATAATAAGAGAAATACACAGGGAAATAATTCCGAGGTTTTATTGCACATGCACCAAACTGGACAAAAGATGGAAATAGTCGATGCTGGAGGGGCTGGGAGGAAATAGGCACAGGATGACAATTAGTGGGGCTGTGAATTGATTCAACTACTCTGGGCACCAGAAGAGGAAAAACAGATGGGTAAGAGCTAGTGTCCAGAAGCCTGTTGGGCTCCCTGCCTCCCAATGCTTTGGCTGAGGTTTCTAACTCAGCTCGGTGTGGGGTTTAAAATGTAAAATCATAAGTATATAGAATTTCATAAATTGATCACAGATTGGCTTGTATTTTGTCCCAGTTTCCCATTCAATTTCTTGTCTCCTTCCCAACTTCATGTGACACAAAAGGAAAATACATTTGCATTATAATTTAGAATACGTTTGCTGCTTGCCATTGGAATTTTGAAATGTAATAACATTAACAGCTGTTCTTCACTCTGGTAAATCCATGAGAACCTCCCTTCTTGCCTGCTGTTGCTCCCACTCTTCTGTCGCTGTTCTTAACATTCCCAAATAACCTTTTAGGGAACTTCCTTCCTGTATTTCATTTTTCAAATCAATGTGAGGAAAGGGAGAAATATCCACCATGACTTTTGTTGACTCAGTAAGCCTTTCATCAGAGGATTCAATGTCAAAAAATGTCTTGGTCCTTCCCTAGGATGATTACTTGCTGTCTTTCCTACTCCCAACTTTCACTCCCACTACCAGAATCTTATCTGCTCTACTTCCTTTGGCTTCTTCCCCATCTAGGCTCTGGCAGGTCTGACTTCAATGGTCCTTGACATTGAGACAATCCAATAAACATTTATTAAGCTCCTGCTATATGCCAGGCACTGTACTAAGTACTGGGGATACAGTTAATAAAAAGAAAGACAGTTCATGCCCTCAAGGAGCTTACAATCTAACGGGGGAAAGGAGACAACAGAGGCAGGAAAGTTGGAATGGGGAGATAGTAGGAGGTAACTCAGGTAACTGAGAGAGAGAGAGTGTGGTGGAATAGTCCAGCTCTATGTTATAGCCAGAGTGACCCCCCTACCTGACTCCACATGGTTACCTTCATGACGTAGAATTTCTCCATCGTGCTTCTTTGGCCTGTACTGGATGTCCAGGGTGTTCCCCTGGTGGGCAGCTCTAACATGGTGCCCAAGGCAGTATGATTAACAACCTTTTGCAACATTCCCATTGGGTTCATAGTTCTGGGTAATTTCTGGTGACCCCCTACCTGCTCCCAACCACATTCTGTGGTTCCTGGCTGGTCCCATCTGAATGGAAACTAAAGGTCACAGAAATAAGTGTAATGACCAGAGTGTAGGACCTAGAGCCTGGAGGAGCTGGTCAAATCTGGCTTGCATGACCTTGATCAAGTCACTTAACCTGTCAACCTCATCTGTAAAATGGAAATAATTATTGTACCAACCTCCCAGCGTTTAGGGGAGGATAAAAGGGCTCCAGGTGGGGACAAGTGTCATAGAGAAAATGTATGTAAAGTCTAAGATATTATAAAAATGTGAGCTACTATTATAATTTTCTATCTTGTTCCCCTCCAGCTTTCCTTTGTTGTTGGTTCTGATAAAACCACTCGGTCCCTCTCCCACTCCATCTCCACATACTCCCAGGGGCAGCTTTTGCTGGAAATTGGAATATCAGGGCTGAGCTACTGCTGATGGCCAATGTCCCACCTAAGAGCTCCAATCAGGAGAGTTCTAGGCAGAGCCAGGCTGGCCATCCTTCGCTGTTGCCTAGGTGATTTGCCCCACCCAATACTTCAAGTAAGTTAGGCAGCTAGGCAGGTACCCTCCCCTTCCCACTTGTACACTCCTCCCATATCTGGCCCTCCCTGACCAGGTGTCTGGCATTCCCTCTGAGTACTTCTCCTGTGCCACTGCATCTCAGGACTCAGCCAGAGAAGAGGGTGAGGACCTCAACACACCTGGGCTGGAAGGGAGGGGAAATAAAGGGAGGGAATCTGGGAGAGGAAGCTTGGAGACCACAAGCCAGGCCCCTGGATTTCTCAGGGGAAGAATTTAATTCAAGAAGCATTTATCAAGTATTTGCTATTTGCAAGTCTCCCTTTACACTGAAGGAAAGCTGAGATTCTGGGGCTAGGGACCAGGGGTGAGTGGCAGGGACCTTCCCCAGGCTAGTTCTTGTCTTCTGATGGCAACAACCTAAGAGTCTGACTTCTATCGCCCTGGGAAGGGAAACTGGCACTTTGGAACTGGGGTCAGGGCAGGGAAGAGTACAAAGAGTTTTTTTTAGGATAGACTTTGGACTTTTTAGGGCCAGAATTCTGGGTTCAGATTCTGTCTCCTAGGAGAGAACCCATTTCCCTGTGGCTCTGGGGCTGGGGCTCTGGCTGGGACTGGGAGGGAAGGATCAGCTCATCAGATGAGGAAGAATTCAGGAAGACAGTACTCCTTCTAGGAAACCAAGACAAATTCCACCCGTAATTTCTATTCTTCACAACACGGTTCCCAGTATAAGGGAACAAGTAAAGGCCCTCCCTCCACCTGCCCAACAGCTTTGGCATGACCAGCTGTGACAAGCCTCCAATTGCTCCCCATAGACACTCTGGATTTCTTTTGACCCTCAGTCCTTTTCTCTCACAAAATAACAGTTGTGGGGTAGAGGAAATCTCGGACAAAATCCATTTCACAGCTTCATTTCATAGATAGGGAAATCTAAAGCCCCAAGAGGGAAAATTATTTCATTAAGGCCATATAATGAGTCAATGGCACCTCTGGGACTGGGACCCAAGACTCTCTTGCCTCCACAATGCAGGATCCTCAACCCTACTTACCTGTCCCTCTCTCTGCTAACTCAGCCAAATTGGTGGCTGGCCTGGCACAAAGTGTAGGTAGGGGACCCTGCTTCCCTTCTCTCCTGTATTTTAGTGCTACCAGATCTACAAATCCAGGTCCAGAAAACAGCTTGCTTAAAGATGCATGGAGATCAGGGCAGGTATAAGTGCCCATCACTGACCAGGCTTCTTGTTCCTCTCTGCCCAGGACATTGGTACCATGAGGTTATTAAGGCGACGGCTAGTGCTCGGGGCTCTGCTGGGCACAGTTTTCTTGGGGCTACTAGTGCTGCTGGTAGGTCAGCTGCTAGAATCCTGGACATCTTCAATGAATCTGAGGCCTCCATCCCCAAGGATCTCTTTGAGGAAGTTTGAGTGGCAGACTCGGACACCACACCCCTTGGACCCGAATTATCCTTATCCCTACCCCTTCCTGATCAACCATCCTGACAAATGTAAAGGTCCCAAAGGTGCCCCTTTCTTGCTCATGCTGGTGATGACCCAGCCCCAGGAGGTGGGGGTACGCCATATCATCCGGGAAACATGGGGCAATGAGACATTGGTGCCTAATGTGGTCATCTGCCGCCTCTTTGTTCTTGGCCTGCCCCAACCCCTCTTTGCTAAAGAAGTTCAGGCCCTCCTGGAGGAGGAGGACAGGGAGCATGGGGATCTCCTCCAGGTGGGCTTCCTGGATACATACCGCAACTTGACTCTCAAGGTCCTCATGGGACTGGAATGGATGGCCCAGTACTGTCCCACTGCCCACTATGTGCTCAAGGTGGACAATGATGTCTTCCTAAACCCCAGCTTCCTGGTTCGTCAGGTGCTACATCCTGAGCGACCTACACGACCAAACTTTATCACAGGTTACATCTACCTTGACTCAGAGCCCCAGCGGAGCTTGGATGACAAGTGGTACATTCCCCCTGAGCTGTACCCCCAAGACAAGTACCCTGTGTACTGTGCCGGCCCAGGTTACGTGCTGTCTGTCTCCCTGGCCATTAGGGTCTTGGCTATGGCCCAGAGAGTCAAGGCCATCTACTTGGAGGATGTGTTTATTGGATTGTGCATCCAAGAGCTGGGGATAAAACCAACACCTGCCCCCCCTGATGCCTTCTTGATCATCCGGCAGGAGTATGAACATTGTGCCTTCCATCAACTCGCCCTGGTTCACCATTTCAAGCCCCAGGAGCTGATGCAGTTATGGCCAGACTTCCAGACAGTCAATGACACTTGTCCCATGGAGTGAGGGACTGACATGGACTCCCTTCCCCCTCACCCTGGTCAGACAGAGACAATAGTCACTGGCCCTGACCCTGAACATGTTCCAGAATTTGCCTTCGTTGCATGTAAGACCCTGGATCCCCTGGATTTGAGTACCACTTTAGACCCTCCCCCTAGTCGTGCTCACTTGGCATTCTCAGAGCCTACTTGGGTCCCTTGAGGGGGAAGCTCAGCGTTGTACTTTGAGATGCCCTGACTCTTAAAGTGAGCGCCCTAGACAAGGTGATCCAAGGTACTCTGTGTGTCTGTATCCGTAGCTTACAAGGACCGTGGCTTATAAGGCCCCTCCAATTACCTTGATTAGTCAATCAAAGGACACGATTCAAATCAAAGGTATTTAATGATATAGAATAGTAAAAAACTAGCAATAAAAAAATTTCCCCCAAACCCCTGATACTCATAAGGAACAAGTGTGGAAAGGCAGACACATAGGGAAGATGTGGTCAAGGCACGTGCGTGGAAGGGCAATTCATCTCTTTAGTGTGACAGGGCTAACGATTTCTCTGATGATATCATTGGGCTGCTTCCGTTGGGTCGGCTCCATGCTGCGCATGGAAAGTCTCAGCTGTGCGTTGCTCCTGGCTGATCTCAAATGGCTACTTTCCATGGAGTTCTCGTGGTCTCAAGGTCCCAGCTTGTTGCTGCTAGGCATGATTCCATTGGGCATGAGATTGTGGAGTTTCTGACTTTATCTGAAATTCTCAGCTTTAGAGGAGACTGGGTAGAGTCTGCTATTATCTGATACTTCTCTTTTAGCGGAAGACTCCAGCCCTAACACATCCAGTCATTAGACTAGAGAAACAAAGTCCTAACAGTTTTTTCCCTTCAGGAAGGTCTAGCAGTTTCTCAGAGACTTAGCTAGGATGGTCATTTCCTCTCCAGAAGGAGAGTACTTGCCCCAGGCATTAAACTCTTTGAAACCCAGAGCAGTCCCAAATAATTAGTGCCCTCAGGCTGAAATCTGCTTTGTGAACTGTATATCCTGGTCACTGAGGTCTGCAACTCTATTAGAAACTTCACACTAGCCTAGGGTCAAAAAAAAAGTGTTTGTGGCTCCCTAACGAATTTCCAATTATTTAATTATACTGTCTGTTTTAAAGGCTGCCTTCCCAACAAACTGCCAAGGGCTCTAAGAGGGTAGGGTCCCCTGGTCCTCAATTCGAAAATGTCTTCGTCCTTTCATGCAAATAAGTGGGAGGGAGAAAGACAGGAACAAAATTTTCAGCTCCAAGGTTCAGGCCATTGTCTCTCTCCTGCCTGGTTTCATTCCTGGCCTCTTATGTGTATATCCAGAAGCGAAACTAGAGCAGAATTTAATCTCATCCTGGGTCGGCATAGACCTTGTCCCTCAGGTATAATGAGGAGTCAGTATATATGTGGAAAGAAATCTGGATTTGGGCTGAGCAGACATCGATTGGAATCCAAGCTCTGGTCTTTACTACCAGTGTGACCTTGGCATGTCTTTTGCATGCCCTCTCTGGGCCTCAGTTTCCCCATATGTTAAGTAATGGAATTGAAGTAGAGGGTCTCTAAACTCTCTTCTAGCTCTAAATCCCATAATCCCGTGACTTTCCCCAGCTCCGCTATCCAATAGGTGGCTAATAAATATTTGCTGAATGGTAAGAGTCTCTCTGACTAGGAGTCAGGAGACTGGGTTCTAAAGCCACCCCTTTTGATGAGCAAATCACTTCTCTCACCAAGTTCTTGTTATTTCACTTAAAAAATGATGAGGCTGGATTATAGGATCTCTAAAAGTTCCCTTCCAGTGCTGATCTGAATTGTAGAGCGGTGTGGTGAGGGGGAAGAGGAGGGTAACATTGCTCCGGTCCAAGAACCTCTCAAGATTATTGCCTTCAGGGAAGGCTCAGCTGTCTCTCTCTAAAAAGCACTGTCTGAGAGACAACTTTATCATTACTGAATAGGTAGTTTGGCTAACACAAAATAAATAACAGCCTGGTAGTGGGATCCTGAGATCGTTCTAGTTCCCCATTCCTTCCAGATACGTAGCCCTTTGAGAATTGGGTGCTCAGGCCCGTAGCAGGAGCTTGATCAGTAGTGACTGAATTGGACATATACAGTTTCTTCCAGAGAGAAGAGAGGAGGAAGGGAAGGGGGAGATTCATTACCAGTCTGTGACCAAATAAAAAGATCATTGTCCCCAGCGAAGAAGAGTTCAAGGTAATAGTCTAGACCAGCCAAAGAAAACTCTCAGGCGTAGAGGGAACCCAGATATTCCCCAGTCTTTCACATCAGCTCCGGAGATAGATGGCAGACATCCAACAGGCTCCCTAAGAAAATCACTCCTCGTTATGCTTATTGCCGGATTTTGGCCTTCTGGGAACCTCCCCGGGTTTCTACTCTGGACTGGATCTTGGGGAAAGAGTGGCCATATGTTCCTAGCCCCTCGGGCTACTGACTCCTCAACCGGGCAGAGTTATGTGAGAAGCGGGTCTAAGGGGAGGGTACCCTAGGTACCTTATAGGAACCTGAATTCACTTGGTAGTTGTCCCAAGTGACTCTGGCTTATGTCCTGCCTTCTGTAGTCCTTGTTCTGTCATTTTTCAATTGTGTCTGACTCTTCACGAACCCATCTGGGGTTTTCTTGGCAGAGGCATTGGAGTGCTTTGCAATTTCCTTCTCCAACTCTTTTGACAGACGAGGAAAACGAGGCAAACAGGGTCAAGTGACTTGCTCAGGATCACACAGCTAGTAAGTGTCTGAGGCCAGATTTAAACTCAGAAGATGAGTCTTCCTAACTTCTTGACTCCAAGCCCAGCGCTCTATCCATTGTGCCACCTGGCTGCCCCTTAGTCTTTAACTAAGGACCCTAAAAATGTTTATAGAGAATTCTCTCGAGGCCTACAGAATGATAGAGCATTGCTTCCAGGAAGTGAGTATAGTTTATTATTTTCATCCACTAGATAGAGTACTGTGCTAGCTACCCACCATCCCAGTTGCCCTCGCCAGACCCCTCTTCCTCTTCACCAAAGATCTCTTCATGTATATATGTGAGCAACTCAATCACACCAACTCTCTGACTTTCAACAGGTGCAGCAAGAAAGAACCCCTGGCTGACCTAGATTTTCAATAAGTCCCAGGGTTATGATACAAAGTGATTCTTTGAGATTTTTTTTTAAAAGGGACAATATAATGTTTTAGAGCCCCTGTACCTGCTGTATGTGAGATTTTCCAGCTTGATCCAGACCACTTATGTCGATATTATGGTCAAATTTCCTGTGGCCACATGGTTTATTTAGAGTAATCAAGTTGCAATGACAGTATCAAGCAGCTTCTTTTGCTCTATCATCTCCAAACCTCCTCCGGTTTATCTTCTCAATTCTTTGAGGTTATGGAAGGTCCTGAACAATCTACTGCTACTGGTCATGGGAGAGATTAAAGGAATGCGTGTCTGGACCACCTTTCAGGGAAGTGTGGGGAGGTGCTGGGGGTTTGGGAGGTCTCCCAGGCTTCTGCCAAGCTGATGTTGAAAACTCTGGTTCTCTACCCAGGCCAGACTCAGATCTCTGCATGCTGGCTTCTATTTGCTTGCTTTGGCTCCTGGGCAGATTCAGCCATTCTGCCACTGTTCTCATTCTATACAGATAAGAACACAGATCTCAGCAACTGCTCAGTGACTGAGCTTTCTGTTCCTCTGTACTTCAATGGTGTCTAAGAAGTCTCTCTCAATTGCCACAAGGTCATGGTCTCACGGCGCTTATTTCCAAGGTTAATTGTCACTTGTCCACATGGCAGTCAGCTGCCCCATTCTGTCCAGTAACAGCCAAAATACACCCTCCCCTTCTCCCTGTATGGCAAGCAAGGGAGGCAGCATCCAAATCTCAGTGACAAAAGGAAGAAAGAAGAGAGCATCCGATTCGGCACACCCAACTGCCCCATCATGACTTTCTCCTCTCTTACAACATGCAAGTCAGCCAATACCTTTCCCTATTATCTCATGAAGATTCATCCCTATTGTGAGCAAACAGGTTTGGGGGTGGGGCAGTCCCAGTCTGGCCATTGCAAGGAGCACTCTATCTTCTTCCGTCTTATTCTCCAGACTTCTATCATCCCAAGTACTGGGGAACGTGATAATATTTTTGGAAGATGGGGGAGTAGATCAGTGAACATTCATTTTCTATGAAAATACGACAGTCTTATTAATTTCATTTATCCACCCAACATCTATGAATTCCCCAGCAGCTGGCACAGTCTAAGAGTTATCAAGATGGGAGAGATAATAGCTAGGGTTTTCAAACTGAAATTATAAGATCGTAGACCCGAATCTGAAAGAGACCTCAGAGGTCATCTGATACAACCCCTGAATTTTGCAAGGTGAGGAAACTGAAGCCAAAGGAGGTTGAACGACTTACCCAAAGTCACATAGATAATACCCATTGGAGGTGGGGTTTGAACCTAGGACCTCTGACTCCGGAGCCAGTGCTCCTTCCAATTCAACAGTCAAACAATATTTACTAAACATCTACTGTGTACCGAGCAGCACGGTGGGCTGGGGGAAATGCAAAGTTTCCATATGATAAGGTCTCTGGCCTCATGAAATTTATACCCTAAGTGGGAGAAAAGATATAGATGATTAAACTTGAATAGATTCATGAAGAACGATCACCGATGCGAATACTCCCTCTGGTGGTGCAGATCTCAGCTTACCAAGGCTTCTCATTCTGTGCGATTCTTAGTTGTATGCTCTCATAAATACTCCATTCAGAGCTACCCAAATAAAATCAATAAATCAGTTTGATTTTTTAAAATATGGAGGAAAAAATTATTCATATCAAAAATGAAGAAGGAAAGAGGCAGAGCCTAGAGGGTGAATGAAATAGCACAAGAAGTCTAGCAAGCTCTCCCCTCCTCCACAACTCCTCTAGACAGATCTAGAAAATGCACAAGAAGAATACTGGTCAGAATATCTGAGAAAAAAATCAAAGAGAATCATTTTTTCCATCCCAGAGGAAATAGGCAGACAAGTCTGAGGATGCTGAGGACTATGTTGTTGTTATTATTGGGTTGTTTCAGTCATGTCTGACTTTCTGTGACCCCATTTGGGGTTTTCTTGGCAGAGATACTGGAGTGGTTTGCCATTTCCTTCTCCAGCTCATTTTATAGATGAGGAAACTGAGGCAAAAGGTTAAGTGACTTGCACAGTGTCACTCAGTAATTAGGTGTCTGAAGGGAGAAGTTCTGGCCAGGAGAATGTTCTATGTGGTGCATCCCAGCACAAGGAGAGGCTGTGCACCAGGATAAGAAGAGTTTCGAGGATTTTGCACAAAGAAACCTGAACTTGTGTAGGGCATGGGAATGGGTGTCACCTGGCAGCTCAGTCAGTCTCTACCAGTTCTGTATCACAGATTCAGGGTGCGCTGAGGAGGGTGCTTGCACCTAGAGGTGATATTTCAGGGTGAAGAGTGGTCACTTGTCCTAGGCTGGGTACTCCCCGAGGAGCAAGTTCAGGAGTAAGCAGCCACTGGGTAGTTCTAATCTCTGGAATCGAGTCAGTCTTAGTTACGACTTCCAGCCCAATCTGAAGCAGGAATCTCAAAAAAAGGGAAGTCTGTATTTCTATCTCTCTGAACCAGCAGAGATTTCCAGCTGGCTAATAATGGCTGAGTCCTGTAATAGTAGCATGAAATTCTAATGAGGTATGCCCATAGGACTGAGCTTCAAGCCCAAACTCAGGTCAAGAACTAGCAGAGCTCAGACTAGGGGATAGCAATCAGACTTTGCCCTGAATCAGACCACTTTGGGAAGACCGAAAACTTGCAGGTCCCCAGCCTGCCAGACCACCTTGCCTCTAGTCATGTGCAGAGCCTGGCCCTAACATATAAGCTGAAAAATTAGGCTGGAAGGATGGGCAAATAAACCAACAACAACAAAAAGAATCCTTTCATAAAAAACCTATTTAATGAATTTGGAAGAAGAAAAGTTCAACAATCTCAAGGGAAATAACGAAAAAAAACATGGGAAAGAAGAGGCTTAGCAGCATCAGATCTCAAGGTACTGGTTAAAAAACATGTGAATCAGTGAGTTACACAATCTGTGGAAGCAAATGAACACAGTAGCATAGTATTCACCGAATACAAAGAACACAGTTATTAAGATAATAATAGTGGGTGGAAGATGAAATAACTGAGGAAACAAAGGCTGTGTGCCAACTGGCCAACAAATCAGAACCAGGCCCTTTCCTCGGCTTTAGCACTGGATCCCAAATACAGAGGGAGACTGAGTTTCATACATCAAAAACAGTTCATCAAATAAGGCCAATTAATTAAAAGGAAACAATACATCAGGTCATGTGATTTCTAATTGGATGATAGATCAGGGCCTTTCCCAGTTGGGAGGGGAAGAGTGAACAGGTACAATTCCCTGAAATCAGAGAAGGCATCCTCCTCCCCCCATGTGTCTGTAAACAATCAAAGGAACATGGAAACAATGGGTGATTGATTAGTACACGGCCAGTTTTCAGATAAGACATGGATTACTTGAGATGAATGGATGATTGTGAGAAAACTCCATCCATCAGTCTTTGAATCTGACTGGGTTTCTGGTCAGCATAACCTGGATCCTTAGCTAAGGGTCTCTAAGCAGCAGGAAGAAGTGGTCCAACTTTCCAGATACACAGGGCTAGGTCCAAACAATACAATAAAGTTTTCTCCCAATTCCCACAATTGAATAAAGTTTTCTCACAGGACACAAATTGGACTAGACCCGTAATTGAATAGAAAGGGAACTGAGCTAGCTCCATTTCCATTCAATTTCCACCATCACTTGCCGTTCTAATCCCCTCAATTTCCTCAGCAAGAAATCACTATTTGACAAAAACTTCTGGGAAAACCAGGAAGCAGCCTTACAGAAAGTAGACATAAGTTTTGACAGAGCCATGACTCCATAAAGGGTGATATCATAAACAAAGAAGAGCAAGGAAAAAATTACTTTTAATATCTATGGCTAGGGAAAAGGTTCAGTTCAAATAAGGGACAGAGAAAGTCATGGAAGATAAAGTCAACCATCTTAATGATTTAAAACATTTATAAAATTAAATATATAAATATTATAAATATAATTTAATAAATTTTATACAAAGCTAAAGCAGTTAAAATTAGAAGGGAAACAGATAATTTTAAGGAAATCTTTGCAGCAATTTTCTCTGATAAATGTCGCATTTTCCAAGACGTATAAGGGACTGATTCAAATATATAGGAACAATAACCATTCCTGAATAGATCAATGGTCAAAGGTTATGAACAGGAAGTTTTCAAAGGCAGAAATTCAAGCTATCAAAAAAGATATGAAAGATTATTCCAAATCACTTATGATTATAGAAATTCACACTAAAGCATATCTGAGGTTCTAACTTACACCTATCAGATTGGTGAGAATGACAGTTTTTGGAGGGGATGTGACAAATAGGAACACAAACGAAGATACTGTTGGTGGAGCTATGAATTGATGCAGCCATCTTGGAAAGCAATTTGGAACTATTCCCTCAAAGTCAATTAACTGTGACTAACTTTCGAGCCAATGATATCACTATTAGGTTTATACCCCAAAGAGATCAAAGAAAGAAGAAAAATACCTATATGTGCAAAAATATAGAAGTTCTCTTTTTGGTGGCAAAGAACTGAAACCTGAGGAATGCCTATCTATCAGGGAATAGAAAACCAAACTATATTGTATGAATGTAATAAAATATTAGTACACCATAAAATATGATGAAATAGATGGTTTCAGAGAAAGCTAGGAGGCCTCTATGAAATGATGCAGAGTGAAGTGAGCAGAATCAGGATTTATAAAATTTATACATTTACACAATATTTATACAATGTATATTGTATAAATATTACAGTATTATGTAATATAATATTATAATATATAGTGATATAAATGATAAAATTGTGATATAAATATTATAGTATTATGAAGAAAAATGACTTGGAAAGACTTGATAGTGCTGATCAATCCAATGACCAATTACTGTTTCACAGGATGCTACTCATCTCTTTACAGAGAGATGATGGAGTCATGATGCAGAATAAGATTACATGCTCTGACACAGTCAATTTGGGAATTTGTTTTGCTTGACTCTGTATATTTGTTGGAAGGGCTTTGTTTCTCTTTTTCTTTGGAGAGGGGTGGAAAGTGAAGCTGAAGGGTGTTAGGGAAGAAAGGAAGGAAGGAAGGAAGGCAGCATCAGCCATGTGGCATCTTCTTTTAAAATACAGAGAAGAGAACAGAAGGAAGCAGAAAAAAGCACAAGCAAGCATGACAGCCTAGAAACCTACAAGTTGAATTTATCATATTATAATGGTAATTAAAGATAGCATATATATATATATATATATATATATACATATATATAGTACTTTTTCACTTTATTTCTGCTATTCCAATGGGTCTTCACAATAACTCTTATGAGGTAGGAGCTAGTATTAACCAGATTTTACAGGTAACAAAGATTGAGAAAAATTAAATGACTTTCCCAGAGGCACAGCCTAAAATAATGAATATAATGTGGGAGAACTTTACTTTGCTCTCTCTGCTTTTTGAGTCTTCCATATTTAGGAGAAAGTTATTTGGGGGACCAGGAGGGACCAAACCTGACTACAAGGAGGAGATGATTGCCATCTGACTAAAAACCACCCAGATGCTACTGCCACCTGCAAGGTACAATTACTTCTACTTAATTATCAGACTGGGCAAGCTGACAGAAAGTTTTCCCTTCTCCACCTTGCTTTGTCACTGAAGAACATTGCAAAAGTTCTTCCCCTAGTCCCAGAGTCTATGTAAGTTTATGGTGAAAGAAATAAAAAGAATAATCCTTCTTTTGGAGGGAAGTAGCAAAGTGTTTATTAATTTCATGCATATTAAAATATAGTGATCTATTTGTTGCATATGTTAATCATTTGTGGGGAGAGAAAATGAGAAAAAAATGGTTCTAAGCAGTAGGACCAAGGCCAAGATTATTGATGGGCACACTATTTTCAATATTTTCTTCTTGTATGTTAGAATTGAGGAAGCAGTGTTCTGAGAAAGAGGTAAATGTTGCTTTCATGACAAAAAATAAAGGACGACACCAATTGTTTGCCATTGAGTGGAGCAGTTCATGTAGGGTGTCACCTGTTGGTTGATTCGTGTATCGCACTTTGAGTAGTTCCAAATCCTCCTTCCAGATTTTAACTTCTGTGATAGCTATCTCCCTGAATGTTTAAAAGTGGCAGCAAGAATTCAAGCAAACAAAAGTGTCACATATGTGATACGCATACTGTGAAATTTTTTTAAAAAAATCTATTTCTTGCTCTGTTTTTCTATCAACATTCATGATTTGCCAAATCCCAACCCTGGATAACTGCCATCATTTCTCTTCTCTGCTCCTACTCACATACTGTAAATTGGACTGGAGGAAATCATGAAACTATGATAACCATTATAAATTTATGTTCCCTAATTTTAACTGGTTCCTCTGAAGCAAGACAATCCTTTTACTCTTCCCTAATTGAGTCTCCGTTTTACTTTCCATAGAGATTGTTCCAAATTTGCTCTTCCCTCCTGAAATCTGTCACACTATCCTTTTTTCCACCCTCTAAGCTAAGATACTTACCTCATACTTTACTGAGAAAAAAGAGACTGTTTGCTTTGACTGGCTTCTCCCCTTCTCACATCTCAAAACCTCTTGACACTATTTCTCATTCTTCCTTCCTTTACTCTAGTCTCTGTTGAAAAAGTGACCGTTTCCCACACCAACCTGCTTGTCCCACCAGGAAAATAGAAAAGATTGGAACTGTGCATCCTGAGATTAGCAGCCTGAGAGACACCTGTTAAAAATGGAAATATGGACCCAACAAGATCCTGGATCTTCAGTGAGTGCAAGGCTGAAGATCTGGCAGCCCTGGCACAAGACTGAGTTAGTGAAGAAAAATATATAGGTCTGAAGCGAGAAAAAGAGACTGAGTTTGAAGCCTGGTCAAGGACAAGAGCCCGGTTGTCATTGACACCTTCTCCACCTGAGAGCCATCTTCAAAATCTTAAATTGTCATCCCACTAAACTGCTTTTCTGAGAATCAACTTTCTCTTTTTTGGCTATTCCAGGTTTCTCCTATATAAAATAAGGGGATTAAACCAGATGCTGTTGAAAGCCCCTTTCAACTCCAAATCTACGATCCTATGTAAAAAGCACCTTGCATACAGTAGGCACTTAATAAATGATTGTTTACTTATATTGTATTGAAAGCAATACAGAGCTAGAACATTGTTGGCAAACTTCTCTTCAAGGAGAAAGGAGAGGAATACCATACCACTGACAAGGAACAAGAAAACTAAATTTATATGAAGCTTGCTTGCTATACTTTATGCAATCAAATCTAGGTTCATCCTGGGGCTGTGCTGGAACCAGCTTGAAAAGAATCTTAATTTTTCAGTGTGAGCATTTACACTGTACAAATCAGTGAACACTGTAAATCAAGGCTTGATTTATTGTTTTGTTGATTTTTCCAGATTTAAGTAAGTGATGGAGAAAATGTTAATAATGAAGACTAAATTTAAAAGTATGTAATTCATATATTTTTTCCAAAGAGCTGATTGATTTACATTTACCAGCAAAACTATGTTTCTTTCCATGAGTTCTCTATCTTGTCAATTATCTAGATTATGTGTGAATATTCAAGAAGTGTTCCTTGATGTTCGGGGTTGAGCCTAATGCATACTAGTCCCTTGTTAATTTAAATTTGATATTGGAACAAAATGATATACTTTAGGTCATTCAATAGGTAGCAACAGGAGATTTACTTAGTCATAGCAGGAGAGAGAAATTCAGCAAAAAGAGGCGTTGAGGACACCTCCAATTGATTCAGCTGCTTTGCCTGTCTTATCCATCTTAGTTCTCTAAGAATCAGAGAACCTAGAGCTCCCTGTGGCTATTTTTACTCAGGGGACAATGAAGTGATATCATTAGCCTGAGCCTTTAGACCTCCTAGCCAATAAAGTCTTGACTACTTTTTAAGAAGAAAACTAGCCCAAATTGAATGGGGGCAGTAGCTAAGATATTGTTCCTGCTACATCTGCCATAATAAAGCCACTTCCTTCCATAGTCAGCATTTATGCTTAGAAATTGGAAACTGAGCCCTCAAACAAAAATATTAACAAGAATGATAACTAAATTTTTCATGTCACATTAAAATTTTCAGAGTGTTCTACTTACGTTATCTCATTTGAGCCTCATAACAACTCTGTTGATGATGTAGGTACCCATGTTATGATGAGAAAAACAGGCTCAGAAAGAGGAAGTGATTTGCCTATGGTCACATTGTTAGCAAGTATCATAAGCAGAATCACAGAGTCACAGAATTTCATTGTTGGAAGGGACCACAATGGCCATCTGTCCAACCCATACTAAAAAAATGTCCATTGCATCCTACATGACAAGTAATCAGTCATCCAGTTTTTGTTTGCATATCTCCAATAATGTATTCAACTACCAATGAGATAGGCACTTTAGGACAGCTCTCATTGTAAGTTTTGCCAGACACTCTTAAGTCCATTGTTCCATCCAAATCATAATGCATTCTTAAACAAATTAGGAAGGGTTCGGGTGCTATCCATGGCACTGCTTCCATATTTTAGTGAAGTTACTGTAGTGTTGACTATATATTTTGTATAGTCTATTGTTAAAGAACTTTTTTCCTACTCCAAAAGCACTTCACACCACCCCCCAACCCAGGTGATGAAACTAAGGTAAACGGCAACTAAGGGACTAGTGCCAGGAAGGAATAGAACCCAGGTCTCAAAATGCCTCATTAGCCTTGTATATCTTTAAAATTTTGGTTAAATTTAGCAATTGACATTCAGAGATCTTGTCTATAGGATCAGAGATTGAGAGTTTCAGTATGTCTAGCATCCTCCCTATTTTTGGTAGGAATTAAGGGAGTGATAGAGGATCACAGGATTATATTACTCTAGAGCTATATTTCAGAGGCCATTTAGGCCAACCTCTTCATTTAGCATATGAGAAAACTGGGTCCCAGGGAAGTTAAGTGACTTTCCCAAGATTACTTGAGCAATAAATGCCATGAGAGGCTCATTGCTCTGAAAAGGTATTGCAGAAGATGGCTAAAACCCTAATGCCAATGACAGAGGTTCTAGCAAGCATCTAATGGTGTATGCTGCTGAACTGAGGGTACCTTCTGTGAAGCAAGGCCTCAATCTAGGATCTAGCTGGCCAGATTGACCACATTCACATGGACAAGGAATGACATCCATGGTAAGGTATGAGATCGGCACCATGGACAGCACCAAATCATTTCTACTTGTCTTGAGAATGCTTTATGATCTGGATGGAGCAATGGACTTGGAGTTATAAACTCTCATTACTTTTATGGAAAAGATGGTGTTGTGGCTTTGACAGTATACCATTAGATGGCAAACTGCAAAAGCACTAAATATAATTAGACCAAGATGTGAATGTGCTAAAAAAAAAAAAAAAAAGGATCAACATCTTGTACAGATCAAGGTTAGGAGTGAAAGAAAGGTTAAGTACATAATTGGCATAGAGATTGTTTTTGAAGAGAGCAGGGCTATTTAGCCTGTTATAAGAAAGGATCTGAACTGCAGGTTGTAGAATGGGGAGGGAGCACAGGACCGGGAGAAGAAAAAACACAGTTGCTATCTTTAAGAATTTGACGTGTGGCAGAACTATTAGACTTGTTCTACTTGTCTCCACCAATAGAATTAGAAACAATGGGTAGAAGTTGCAAAAGGCAGATTTAAGGTTTTTTGTTTTTTTTTAATTTGTAATTTTTTTTACTTTAAACTTAAATACAAAATAAGAAAAGAAAAAAGAAACAAGCTTAAATACTAAAGCTAAAATAATACAAAATAAGAAAAGAGAAAAAGCATTGCCATGTGCACAGCAGAATGTGAAAGAGAATTCAAAACATATAGCAATAAGTTTCCATTTCATGAAAGCCTACATAATAAATACTACTTATTGTGTTGAGAGCTGTCCATCTTTGCTTCCTTGTAAGTTTTTTTTTTGTTCTCTGCTGAGTACTTTTTACTTTGTCCTTTATCCCCCTTTCTCCCTCCCCCAGGCTACAATTAAGAGCAGATATATTTGTGTGTATACATACATATATATACACACACACATATATATGTATACATACATATGTGCATATACACACATGTATATATACATGCATACACATATACATATATATTGTGAACCATCTTGACCCCTCCCCAAACCCACTTGAGCCCCTCCTTACTTGAGAAAAGGCCTAAAACCTGGATTGGTCAATCAGAAGAAAGACATTTTTGACCCACTCTGAGCTTAACCTGTCATAATGCTCTGTGTACTCTGGGATAACAGACATTCTCTGTTTTGCTGTCTGAGTTAACCCAAGCTTTCCTGCTGGATTTTGCTGACTGGGAACATTCTTCTGCCAAGGACCAGGGGCTTTGAATTGAATGCTATCTTCAGTAATGGTATCCCTCTTCCTTGTTGTTTATGAGCAATGTTACGGCATGTCATGTCACGTCATGTCAGTGTTGTGCTATGTTATGCTATGTTAATGATAGAAGAAACACTGACATCCTGGAACTATAACTTCAATAGACACTTTGACACTAATTGTATTTACAATCTATCCTATTAAGAAATTTCTTTCTCGTATTATGGTTACTACATTTGGAGACTATAATTTTAACTGATAATAGGCATTCTGAGTCCAGAAGGGAGGGGAATTGCTCTGAGAATATAAAGTCCCCTTTGTCTATCCTTCCTTGAGTTCATTTTGAATGACTCCTGTGTACGGACGCATACACATCATTTCCTTTGAGAGAAATAAGCATGTGTGTGTGACCTGATTCTGTTTGTTCTCTGAACAAGCCTCTCATATGGGTTGACAGTTGACAATACGTACGCATATAGATATATACACACAAAGATATACAGATATACATAAACACACATACACCTGTCTATACATATACTTACACATACATATACTTAGATATTGATAATGATAGTCATATATAGACATACACAATCAGATGCATCTATGTAAGACCATACTATACTTCTTTATCCTGTTTTTCTGAGGGTGGGATAACCTCTTCCTTCATAAGTCCAAGTCTTTTCATATTCTTCCAAGTCCACCAACTTGTCATTGCCTATACCACAGCAATATTCCCACCTTATACTGTCTAGTTGCTTTAAATAGTCCAAAACAACATTGATAAATATGGCTGACACATAATGTAGTTTGCTTATTTTCTCTTTTGCGTAAATCTATTTTAGACTTAACTTTGTCCAAGATCGTGACTACCACTCCTGCTCCTTTTTCCCTAATAATTTTACTCCTGATCTTTATTTTATGTTTGCGAGTATCTCTTATTTCCTATTCTTTCTGACTCCTCTACTTTACTTCTACCTGCTACCTTGCCCTCCCACTATTTAACCTATCCCCCCTCCAAGGATCCCTCCCTTATCCTCCCATTAATCTAAACACCCTTCTATATCCCCTTTAACCTATTCCTTCATTCTCCCTTCTAAAGATCCCTCCCTTATTCCCCCCCATCCCCTTAGTGTTTTATTTCTTTCTGAATTTAGAAGACTTTTATACTCTTTTAGATATATGTGTATTGTTCCCTCTTGTTATAATCCTTCAGGACAATTTTCTTTAATTATTTCTCATATTATTGCATCAAGATTCCTTTTTTGATCATAGCTTTCAGGTAGTCTGATTATTCTTGTTGTCTCTTCTTGATCTGTTCTCCAGATCAGTAGTTTTTCTTATGAGATGTTTTACATTCTCTTCTATTTTTTCATTCTTCATATCTATTTTTATTATTTCTTGATTTCTTATAACTTCTCTAGTTTTCCCTTGCCCAATTCTGATTTTCAAGGAGTCATTTTCTTCCTTAAGGTTTTGGATCTCCTTTTCTAATTGGTTGACTTTCTTTTCATAATCTTCTTGTTTTTCTCATCTTGTTCTTTTTTGCCCCCTCAATCTCTCTCATTTGATTGTTAAAGTCTTTAAAAAGTTATTCTATGCATTCTTTTAGGGCAGATGACCATTTGACATTGCACTTTTGGAGTAGAAAAGGGTTTCTTTGCTTCAGTATCCTCCTCTGAAGACTAACTCTAGTCTGTTCTATTCCCTTGGTAATTCTCTATGGTTAGATTCTTTCTCCTTTGCCTATTCTTTTTTTTAAAAAAAATTGTAGCAGCTTAGATTTGTAATCACCTCTAGGCCTGGGGTATGGGGGATGGTGCCGCTGGCTTCAGATGCACCTTCAGTTTTCCCCCCTGGCCTGGAATCAAAACCAAGATGTCCAGACTCCAATAAGTGCCCACAGCCAGCAGCATTCTGTCCTACTGCTTCTGAACTCACTGAATGCATGCCACCTCCTTCTAGCCCCAGCTGCATCTCCACAACACAGCTGGATCTGGTGTTCCTCATCAGCAGAGGTTCCCTTGATCTTCTCTAGCTCAGATGTCCAACTCCCCTCACTGTCCTGGGGGTCAAAGTTCCTGTGGCTGGGGCTGGGGCTGCCTCCCAATCCAGCTAGCCCAAGGGCTGGCCAATTGTTCTTTAAGGGGACCCAACCTGGAGGTGTTTACTCGTTTTTATATATGTAATTTAATTTATTTAATATATTTAGTTTTCAGCATTGATTTTCACAAGAGTTTGAATTACAAATTTTCTCCCCATTTCTACCCTCCCGCCCGCTCCAAGATGGCGTATATTCTGGTTGCCTGGTTCCCCAGTCAGCCCTCCCTTCTGTCACCCCACTCCCCTCCCATCCCATTTTCCCTTCCTTTCTTGTAGGGCAAGATAAAATTTCTATGCCCCTTTGCCTGTGTATCTTATTTCCTAGTTGCATGCAAAAACTTTTTTTTTGTTTTTGAATATCTGTTTTTAAAACTTTGTGCTCCAAATTCTCTCCCTTCTTCCCTCCCCACCCACCCTCCCTAAGAAGGCAAGCAATTCAACATAGGCCACATGCATATCATTATGTAAAACCCTTCCACAATATTCATATTCTGAAGGACTAACTATATTTTGCTCCTTCCTAACCTATCCCCCTTTATTGAATTTTCTCCCTTGACTCTGTCCCTTTATGAAAGTGTTTGTTTTTGATTACCTCCTCCCCCTATCTGCCCTCCCTTCTATCATCCCCCCTTTTTTATCTTCTTCCTCCTTCTTTCCTGTGGGACAAGATACCCAATTGAGTGTGTATTATATTCCCTCCTCAGGTCATATCCGACAAGAGCAAGATTCACTCATTTCCCCCTCACCTGCCCCCGCTTCCCTCCCAACACAACTGCCTTTTCTTGCCACTTTTATGTGAGATAATTTACCCCATTCTATCTCTCCCTATCTCCCTCTCTCAATATATTCCTCTCTCATCCCTTAATTTGATTTTTTTTAGATATCATCCCTTCATATTCAACTCACCCTGTGCCCTCCGTCTATCTATATATATAATATGTATATATATATGTACATATATACATACATACGTACTCATATATATACATATATATATGCATATTCCCTTCACCTACCCTAATACTGAGGTCTCATGAATCATACACATCATCTTGCCATGTAGGAATGTAAACAAAACAGCTCAACTTTAGTAAGTCCCTTGTGATTTCTTTTTCTTGTTTGCCTTTTCATGCTTCTCTTGATTCTTGTGTTTGAAAGTCAAATTTTCTATTCTGCTCTGGTCTTTTCACTGAGAAAGCTTGAAAGTCCTCTATTTTATTGAAAATCATATTTTGCCTTGGAGCATGATACTCAGTTTTGCTGGGTAGGTGATTCTTGGTTTTAATCCTAGCTCCATTGACCTCCGGAATATCGTATTCCAAGCCCTTCGATCCTTTAATGTAGAAGCTGCTAGATCTTGTATTATCCTGATTGCGTTTCCACAATACTCAGATTGTTTCTTGCTGGCTGCTTGCAGTGTTTTCTCCTTGATCTGGGAGCTCTGGAATTTGGCAACAATATTCCTAGGAGTTTTCTTTTTGGGATCTTTTTCAGGAGGCAATCTGTGAATTCTTTCAATTTCTATTTTACCCTCTGGCTCTAGAATATTAGGGCAGTTCTCCTTGATAATTTCTTGAAAGATGATATCTAGGCTCTTTTTTTTGATCATGGCTTTCAGGTAGCCCAACAATTTTTAAATTATCTCTCCTGGATCTATTTTCCTGGTCAGTGGTTTTTCCAATGAGATATTTCACATTGTCTTCCACTTTTTTATTTCTTTGGTTCTGTTTTATAATATCTTGATTTCTCACAAAGTCACTAGCTTCCACTTGCTCCAATCTAATTTTTAAGGTAGTATTTTCTTCAGTGGTCTTTTGGACCTCCTTTTCCATTTGGCTAATTCTGCCTTTCAAGGCATTCTTCTCCTCATTGGCTTTTTGGAGCTCTTCTGCCATTTGAGTCAGTCTATTTTTTAAAAAAAAATATTTATTCTTTTTTTTTTTGAGGGAAGAAGGCAGGACAATTGGGGTTAAGTGACTTGCCCAAGGTCACATAGCTAGTAAATGTCAAGTGTCTGAGGCTGGATTTGAACTCAGGTCCTTCTGACTCCAGGGCCAGCACTCTACTCATTGCTCCACCTAGCTGCCCCGAGTTAGTCTATTTTTAAGGTGTTGTTTTCTTCAGTATATTTTTCAGTATTTTTCTGGGTCTCCTTTAGCAAGTCATTGACTTGTTTTTCATGGTTTTCTCGCATCCTTCTCATTTCTCTTCCCAATTTTTCCTCTACTTCTCTAACTTGCTTTTCCAAATCCTTTTTGAGCTCTTCCATGACTTGAGACCAGTTCATGTTTTTCTTGGAGGCTTTTGATGTAGGTTCTTTGACTTTGTTGACTTCTTCTGGCTGTATGTTTTGGTCTTCTTTGTCACCAAAGAAAGATTCCAAAGTCTGAGACTGAATCTGAGTCTGTTTTCACTGCCCGGCCATGTTCCCAGCCAACTT
This sequence comes from Trichosurus vulpecula, assembly GCF_011100635.1. Lineage (NCBI taxonomy): Eukaryota > Metazoa > Chordata > Mammalia > Diprotodontia > Phalangeridae > Trichosurus > Trichosurus vulpecula. The sequence goes on from NC_050573.1 coordinate 77,187,720, forward strand.
ACTTGACCCTTGAGTTTTTCAGTGGGGTATGACTGCTTGTAGAGTAAAGAGTACTTTGTTCCAAACTTGAGGGGATGTGCTGTTGTTTTCAGAGCTATTTCTATACAGCCAGCTCTGCCACACCAGCACTTCTCTTTCCCCAAGAACCGCCAACCGGGACCTGACTCAGATCTTAAGCAGGCTCTGCACCCCTGCTCTGATCCACCACTTAATGCCTCCCACCAGGTGGGCCTGGGGCCAGAAGCAACTGCAGCTGTAGTTCTGTGTCTGCACCACCTCCACTGCCCCTGGGGTGGTGGCCGAACCGCGAACTCATTCACTCCCTGCAGCTTTTCCCACTAACCTTCTCTGTTGTCTTTGGTGTTTGTGGGTTGAGAAGTCTGGTAACTGCCACAGCTCACTGATTCAGGGTGCTAGGGCCTGTTCCGCCTGGCTTCTGGTCTGGTTGGTCTGTGCAGCCCACACTGGACTCTGCTCCCCTCTGCTCCCCTCCACTCCCAGCTCTGTGAACGATAGACCTCACCCAGCAACCATCCGGGCTGTGCTGGGTTGGAGCCCTGCTTCCGTCTGCTATTTTGTGGGTTCTACAGTTCTAGAATTTGTTCAGAGCCATTCTTATAGGTTTTTGGAAGGATGTGGTGGGGAGCTCAAGTCCCTGCTTTCCAGCCACCATCTTGGCTCCGCCCCTGAGATGTTTACTCTTTACAGGGACCAAACTTCATCCTGGGATTTTTCTTCAGATCTCTGTCCCCGGAAGACCACTGTTCTTAAGACCCTTACTCTTATTTATTTTTACCTCTCTATGTTTACCCTGAGGTGCATCATTATCTCATTTTGGGGGGAAATCTGGAGAGCTTGGCATTTTCTGACCTATTCTGCCATTTCCTTAGGATCCTCTCCAGATTTGGTTTTGTATGAGGCAATCCTTCCTTTCATTTGGTGCTGTCCAAAAGTGGAATAAGCTACCTCAGGAAGCTGGAAGTCTTCAAGCATACCTTAATGTTTGTCAGGAGAGAAGATTCCCTTTTTGGGTATGAGTTGGACTTGAAGCCCACTGAGTTTCCTTCTAATTCTGAAATTCTATGATTTTGTTATCCTCTCTATCTACTGGCTTCTTCTCTTCTGTGTACCAGTGTACCTAACTCTCCCCTATGTGGAAAAAACCTTCACCAGTGTTTCAACAATCTGGTTTGCAGCTGCTGTGGGAGTGTAAAACCAATAACGATCAGCTCACAGAACACTGCAAGCCCAGGTCCTTTTGATCTGCTTTACTAAGGAAAGCAATGTTAAGAGGTTAACAATCTTACTTTAATCCAGCATACAAATATCATTTACTTAGTTCAGGGGAAAAAACCAGCACCATGAATTACGGACCAAATACAATTCATAGTTATCAACATCTGAGTGTTCAGCCGGGGAGCTCATTACAATGGCTGGCCCAAAGTCATGTGCCACTCCTGCTGTGATGCAGAGCTCTGAGAGAGAATGCCAACCTCTGCACTTATATATCCTGTTCAGGGCCCCGAGGGCCCCAACCTCACCCGGGCTGGGCATGGAAAAGTTCCCCAACCCCAATATCCCACCAGATACAAATACTCCCAATTGTCTCAGTGCTGAGAAATACAAAAACATCCCACTTTATCTGCCCCATTCAAACAAAGGTCAACAGCAAAAAGTCCCACCTTAATTACTATTGTAATCAGACCCTACCATTCACTTATTTTTGTTTTATTGCAATTATCCCTGTCACAGTCAAACTCCTAAAAAAAATCTGTCTGTACCCTTTGCTTCCACTTTCCTCTTGCTCACTTTTTAATCCCTTGCAATCTAGCTTTTGATCTCATTACTAAGCCAATATTTTCTCAAAAGTTATCAATTATTGTTACCAAACTGATATCTTTCTCAGTACTCATTTTCTCAACTTTTCTCCAGCATTTGAAATTGGCGACTTGTTTTTCCTCCAGAATCCTCTCTCTCCTCTCTGGATTTTTGTATCACTGATGTCTTTGTTCTCTTCTTACTTGTCTAATTGCTCTTTCTTAGGCTCTATTGATGGCTCATTCTCCATATCATACCCCCAATTCTGGAGAGTATCACAAGGCTCTGCAAAAGTCCTTCTTTTGAGCTATCTCTACACTCTCTCATTTGGTGATTCTATTATCTTTTATAGATTTAAATATTATCACTTTGCAAATTACTTCTGAACTATATATCCAGCTCTAGTCTTCCTCCTAAGAGCTAGACAACTAGTCAACATTTATTAATCATTTACTGTGTGCCAGGTATTATGTGAGGAATACAAATAAAATTTAAAAAACCAACCAACCCCATCCCTGTCCACCTTGTCATCTATCACTTGGATAATTAGAATGACCTCCTAGTTTGTCTCCCTGCCTTAGTCTCACTCCTCTTCAATCCACCCTCCACACGTGGCTAACGTGATTTCCTCAAAGTGCAGGTCTGGCCATTTTATTCCCTATATTCCAATAATTCTTTATTGCCTCTAGGATCAAATACAAACTTCTCTATTTGACTTTTGAAGCTCTTTACAACCTGGCTCCAATTGGCCTTTCCACACTCTATAGTCTTGCCAAACCAGACTGTTTGCTGATCCTCACAGATAATATTCTATCTCCCTTATCCATACCTTTAGACCTGGCTGTCTTCCATGTCTGAAATGCACTGCCATCTCACATCTGATGCTTAGAATCCCTCAGTTTTTTCCATAATTGCTCAAGGATCATTTAAGTGTTGCCCTCTACACAAAACCTAAATGAGTACTCCTCAAAATTTAGATGCATTCATTTCGTTCTATCTTCCCTGACAGAATGTAAGTTCCTTGAGGACAGGGACTGTTTCATTTTTGCCTTTATATCCTCTATGCCTAGCACAATGTCTGGCACAAAGTTGCCACTTAATAAATGATTGTTAATTGATTGGTTGAGTTTTGTGCTTTCAAGCTAATTTAACTGAAATTTTTTTCTTATTTTCATTACTAATGTTTTCCCATTCTCATTCTAAAACTTTTTCTCATTTCTTTACTGGAATTGGTTCTCTCTGTTCCATATTTTGATGTTCACTACCCCTACGCCCATCCTGGGGAATGCTCCCTTCTCATGATTGACCCAATGTATTCTACAGAATTCCAAATGCTTTGTGCCCAGGACTGTCAGTAGGTGGTTGCCATTGAGTGTCAATACCTTACACTGTTATTTATAGTCACAATGCTGTCAATCAATCATTTCTGCTTAGAGTTAGTAGTAGTATTGTGATATTGATCATACTATGGCTTAATTGTATTTTGGGGAAGCTACGTGGCCCAGTAGATAAGCCTGGAGTCGGGAAAACTCATCTTCCAGAGTTCAAATCAGGCCTCAGACATATACTAGCTGTGTGATCCTGAGCAAGTCACTTAACCCTGTTTGCTTCAGTTGCCTTAACTGTAAAATGAGCTAGGGCAGGAAATGGCAAACCACTCCCTTATCTTTGCCAAAAACATAACCAAATGGGGTCACAAAGACTGAACAACTGTACTTATGCAATATATATAAGCCCAACAAGGGCAGAAGCTTCTTCATTTTGGTCTGTGTATCCCCAGCACCCACTACAGTGTCTAGCACACAGTAAGTGCTTGATAGATACTTTTCGTTTATTTGATGATTGATTGGTTTATCTTCAAATGTGAAAATTTATATATTTTTTCAAATTACATGCAAAACAATTTTAAACTTTTGTCTATTTAATTTTGAGTCCTAAATTCTCTTTTTCCTGCCCTTTCCTTCCTGCTCCCTCAGATAGTAAGCAATTAGATATAGATTATACATGTGCAGTCACATGTATAATATTTCAATATTATTCATAGTGCAAATGAAAACATAGGCCAAAGAAACACAAGAAAAAATTCTAAAAGCATGCTTTGATCTGCATCCATCAATTCTTTCTCTGGATATAGATAGGATTTTTTTTGTCATAAGACCTTTGGAATTATCTTGGACAATTGTATTGCAGAGAATATCTAAGTTATTCACAGTTGATCATCATACAATATTGCTGTTACTGTGTACAATGTTCTCTTGGTTCTGCTCATTTCATTTTGCATCAGTTCATGTAAGTCTTTCCAGGTTTTTCTGAAATCTGCCTGCTCATCATCTCTTATAGCACAATAATATTCCATCACAATTATTATAGGTTGGTTGATTTATTGCATGTATCGTATGTTGCCTTGATTTTTACTCCAATTATACATGTGTTATTATACAATTTATTGTTGATATGTATGATATGTCCAGGGCAGCTAAATGGTGCAATGGATAGAGCACTGGACTGGAATCACCTTCGTGAGTTCAAATCTAGCCTCACACATTTACAAGCTATGTGATCCTGGGCAAGTCACTTAACCCTGTTTGCCTCAGTTCCTCATCTGTAAAATGAACCAGAGAAGGAAATAGCAAACCATTCCAGTATCTTTGCCAAGAAAACTTAAATGGAGTCATAAAGAATCAGAAACAACCAAATAACAACAACAGAATGGTATGTTCTAAAGCTTATTAAGTCTTGTTATGGCGTGTTATACCCATGTGTTCACATTTGCATTATTGCTTTGCTGAATACAACTTGTATTTGAATAAAATAGAGGGCAAAACTCTAGAATATGTATCATAAAGTAATACATATAGAAATATAAAAAGTGTTTCTCAAAGGACTGTAAAAATATTGAAAGGAGCTGTAAGAGATTTGGGCAAGCATGATTTGACCACTAATGGGTACTGTAGAAGCACTGCTATGACTGTTACTTGTGATTTGTTTCCTAAAAAATTACTTGTTAAGTTAAATGTTGATTAAATAAAATTAATAAAAATAATCATACAAAAATAAAATTAAATTAATTAGTAAACTTAAATTTAAAAATCAAATATGCTTATAATAAGAGACAACAGTAAGTAGCTGATGATGAAACCTGCCTCTGAAGAGAAGGAATTGATTAGACAGTTGGAAATTTTAATGGGCAGAGAAGGTACAAACTGGTAGATGAACTGAAAAGCTTGTTTATAGTGTAAACAAATACAATACCCATAGATAAGTGCATAGTCTAGAGCTCCTACACCACAGAGAAATCCTAAGCCCGTGACAGGAACAGTTTTGGGAAAGGAATGTGGGGGTGGGAGGAAAGAGCGTCGTGTCTCACCCTTGCATTTCTTGGTGAAAGAAAAGGACACTTCTTACCCCCAAATAAAATTTGATTTTGTGGAAGGGCAAAGGCTGGCCTGTCTTGGTCCTCTCAACCGTGTTCCTGACTTTTGATACAATACTTTTCCCCTAAGCAGCTTCAGGGATCTCCTGGGGATATTTTGAATGTCCTCCATTCTTAAAGGCAAGCAGGGTATTTTTGTGTACCTTCTGTGTGATAGATGTCTTGGAATATTTGGTTGAGACTTACCATTGCATTTCTTCTGCATTTTGGAGATTCCTAGAGAAATTCTATGTGTTCTATGTGGCTGCTGGGACCAAGAGAGATTTTACAAAATTGAGTGCACTGTGTAAGAGTTCAAGGGGGCAGAGGCAGCTTATTGAAAAAGTGAGAGGGTGCTAGAAATCAAAGAGCTTCAAAGTTACCCATGGAAACCCAAAGGAAAAGCAAATAGTCTCCTTCTAGAGACTCTGATCTATAAGTATGACTAGCTATACTTACTCACTGCGTAAATGGCCCTAGAAGTGAACTACACATTCATTGCTCCTGGTTCTGCTCTCCAGGGTCAAAGAGAATAAGTGTAATCCCTCTGCTGTATAACAGCCCTTCAAATATTTGAAGACAACTTTCATATCCCTCCCAAGTCTTCTTGAGTCCAGGTTAAACATTCCTACCTCCTTCAACCCATTCTCATGTGGGTAGATGAGTGTAGCAGTGGATGGAACTTGGGGCTTAGAGTCAGGAAGACCTTCGTTTGGAATCCTGCTTCCTCTGGACACTGTCCAGCTTACCGGTGTCTTTAAAATTGGGTGTGCAGAATTGAACTCAGTACTCCAGATTTGCTCTGACTATGGCAGAATATAGAGGGACTATCATAGCCTTACTCATGCCTCTCTTAATGCAGACTAGGATTGCACTGGCTTTTTGCAATTGTCACGCTGCTAACACACTGACTTTGTAGTCCACTAGGTGCTTCATGAGGCAGCTGGGTGGCATAATGGATGGAGTGCTGAATCTGGAGTCAGGAAGACCTGAGTTCAAATCCAGCCTCATGTACTTACTAGGTGTGTGACCCTTGGAAGCTATTTAACCTTTGTGGACCCTAGTTTCCTCATGTTTAAAATGGATAATAGCACCTATCTCCCAGGGTTGTTGTGAAGATCAAATGAGATAATTATAAAGCACTTAGCACAGCACCTGGCCTTCCACTAAACCCCTCAGATCTTTTCCAGACAAACTGTTGCCTAACCATTCCTTCCTCATCTTTTGCTTGTGAAGTTGATTTTTTGAACCCATGTGTAAGACTTTATATTTTTCCCTATTTCCTGTTGGATAATTTCCTTCATTAATAAGGAGCAGAGGCTTCTAATGTCATTTGCCTACTGCAGAAATGATGTGACGCACTCTCCCAAATCTAGCTGGAATTGGTTCAATAGGCTCTTGTCTAAAGGGCAGTGGCTTTTCCAATTGAATTAACTTCTGACCTCTTTCTAGGTCTTTATGTACATCCCAGACTAAAATAGTAGTGCTGGTTTTAACTCAAAATCACCTTTCCTAGATATTTAGGACACTCAAATGCTAGTCAGGTCAACTTGCACAGACAAGTTGCACCAATCAGACAGCTGGAGTCCTAGAGGGATAAGAGCATTGGGAGGCAATAGATTGTTACAGGGTCGTTTAAAAATCCCTAGCATAGCATTTAACTATCTGCTTTCCCAAGTTCAGATTCTATATAAAAAGATAGCATTATAGTCCCATTCTCATGTCATCAGTACCAGGAACCACGGCTATCTCTATTACTTTACAAAATGACATTGTAATGAACAATATGGTCACAAATTGTACATAAAACTTTGTAGCCATTTCATTCATACACTGGTATGTACACTTAACAAATGCCTTCTTAAGGAATACATTTCTAGTCACTAAGATAGGAAGTGACAGGTGATACTATGTAACATGTAGGTGTTGGCTACTGTAATGGTATAATGTGTTGCTCAGTCTTTTCAGATATGTCCAACTCTTCATGACCCTATTTGGCATTTTCCTAGCAGAGATATTGGAATACTTTTCCATTTCCTTCTCCAGCTCATTTTTACAGATGAAGAACTGAAGTAAACAGGGTTAAGTGACTTGCCTGGGGTCACCCAACTAGTAAGTGTCAGGCCAGATTCAAAACCAAGATGAGTTTTCCTGATTCCAGGCCTAGCACTCTATTCAATTCTTTACTACCACAAAAAGAACATCTATAAATATTTTTGTAATCCTTTATTTTTGTACTTTTCCTTTTTCTTTGAAGTATAGACCTAGTGGTGGTATAACTGGGTCAAAAGGTACATATAGTTTAATAGCCTTTGGGGGATAGTTCCAAATTGTTCCCCAGAGTGGTTGTATTAGTTCACAACTCGACCAGCAGCACATTAATGTACTTATTTTCCCATATCCCTCTAGCATTTGCCATTTTCCTTTTCTGTCATCTCAGCCAATCTAATGGGTGTGGGGGGGGGGCGGGGTACTTCAGCATTGTTTTAACTTGTTTCTAGTTTCTAATTATTAGTGATTCATAGAATTTTATATGGTTATTGTTAGCTTTGATTTCTTCCTCTAAAAACTGTCTATTCACATCCTTCAACAGTTTGTCAATTGGGGAATGGTTCTAATTCTTATAAATTTGACTCAGTTCTCTATGTATTTTAGAAATAGGACCTTTATCAGAAACCTGCTACAAAGATTTTTTCCCAATTTCCTGCTTTTCTTCCAATTTTGGCTGCACTGATTTTGTTAGTGCAAAACCTTTTTTGATTTTATGTATCAAAATTGTCTCTTTTACTTCCTGCAAAGCTCTCTTGTTTGATCATGAACTCTTCCCCTAACCATAGATCTAATGGGCAACTTCTTCCATGCTCCACTAATTTGCTTATGATTGTAACCCATATTATTATAAACTCCGGAGGTCAGTAATTATCTTTTGTCACTTTTTGCAATCCCAAATGACTAGTACAGTGCCTGACACATAGTAGGTTCTCAATGAATGTTTATTGAATAATCAATTTTTGGCATTGTTATTTTCTAAGTTGACCACGCTGGAGATTCTGATAGCTGACAAATTGAGGACCTTGAATAGACCCTGTTAAAGTTAAAAGTCACTTATCCTATTGGGAATTGAACTTGCTCATCTGGATTCTAGATGAGTTAACATCACTGTATGCAGTCAAGTTTTTTTTTTTTTTAGAATTTTCTACATTTGCACTTTTATATGCTTTTCATTACCTTTTAATTGAGCTTCAGGCCTATACTGTCAATACAAACTATTTCTGATTTCTGGTTAAATTCTTTCCTTTCATTTTTGTTGACTTGTTAACTCAGGTTGAGCCTTGCAAATCACGTAATTACATTTTTCTTTTTAAAACATTCAGTTCCTGAAGCCTATGCTACCCATACTTTGTGGGAGAGAGGTGACAGATTCAGGATGAGAGAGATGTGTTTTTGTACATGGCCAATGCAGGAATTTGATTTGTTTGACTATGAATATTTGTTATGAAGGTTTTATATTTATATTTAAAGGCAAATATATTTATTATATATATTTAAGCCTAAATAGAAGTCAGAAGCAAGGTGGAGCGGCTCTCCCTTGAAAAACTTCCTAGAAGCATTTAAAAGGTCCTTCACCTCTATTTAATTGGCCATGGAAATCTTTCAAAGAGAAGCAATTCTGGTCTGATGGTGGATATGCAGCATTGCCTGGCATAGTAAGTACTATATAAATACTAATTCCCTCCATCTTACCCCTTTGAGATTCCTTCTCCCGATAGATGTAAGATCCTATTATAACACTCTGCCTCCCCTATTCATACGTCAAAAAGCAGAGGCAGAAGTCACATAGGAAGCATAGAGATGCATAACATCCATCTGCTGGATGAGACTAGCTATGGCTCTGCAGATCTCTAACCTAACTGAGGGCGAAAAGGAAGGGACTGCTGCTTCTCCCAGGAGTGTCCTAACTCAGTGATATGGAAACAAAACACCAGCAAAGCTTGGGTGGTACCCCTACTTCCCCATTCTCAAGTGGCTAGGATTTACAAATGGCCACAGTATTGTATCTGAGTAAATGGGATCATTAAATTGTTGAAGAAAAAAATTGAATGCTAATAATATACTGTGCAATTGAGGCTTAAGTCTGCCAGAAATAATCCTATTGAATTTAACATCATCCCTATATCCAAACTATTTCTACCTTGGAGAAAAAAATGTTTAAACTGGCATGGTGCCATACGCCCTGTAACATGACTCTGCCCCAAGCTAAAATTTGAGGCAACATGTAAAGGACTCTTGAACAAAGAAAAATAATATATTAAAAAGGCAGCGACATTCTAGAATGGTCACCACTCCTTTTCTTCCTGAATTGCTCCCCTTAAGGATTGAAAAGAGCTCCTTCCAGTGATTGTATCTTAAAGTTGAATTTCAAGAGTGAAATAATTCCTTGTGTGGGTGTAATAGCAATTTAATTATCATCCATATTATGATTATGGCCTTGCTGATACAGTGGCTGAAGGCACTAATCACACCAAATAGAGGCAGTGATTTAACTAGATATGAGTTTAATTTGGTTATCACTCTTACTCCCTTTCATAGGAAGTCTTTGGCTTTAGTTCTTTCCGATTTCCTAAAGAGAAAAGTTCGCTTAGAGTTTTAAACTGGAGAAACATTACTTCTTAATATTTCCGGAAAAACTAAAGAAAAAAGAATCGTTTTTAGTATCCCTCCACAGTTGTGAGGGTCTTAATAAGTATTCCTAGCCTTTCTCTAGCTCAGGACTAAGGGTTAAATCTGCCCCCAGCTTCTTTGTATGTCTAGAGCTAAGAATGGTTTTTGCCTTTTTCAATGCAAACTGCATAAACTCTATCTTCTCTGTAGGGATGTGGACAAGGTACCTTTCAGATTTGGAATGGCCAGATCTGTCTAGGAAGAGGCCAAGAATGCTGCTGAACCAGTGACCCAGAAAATGACCTTGTCTCTGAGTTTGATTTTGTCTCTTTGCGCTTTTCCCACACTCTCATCTACACTGAAAAATGGAAAAGATTTAGAGTGGGAAAACTGCTTCCAGGAAACCCAGAGCTGTTTGGTGGTTATCAGGCAAATAATAATTTAGTAGAATTAGATCAGAACTGGTGGCCTTCTGAGACTGAAAAATTGGGAAATATATTGAATACTCACCATAAGAAAAGGTGAAGTCTCTAAGAGTGTGTTTCCAGATTCTTACCAGTAAGAGGAGTTTAAAACAAAAAGGAAAAAGACTAAACCTAAGTGTGCAAGCTGGATGGGATTCCTCTGTTCTTTTTCTAGAGAACTTGCTCCTTTTGCTGATACTCTTTGGCCGGAGAGACGATAGGGTTCCATAGCTGAGACTGGAAGGAAACAAAACCAGGCAGATTTTCTGCTGGTTCTGGAAGTGCCTTGGAGACTGGCACATTCTGTAAGTGGGGCTGGTTGACTAACCACACCCTGAAGAGGAGGCTCTTTGATCCATTTCAGGACCATGCCAAAAATTCTATTTTTGCTTTATTTACATCTGGGGGTCTTTAGAGTTTCCAGTTTGAGTTGGGAAAGTAAGCCACAGGAATCCAGGAGTCAGAAACTAGTCCAGGTTTTATAACCAGCACAGCACTGAAATCTTAAGGAGCAGGAAATGATCTTCAGAAATGAACCTCAGGACTTCAACCCAGTGCAAGGACTTACCCATCAGTGGGGATCAATATTATGAAGTCATTTATGCCCCTGAGGCATTCATAAAGAGTAAATGGTACTAAAATTGACAGTAATGTGGAGTTATTGCATTGAGTTCACGTGAATCTTAAAAAGTGCATCAAACTTTGCATCACAAATGATGGAAATCATATTGAAGATATTATTTGTTAATATTCCAATTAAATAAAATGTTGTTCAAAATTTCATTCATTTCATTTCTTGAAAATATGCATTTTTGCCTATGTATTCAGACTTTAGGAACATCCTGTAGTATTGAAATGAATTGTTCTTTAAAAGTTTGGTAGAATTTGCTTGTAAACTCAACTGGTCCTGGGGTCTTTTTTCTCTATTAAAAAGATCTTTGTTATAATGTGTGGTTATTTGGGAAGAGGGAAGGAGAGGCACAGGGAAAATCTAGGTATTACAAAAATAAAATAGATCAATACAGGTCTTTTTTAAAAAACAAAAACAAATTTGGTTGCAAAGAAGAATTATGAGAAGACACCTCCCTCCGCTCCTTTGTAGAGGTCAGGGTCCATCAGAATGGAGCATTGCATTTACAGCCAGAGTCTTTCAATGTGTTTTTTGTTCCAACTGATTTTTTTTCTCCCCCTTTTTCTCTTCTTTCTTTTTTTTTTAAAGTCTTTGTTATAAGAGAAGACTCTCAGAGAAGGGATAGGGGAGCGATACATAAGGATACCTAGGCAATATAAAAACAAAAGATAATAAAAATCTAATAAAAAGGTAATATTCACTGATTCTGTCTTGTTATCATGGTGGCTCCACCCAATGGGTGAGGCAGTGCTTTGGGTAAGGCAAAGGTGGTAAGGTACAAGGCTTGCCCTTGCTCCTACTTCCAGATGGGAAATGGGATGGTAGTGCTATGGGCAGGCAAAGGGCAGTAGGTCCTCCCTTTCATCTAATTTCTTTGCTTTTAAAACCTTTATAGTATATGTAAAAGGAGATGCCTTGGTGAGACTTCAGCAAAATTGAAAAGATATGGACATTGACATTTTTCACTTTTTGATTTTAATTTAGTTTTTCAATGAACAAAATTTTATTTCTCTTTTCCACCTTTCCTTCCATTTCCCACCCCCTCCCCTATTGGAAAAGAAAAACAAAAAGTCTTGCAATAAATATGTATAAAAATTCTCTCATACATTATATCTTCTTGTCTTTCAGAGCTGTTAGTCTTTACAAGCTTGGCCCAGCCCTTCACAAGTATTCAACTAGCAAAAACACCCTGCCTATGAGAAACCAGATAAACAGCAAGACTTGTTCATGGCTCACAGTAAATCTGGTTAGAAGCCTGCCAAAGAAAGGACATTGATTGAAGACTTGCATTTCCAGAGTCCCCTTGACCATGTGTTTCCTATACATATACCTTTCTACCCTTGTACTTTACATTCATATTCATTCTTTCCCCCATGGATTTTGTGTGCATTTGTGGGAACATGTGCCCCTGGTTTTAGGAGAAATGATTTGTAACTACTGATCTCATGTCAGTTGAGTAAATACCTTTCCTAAAGGGGAAGCATACCGGTGGGGCTTGTGAGCAAGTGCTAGGAGGATAGCTCCCTCTAGGGTCACCCTGTAGAACCCTGAAAGTAGTAGCAGTCAGCTTTCTGGGGACCTAAACTTCCAGTATGAATGTGGGTTGGACAAGTGAACTCAGAGCAGGATATGATCAAATAGTTTTTTTTTTAAAAAAAAGTGAAAATATTTGTTTGATTCTTTGTACTACTTTAAATTCTTGTGTCACCTTAACTTTTTGGCTTTTGCTTTTAAATTTAGTCAAAAGTATAAAAATTTCTGCAATACTTTTGTTTTCCCATGTTTCTTTTTTCTTGCCTTTAATTGGGCAGTATGGTGTTCAAGCTTTCTAATGTGCAAACCAGTTGGATATTGACATAATCTTTCAATATTTTTTCCACAGGTTGCAAAGTTTTCTCAGGTCTCTTATGTCATGATGGAATCTGTCCCTAAGGGTATTCTTAAATAGCCCCACTTTTCCTCCTTTGGTCCTTAGAATAGTAACAACCACGGCATATACTGCTCTGCCTTTGACTCTGGGATTCATGGGTTCTTACCATATGTCATCTGTTTTCTTACTCTGGAAGTTCCCTCAGCACCTGTGGCCCTCTTCTCTAATTGGTAGATTCTTCCTGGAACCTGCATTTTGAGGAATAGTCCTGGACAGTCCTTCACTCTCCTGGCTCTGTTCCCAACTCTTTGAATTCTGTTCCCATAACTCACACGGGGGTAACTCCTACCCTGCCTTTTCAGTTCCTTTTAATGTATTGTCTTCCTCCATCAGAATGTAACTTCCTTGAGGGCCAAGACTGTGTTTTTGTACTGTTATTTGTAAATCCAGGGCTTAGCACAGTGTCAGGCACAGAGCTTAATAAATGCTTGCTGTTTTGACTTCTGTGCAGTTGCTTAAATGTTTTTACATTGTCTGCCAAATACAGGGCAAGGGAAGATGCATTCATTCATTATGGTTACAGTAGATGCCAGTAATCTTTTTTTTTTAATTAATCTGTTTTGGTATTGTTCTATTCCTTGAATGTGTGCTATCCAATTCAAAAAGAGCTCTTTGAAATTCCATTCTAAGTATGTTCACTTCTTTTTCTTTTTTTAATTTTATAGCAGAATTTAACGGAGGTATGTGTTTGCTTTACACTTTTTTTGAGCTGTGAACTTTACTGGAATGAATCTGTAATTCTTCTGTACTCACAAATTTTCAAAGTTGGTAGGGCCTTCGGTGGCCATCTAGGCCAATCCTAGATTCCTAGAAGGAATCCCTGGGGGTCTACAACATATCAAACAAGTTGTCACCCTACATTTGTCTGAAAAACTCCAGGAAAACAGAACTTCTTCACTTACCAAGGCAGTATATGCTGTTGGGGGATAACTCTAATTGTTTAAAAAAAAGCTCATCCTGACATCAAGCCTAAAACTATAGTTCTTCCCTCTGGAGTTAAGGAGAACAAGTCTAAGCCTTCTCTTCCATGATAGTACTTCAAACACTTGAACACAATTATCACATCCCGGGCTAAAACTTCTACAGCCTAAACATCTACATGTTAGAAACATGCTTGACACTGAAATTCCAGGCTCCACCCTTCTTTAGGAAGAGGGAGTGGGGAATACAGGAGTGAGGCCAACTTTATTCTGTTAGACTGACATAGATTGATACACTGTCAGCCCAGTACCTCCCTTCAGAGAACGGGTCGGTCTGCTCCACTCTTCCTGATACACCTCTTCATATGTTCTCTCCTTGATACGCGTAAGCATGTCCTCCTCCCATCATCACGTGTCCCATGTTCAAAAATGGTGGAAAACTCCTCCCTGTGGGTGTGTAAGGTAATATTCAATTAGCCAATTAAGCAAGGCATGGTAGCCATTTGACCCAGTTTTCTCTTCAACCCTGACCATTCTCTGGCCAGTTGAGACTGGTTTTGCCTATATGTAGAGTTTGTGGTTTTCAGACAGCCGCTAGCTATTCTCTCATTGGCTGGGTCCATCTACCGTAGTTAATTTTTATTCCCTTCTTCGTTCAAGCTGACACTTCATTAATTATTCTGTGGAACTTAATTAACTCTTCTGTGGAAACCTAACTTTCCCTAACTTTTATCTCTCATATACAGTTCTGTCAATTCACATGGCATGATCTTGGGGTTCTCCATCATCTTGCTTATCCCCCTCTGTGTGCCCTCCAGTTTACCATCAGATTAATAGTGTAAAATCACTGTGGTTCTCATCTGGTGGCTCATGATCTCCTTGGGGATTTACAATGATTGTCCCAAGGGGTCCCAGGCCACCAGGAGATATGTGGTACCTTTTTTATACTTCTCTTGAGTCTTCCATTTGAATGTCAAATTTTCTATTCAGTGCTGGTTTTTTCATCAGGAATGCTTAAAAGTGCTCTACTTTATTGAATATCCTTTCCCCCATTTATATAATTTGTATAAATATATATACATATATGTGTGTGAATGTATATGTGTGTATACATACATGTGTGTATGTATGTGTATATGTATACACACACACATATCTCAGTTTTGCTGGGTAGGTTTTTCTCCTAGCTCCTGTGTCCTCCAAAATATCATATTCCTAGCCCTCCAGTCCTTTAACGTGGAAGCTGCTAAATCTTGTGTGATCCTGATTGTGGCTCCAACATATCTGAATTATTTCTTTCTAACTATTTATAATATTTCTCCTTGACCTGGGAGCTCTGGAATTTGACTATAATATTCCTGGGAGTTTTCATTTTGAGCTCTCTTTCAAGAGGTAATCAGTGGATTCTTTCAATTTCTATTTTACCCTCCGGTTCTAGAATATCAGGGCAGTTTTCCTTTATAATTTCTTGAAAGATGATGTCTAGGCTCTTTTTTTTGATCATGACTTTCAGATAGTCCAATAATTCTTAAAATTACCTCTCCTCAATATGTTTTACAGGTCAGCTATTTTTCCAATGGGATATGTCACATTTTCTTCTATTTTTTCATTCTTTTGACTTTGTTTTATTGTTTTTTGATGCCTCATGGAGTCCCTAGCTCCTATTTGCCCAATTCTACTTTTTAAGGAGTTCTTTTCTTCAGTGAATTTCTGTGCTTCTTTTACCATTAGTCCAATTCTGGTTTTTAAGATGATATTTTCTTCAGTATTTTTGTGCTGCTTTTACCAAGCTGCTAGTTCTCTTTTTGTAACTTTCTTGCATCACTTTAATTTCTTTTCCCAATTTTCCCTCTACCACTCATATCTCTTTGTTTAACTCTTCTGGGAATTTTTGTTGGGCTTGGGTCCAGTCAGCATTTTTCTTTGAGGCTTTGTTCATAGCTGTTTCCATATTGTTGTCTTCTGAGTTTATGCATTCATCTTCCCTACCACCAGGGCAGTAGCTTTTTATGGCTGGTGGTTTTTTTGGTCATTGTTTGCTCATTTTCCCAGGTTATTTCTTCACTTTGAACTTTGTGTTAAAATTGGGCTCTGCTCACCCGGGGGTGCCAAGCTTCAGGTTTTTTTTTTTTGTGCTGTTGTTTTAAGAGCTAGTTCTGGTGGCCTGAAAGTTTTGGGTGCTTCCAAGGTGGTGTTATGCTGGGAGAGGTGTGGTCACTGTTCTTGTATACTCTTGTCTTTACCCAGGAAGGGCCCTTGCTCCCCTGCAGCCACAAGTACTAGTGCTCCTCTTGAGCCTGGTACCGTGACCAAGTCCCCTGACCTCTTATGATTGATCACAAGAACTCCTCTCTGCCCTAGAACTGTGACCCAGATCTGTCTATGGGCAATAGAGTTGACAATCAGTGCCAGCAGTACCCAGTGCCAGGAAAGTGTCCCCTGTAATCTATTTCTGACCAGTTGTCTAACCCCTTCCCTGTCTCTGGCCTAAGAGCTCCTGAAGCTGCTGCTGATGTCATGGCTGCTTCCAAGGACCACTGCTGGTGCTCCTGCCAATCTCCAGGCTTGCACCCAACCTCCTAAGTTGTTTTAGGCTGGAAAAAACATCTCCCTCTCACCTTTTGTTTGCTCTGCCACTACAGAATATGATTTGAGGTGTTAAAGTTGTTTGGAGAAGAATGTTGGGAGAGTTTAGCTGGATCTCTACCTGTTCTCTGCCATCTTGGCTCTGACCCTCCAAATATTTTCAAAATAATTTGAGACATTGACATTATTTTTGATACCTATTTTATTATTAGGAGGCCCTTCTGAAATTTGTGTTAAATGTAGATTTTCAGTGCCTTTGGGTTCTTCAGCTTTTTCCTCTTTGGATTAAAGTAACTCCTCAATTTCTGCTCATACGTTACCTAATCTTGGATTAGGAATGAAGCTGATTCTTATGATTGCCGGGCACTGATTTTATATACATACATATGTGTGTGTGTGTGTGTATACATATACATGTATATTTCAATTCAATGAGGATTTCAATCCAATAAGCACAAGCCCTGGTTATACAAAGGAAGGTAAAAGGAGTCCCAGCCTTCATATTCTAAAGGAGGAAACTATATATGTAAAAGACGTACACAGGGTAAAGAGTAGGTAACCTCGGGGGAAGGCACAACATTGAGGGGAACAGAAGATGAGCTTTTAGCTGAAACCTGAAGCTAGACAGGAAAGTCAAGAGTTGGATTTGAAGAAAGGGAGCATTTCAAGCAGTGGGGTGACTAGTGAAAATGCAAGGAGCCTGGAAATGGAGTGTCTTGTTCAACGAACAACAAGGAGGTCAACGTCACTGGGTCATGGAGTATGTGGAGGGGAGTAAAGTATAAGAACAAGGAAAGGCAAGAAAGGGCCAGGTTATGAAGGGCTTCAAAAACCAGAGAATTTTATATTTGATCCCAGAAGTGATAGGGAGCCACTGGAGGTAGGAGGATGATATGGTCAGAACTATGCTTTAGGAAGATCACTTTGGCAGCTGAATGGAGGATGGACTGGATGGGGAGAGATTTGAGACAGGGAGAATGACGGGCAGGGTGTTGCCATAGTCCAGGCTTGAAGTGATGAGGACCTGTATCAGAGTGGTGGCTGTGTCAGAGGAGAGAAGGAGGCATACACCAGAGATGTTACACAGGTAGAATCAACAAGATTTGGCAACAAATTGGGTATGGAAGGTGACAGAGAGATGAGGATAACTCCCAGGTTGTGACCTTGTGTGACTGGGAAGTTGGCTCCCTTAGCTTTAATAAGGAAGGCAGGAGGAGGGGAGGGCTCGGGGTGGGGGCGGGTGAATGAGTTCAATTTTGGACATGTTGAGTTTAAGATATCTATATAGCATCCAGTCTGAGATGTTCAATAGGCAGGAGGAGATGGAAGACTAGAGGTCAGGAGAGAGGTTGGGATTGGATAAATAGGTCTGAGAATTATCTGCACCAGATTGATGGAGACTGATGAGATAACCAAGCAAGAGAGCATATAGGGAGAAGAAAAGAGAGAGCCAGAGAAAGAGCCTTGGGGGACACCCCTGGCTAGCAAGCATCACCTAAATGGAGATTCAGCAAAGGAGGCTAAGAAGGTGAACTTAGAAAGGAAGGAGGAAAATCAGGAGAGAGTAGTGTCCTGAAAAACTAGAGAGAAGAGTTTATCAAGGAGCATATGGTGAAATAAGAAGCAAAATCTTCCCCTGAAAGGATGGGAAGAGGAAGAACCATGAGAGGTTTGAGGAAGGATGAGGAAGTTTAGAAAAGCTTCTGTGGTAAGTGCCTTGCTGCAATGAGAGCCCAGCTAAGATTATGTAACATGATATTATTAACTTGTTATTGATATTGTTGACAAAAAGCAATATGAAGCCTTTTATTACAACTCAGTAGTAAGAGGTTTCCAATTTTGTTTTGGTGTGGTACTGTAACATAATTAAAACATTAATATTTTCCATCTATTTCATGTGGTATACTCATGGTTCTCTTCCTTTAGTGTACCCTGCCATCTGCTCCAAAGCACCACAGTGGGTGGTTCATTGATTTGTATCTTGCTTTCTTGGGATCTCAGAACACAAAGAGGGTCACTCCCTCCCCTCTCCTCTATTTCAAGTCAATCAAAATGATGGTCTCAAGGAGGCCCAGCCTGGAAACTTATGTCACCCAATATGGACTTTATATTAGATTCATAGGAACAGTTCCATCCTATTAACTAGAGTGTTGACCTATTTGGTGCTCCCAACAGAACATCCTGATTGACATTTCAGGGTTTCTGCCAGGCAACAATTATTAAGATAATTTCCTTGTTTTTGTTGTGTCATTTTTTTTTCAGTTGTGTCTAACTCTCCATGACCTTATTTGGGGTTTTCTTGGTAGAGATACTGGAGTGGTTTTCCATTTCCTTCTCCAGCTCATTTTACAGATGAGGAAACTGAGGCAAACAGGATTAAGTGACTTGTTAGGGTCATACAGCCAGTAGGCATCTGAGGCCAAAGGTTAACTCCCAAAGATGAATCCTGGTGGTTCCAATCCCACTGCTCCATCCACTGTGCCACCTACCTGCCCCTGAAAATAACTTCCTTGAGTTTTTACAAATCATTGTTTTGTCCACACAGCTGTGGGCAGCATAGTTGTGAAAGTGGGCCAATTCTAGTATATTTGATGGGTTGTGTTCTCCAGGGTATTTTGAAGTCTATACTTACACTATGGAGATTTGCCATCTTTCAGTCCACAAAGCCAGCCTCTGCTGTATACTTCTAGCCCTCAGGTCGGGTCTTGCTAGGTATTGAGTAGGTGCTAAATTTTGACAGTATACAGTGATGTGTTGCATTGTCTTCAACATTTCCTTACATGATCTACCTATATCACTTGGTCCAGTCTCCTTTTCTGTAGCTTCTGATGGCAACAAAACAGTCATTCTAAACCCCTCTAATTCCACAAACAAGTCTGTGTGACTCACTCATTTGTTCAATAGTCCTACATTGACATGTAGTTAGCTGAGCCCACGTGGATGTCACCCACATGGAGCCAATTTGATTCCATTCTTTCTTTTGTTTATGGCTGTACTTTCCTTTTAAAAAATTGTTTCTGGGGCAGCTAGGTGGCGCAGTGAGTAGAGCACCAGCCCTGGAGTCCAGAGTACCTGAGTTCAAATCCGGCCTCAGACACTTGACACATTTACTAGCTGTGTGACCTTGGGCAAGTCACTTAACCCCAATTGCACTGCCTTCCCCTCTGCAAAAAAAAAATTTGTTTCTGAACTTAACAAATGCCAAACGAGAAAGGACATTGACTTCTTGTTACAACATAGGAGAGAGAGAGAGAGAGAGAGAGAGAGAGAGAGAGAAAGAGAGGGAGGGAGGGAGACAGAGAGGAGAGGAGAAAATAAGAGTGTCTGTTGCATATAGCTTGCTTTTTTCTTTTAAAATATATCATAAGTCTTGAAGCATATTTTTCCCTTTATTTCCTTTTTTGTATTTTTTTTGGAACATAGTTAATGCAGAAATGTTTTACATGACTTCATAGTATAATGGATATCATATTTCTCACTTTCTCAAGGGGAGGATGGAGGAAGGGAGAGAATCTAGAACTAAAAATTAAAATAAATAAAATTGGAAGTTAAAAAGTATATCATAAGGAAGAAGCAAGATGGTAGTGTAGTGAAGTCATGTCCATGAATCTTCCAAACAGATCCAAAAAATGCACCAGACCAAATTCTTATCGGGAAATCCAGAAAAGGTTATAATGGGTCCTTTACTTAGCCAAGGTTGTTATAAGGAGATAGACATAGAAATCTGTTGACACTGGGGACTGGGTCAGGGTAGGGCATGCCCTCCTACAGAACACTCTAGTGTTCAGGAAAGCTGTGCACCAGGACAAGAGAAGGTCCTACAACCAATCCAGAGCACCCCCAGACCATTATAAGGACATTATGATGAGATAGGAATCAACTGGAAGCTTTACAACCTACTACCTGGATCACAGATCCAGGCTAGACCGAGAAGGGAAACCTATACACAAGAGTGGTGTTTTGCTGGAGAAGACTTGGGCCATATAAGGAGTAGGTTAGAAGCAAGTAGCCACAGTGTGCTTCAGATCCCCAGGAACAGAGCAGAATCTCAGTTCCAGGATTTAGCCAACCTGCAGAAGAATGACCAAGGATGGAACCCCAGACCAAAGGGGAGTCTACGGTTTTGTCATGCTGAACCAGTAGAACTTCCCAGATGGCTGATAAGAGCAGAGTCTAGCAGCTGTCTGCTCTTGCTTAGACCCAAACCCAGATCAGGAATTTGCAGAGTTCAGAGTGGGGGAGGGTGGGCAGCATTCAGACATTGCCCTGGATCATACCCTTTTGGGAGCACTGAAAGTTTGCAGGTCCCCAGTCCATCCCTGAGATCCTTGAATGCCCTAAACTCAATGCCCTAAAAAAGGAGCAATAGGACCATCTAGACCCTCCCTCCATAAGTATGGCAGAGCCCATCCCTAACATCGTCTGAATTCAGGAAGTTGTCAGGAAGAACGGGCAAACAGAAAAAGAACCACACCATGATAAGCTATTAAGGGAGTAGGGATGCTCAAGATACAAACCCAGAAGGAAGGAATGACTCCAAAACATCTACAATCAGTGCCTCAGAGAAAAATAAAGGCTTAGGCACAAACTCAACTAAACTTCCTGGAAGAGATGAAGGAAAAGTGAGAGAGAGAGAGAGAGAGAGAGAGAGAGAGAGAGAGAGAGAGAGATGAAGCATGAGTTTTTTTTTTTAAAATGATTAAAATGTTTTATTAATGAAATGAGAGTGCTTGGGGGGAAATTGGAAAAGAAAAGAAAGCCAACAAAGAAAGAATTGGAAAGGGAATTAACAGTTTGGCACAAGAGGAACAAAACCTTACCCAAGCAACTAAATCCTTGAAAATTAGAGTAGACCAAATAGAAGCCAATGATTCCATGAGAAATAAAGTTGAAAGGCTGAAAATAGGAAGAAAATATAAAATATCTCATTGAAAAAATAAGGGACCTGGATCAAGGAGAAAAAAAATTTAAGAATCATTGAACCAAAAGAAGATCCTGTAGACATCATATTTCAAGAAATCTTAAAAAGAAAACTGTCCAAATCTCAGAAGCAGAGGGCAAAGTAGAAATAGAAAGACTCTACCAGTCGCCTCCTAAAAGAAACCCCAAAATGAAAACTCCAGGGAACATCATAGGTGAGAAGAAAGGAGGAAACAAGCATTTACTAGGCACCTACTATTTGCCAGACACCGTAATAAGTACTTTACAAATATTGTCTCATTTGATCCTCAAAACAATCCTGGCAGGTTGGTAGTATTATTATCCCTATTTCAGAGTTGAGGAAACTGAGGCAGACAGAAATTAGGTGACTTACTTAGGGTCACATAAATGTCTGAGGCCAGATTTGAACTCAAGTCTTCCTGACTGCAGACCCATCACTGTATCCACTATGCCACCTGGTTACCTGTTGGTACATTTTGGGGAGACCATAGACATGAGTCATACCTAAGCTTCTTTTAGAGATTTTCCTTAGGTGTGAGGATATTATGAGCTTCAGAGTTAGAGAAAAGCCTGACTCCATTGATTGGAGTTGGGCCGTCCTCAGGACTAATTCCAGCCTTTGTGAAAATTAAGAGGAGTCTTTTCCTGGGAGAAGGCTCCTGGGCCGTGGAAAACAATACCTTGTAAACTGGAATTCCTGATTTTAGTCTCCTGTCTCAACCATTCTTCACGTAGGTGTCAGTATAAACATATATACAAGTATATACAAGTCTGAGTGGGCCACTCTCCTCAAAAACCTTCAATGGTCCCCCATCAACCAAGGGGCCTAACTTCAGATCTCATCTCTGCTACTTTATATCTGTGTGACTTTGGGCAAGGGCAGCAAGGTAGCTCAGTGGACAGAGTGCTGGGCCTGGAGTAATGAAGACCTGAGTTCAAATATGGCCTCAGAACTAGCTGTGTGACCCTGGGCAAGTCGCTTAATCCTGTTTGTGGTGGGTAAAAGAGGAAATGACTGAGGAAACAAAGGTTCAAGTTTCTGAGCATATCAATTTATTAAGCAACACGTGGAAATTGCACAACAAATCAGGACCAGTCACCTTCCTCAGCTTTGGCAGGGGGACACAGATTTTATTCATTAAAAACAATTAATCAAATGAGACCAATCAATGAAAAGAAAACAGCTAACCAAGATACAAAATTAGGTAATCTGATTTCCAATTGGATGATATGTTAGGGCTTTTCCAAGTTGGGGGCAGGAGAGTGAACAGGTACAATTCCCTGAAATCAGAGAAGTTGTCCTGCCCTGCCCCCCACCCCCCCACCCCCGCCCCATGTCTGTAAGCAATCAAAGGAACATGGAAAGAATAGCTGATTGATAAGTACAAGGCCAGTTTTCAGATAAGACCTGGATTACTTGAGAAGTATAAACATGAGAAAACTCCTCCCATCAACCTTTGGCTGGGATTGCATTTCTGGTCAGCATGACCTGGGTCTAAGCAGCAGGGAGAGGTGGTCCAGCTTCCGAACCACACAAGGCAAGGCTCAAACAATGCCATAAGGTTTTTCCCCAATTTCAACAACTAAACAGTTTTCTCACCAGACAGAAATTGGGCTAGATCCATGATTGAATAGAAAGAGAATTGAGCTAGGACAGCAGCAAGCGGGAATTGAGTGGACCATACTGACTCAAGATGTCATTATGGTTCAATCGATTCCTGCTTGCTGTCCTAATCCCCTCAATTCCCTCACGTGTGCCTCAGTTTTCCTCATCTGTAAAATGGGCCAGAGAAGGAAATGGCAAGCCGCACCAATGTCTTAGCCAAGAAAGTCCCAAATGGGACAAACGTCCAGGCTTCAGTTTCCTCCTCTATAGGTACTGGCCTTGATAATTTTGTGGCTACATCCAGTTCTAAATCTGTGCTCTTTGCTTGACAGAATGAACAGGCTCCTTACCCTAGCACTGACTGATAATCTGTTTCCCACCTGTCTTTCCAGCCTTATTTCATACTTACTCCCCTTCCCAGCCAAACTGGACTCTCAGCTGTGCCTTGACTTTGACATTTCCCCTTCTACTTCTGTACATCCAGAGAAGGGAAGCCTGTATATTCTGGAGAAGGAGTCCTGGCCGTCCTGAGAAGTCATTTTATCAAGCTCCAGGCACCCTCTCTGACCCCCTTTATCTCCACATCTACACCTTGCTCCCATCCTGGCACCTTCTACTTCCCCCCAACTCCTAGTTTTCCAGTTATACTCAGCTGCCCAATGCCCTGGGACTACTTCAACCCCAGGGCTGAATAAGGAAGTAGAACTGGAAGAATGTGCAAAAAAAAAAAAGAATCCTATCATAATAAGCTATTATGGTGGCAAGCACAAACCCAGAAGAAGAGAATGGCTCCAAAACATCTACAAGCAATGCCTCAGAATAAAACACAACTTGGGCACAAACTCAACTAGAAATCCTGGAAAAGAAGCAAGAGTTTTTAAAAGCTAAATTTTTTAAAAAATGAAATGAAAATGCTTGAGGAAAAAACTGGAAAAAAAATGACAGCTATGGAAGAAAATTGAAAATGGAATTAACGGCTCGGCACATGAGAGATACAAAACCTTGCCCAAGCAGCAAATTCCCTGAAAATTAGTGTGGATCAAATAGAAGCCATCCTTTTATTGGAAGGAAATTTATATGTTGCTTAGGTGTCCAATTTGAGGGCTCCAAGAGCACCAAGTTTGATAAGGACAAGGAAATAGGAAGTTATTTTACATATAAAAGACAAATACATCTTTTATGTAGACTGGCTTTCCAATATGCCTATGTATTTGGTATTTGGCTCAGTTCTCTTACTACCACCACCATATTCATTTTTAATAAAGTGTCTGATCAGAATAAGACACATGAAACATCTGCCTTTACCCTACAAGCACCCTAATTATATCAGACATACAAAAAAGGGCTGAGGCACTTTGATCAGTGAACTTATAGTATTTCAATATACACCACTGTATAACTATCAATAACTGGCAGAACTCATTGGCTGTCTTTATTGATTTACCTACAGTAGAATGGATCTTTCCCTGTCTAGCCTATGTACTAGGGGCCAGCTAGGTGACACAGTGGATAGAGCATGGGTCCTGGAGTCAGGAAAACTACTCTTCCTGAGTTCAAAATCATCCTCAGACACGTACTAGCTGTGTGACCCTGGGCAAGTCACTTGACCCTGTTTGCCTCAATTTCCTCATCTGTCAAATGAGCTGGAGAAGGAAATGGCAAACCACTGAGGTATCTGCCAGGAAAACCTCAAATGGGGTCATGAAAAGTAAGATATGACTGAAAAATGACTAAACATGCAAATAGAAGCTAATGACTCTATAAGAAAATAGTCAACAAAGTCAAACACCTGAAAAAAAAAGAAAATATAAGATATCTTGTAGTTAAAACAACATACATGGAAATGAATCACACTGAAAAAATTTAAGAATCGTTGGACTATCTACACATCATGACCAAAAGAAGAACCTAGACATCATATTTCAAGAAATCTTAAAAGAAAACTGCTCAGATCTCTTATAACCAGAGGGCAAAGGAGAAATAGAAAGAATACACCAGACACCTCCTGAAAGATACCTCAAAATGAAAACTCCCAGAAACATGATAGCCAAAATCCAGAGCTTCTAAATCAAAGAAAAAAAATTACAAACAGCTAGAAAAAAGGAATTTCAGTACTGAGGAGTCATAGTCAGGATCACACACAGTTTAGAAGCCACCACTGTAAAGTAGAAGACAACATGGAATGTGATATTCCTGGAGGCAAAGGATACAGACTTACAACCAAGAATAACTTATTCAGCAAAACCAAGTATAACGCTATAGGGAGAAAATGAGGATTAATGAGTATTTCCAAGCATTCCTGATGAAAAGACTGGAGCTGTGTAAAAACTTTGAAGTTCAAACACAGTAGTTAAGAGAAACATAAAAAAGGTAAACACGAATGAACAATGACTAAAGAAAGATAAACCACTTACATTCTAATATAGAGAAATGATACATGTATTCCGTGTGGGTCCTATCATCATCAGGGGTCATAGAGAGAGTCCAATTAGACAAGGCCTGGGAGTAGTTCATTATGTTTTGGTGATCTTAAGAGAAAAATGGAAAGATAGTGGAAGGGGAAGGAAGTACAGAAAGGAAAGTTAGGGAAAATTAAGAAATTAGTGTAAGAAATGATGAAAGGGTGATTTTAGAGAAACCTGGGAAGGTTTGTATGATCTGATGCTAAGTGAAATAGATAGAACAAGGAAAATAATTTATACAGCAATAATCATATAATAGTAGCAAACAACTTTGAAAGAATTAGGAACTCTTATCACTGTAACGATCAACCTATGACTCTGAGGACTAATGGTGAAACATGTTACCTACCTCCTAATAGAGATGTAAAGGATTCAGAGTGTAGAACGAGACAATTTAAAAAAATTGTATTGATTTACTATGTATGTTTGTAATTGCGTTTGTTTTTCCTTTGTTCTTTTTTTTAATTTTTTTGCAGAGGGGTGGAGAAGGTAGGGCAATTGGGGTTAAGTGACTTGCCTAAGGTCACACAGCTAGTAAGTGTGTCAAGTGTCTGAGGCTGGATTTGAACTCAGGTCCTCCTGACTCCAGCACTGGTGCTCTACTCACTGCACCACCTAACTGCCTCTTTTCTTTTGTTCTTAAGTAAAGAAGAGAGAGTTGGGGAAGGAAGGTGAGAAGACATATCTTTGCTTATTGAAATATATATATGTATATATATATAAATATACATATATATATGTAAAAGCAAAAAGTAGTCAAGCAAGAGGTCATGAGAGACTGAATTAGGATGGTGACTCTGTGAGTTAAAAAAAAAAGCAGACAGTTGCAAGAGTTGTGGTAGAGATAGTCAACCACATTTGGTAATTGATTGGTTAAGGGGGACAAGGGAAAAAAAGAGTCTAAGACAATTCCAAGGTTATGAATCTGGGTATTTGGAGCTGTGATTAATAAGAAGAGGGAAATTTAAGAAGGGGCTGGTGTAAGAGGAAAGGCTGCTAAGTTCTGTCCTAGACATATTGGGTTTGGGTTGCTCACTAGACAGGAGAAAAAATTTCAAAAAAGAAGTGTCACAAAAGCAAAAGGAAGAAAGAATATCCAGGTCAGGGTGGTCAACAGTATTAAAAGTTTCTGAAGGGTCAAGGATTAAAACTGGGAAAAGGAAATAGACACTAGCCTCAATACCAGAGCACTAATGAAGTAGTATGCTACTTGCCTCCTGACTAAGAGGTGATAAACTGAGGTGAAGAATAAGACATGTACTTTTGGATACAGCCAGTATGGGAACACATTTTGCTTGACTCTGCATATTTATTACAATGGTTTTGTTCATCTTTTTTCATTTACATTTTTTGAGGGAAAACAGGGATGGGAAAGAGAAAGGAGTAGGGATAGGTAGCCCCAAAAAATAATGAAAGAAAAGAGGGTCATTAAAGCATTTAAAAATACACCTAATAAAACAGAAGGAAGGCCAGAAAAAATCTCAGATATATAGGGCAGCTTTGACAATTACATGTTGAATTTATTATGTATTTAAAAAGAAAAGCAAGCTTTACATATTAGTTTTTCATGCAAAAAATTATAAAGAATATCATAAATTCATTGTTACTTTCAAAGCTATCCTGCTTTGCTGTATTTCCTTCTGTACTTCCTTCTGTTCTCTTCAGTGTATTTTTGAACATTCTCTCTTGGATCTTTGTCATTTCATAGGCTCCATTTGGAAGTTCAGCTATATTTGGAAAATCCAGTGCTTGGTGAAGTAAATAACATCTGGTTTTTGTTAATTTTTTAATCTGTTTGTTATGTGCTCTGAAAATGTCCATCAAGATTCTCTCCCCATTGGAACACTGATACATTGTTGGTGGAGTTGTGAACTGATCCAGCTATTCTGGAGAACAATGTACAACTATGCCCAAAGGGCTATAAAACTGTGCATACCCTTTGACCTAGCAATACCACTTCCAGGTCTGTATCCCAAAGAGATAGTAAAAATGGGAAAAGGACCCACATGTATAAAAATATTTATAGCAGTTCTTTTGTGGTGGCGAAGAACTGGAAATTGAGAGGATGCCCATCAATTGGGGAATGACTGAACAACTTGTGGTATAGGAATGTAATGGAATACTAGTGTTCCATAAGAAATGGTGAGCAGACAGACTTCAGAAAAACCTAGAAAGACTTACATGAACTGATGCTAAGTGAAGTGGGTAGAACCAGAACATTGTACACAGTAAGAGCAACATTGTGCGATGACCAACTTTGATAGACTTAATTCTTCTCAGCAATACAAGGATCTAAGACAATTCTAAAAGATTCATGATGGAAAATGCTATCCACATCCAGAGAAAGAACTATGGAGTCTGAATGCAGACTGAAGCATATTATTTTCTCTTTCTTTTTTGTTTTGTTTCTTTCTCATGGTTTTTCCTTTGGTTCTAATTCTTCTTTGTAACATGCCTAATGTGGAAATATGTTTAATATGATTGTACATGTATAGCCTATATCAGATTTCACGCCATCTTGGGGAGGGTGGAGTAGAGGGAGTGGGAGAAAACTTAGAACTCAAAATCTTATAGAAGTGAAAGTTGAAAATTAAAAACAAATAAATAAAAATTTTAAGAAAAAAAAAGATTCTCTCCCCATCATGTTTGCCTTAGAATGACAGGTTCCATGTTTTGTTAATGTTTTACAGATTTTTGTTAGGGCACTTCATAAATCTGTTACAGATACATTTTACAATTTTGAAGGTGTACTTTAAGACTAATTACTATGTAGGCGTCAGTTGCTTTAAAATTAATAAGGGATCCATGACCTTCAATTGATAGATGAATCATTTAAATTTCAAGGGACTCAGTTTCCCCAATTGTGAAATGAAGAGTTGGACCATGTGGTCTCAGGTTATTTTCAACTATATGAGTTTGAGCCTATGCGTTACAGAAAGGCTTAGCTTGCTGTCCTGCCCTGTTGCCTGGGTGATCTGCCCTGCCCCACACTTTGAGATGAGCTCAGAGTAAGCCAGGTGCCCCACCCCTCCCACCTGCACATTCCTCGAATATCAGGTGCCTCCCTAGCCAAAAGTCCAGCAGTCAGTCCCTTGTTAGTCATATTCTGCTATTGAGGCATTACAGGCATCCTGTCAAAGAAAAGGGTGAGTACTCTGCTGGGCTAGAGGGAAAAGAAAAGAAGAAAGGGAATTTGGGAGTGGGACCTACGACACCAGCTCAGGGCCCCTGCGTTTCTCAGGAGCAAAATTAAATTCACCATTTGTCAAGCTCCTACGTGCAAGTTACTGAGTCTGCCTGCCATTGCCTTCAGGTAAAACAGACCCTGGGATCGGGGCTCAGACTCGGGGCCAGGCATGTGTCACAGGGACTTTCTCCAATCTAGCCCCTGGGCTTCTCAGGGTAATAACCTAGAAGTTTGTCTCTTGTTCCGGGGGGCACTAGGGAAGGAGAGGGGGGACAAGAACTGTTTCCAGGACAGATACCAGATTTTTAAGGGCAAGAACTCTGGGTCCAGACCTCATCTCCAACTGGTCAAGCTATGACTCGGGGCTCTGAAATAAGGGAAGGACTTCAAACACGGAAGGATTAAGCAAAGCAAGACTCAGTAAATGGGGAGAAATTCCACCAATCATTCTAATTTTTAATATAGATTTCAAAGGGCGACAGGTAGAACCTTAGTCCTTCCTTGTCCAACAGTTCCTAGCATAATTAAGGGTGATAGTCCATGAACTGCTCTCCAGGTAGGCACTCTGGGGCCCCTTCATCCCCCAGTCTCTCTTTCTCACAGTACTGCAGACTCTCAGAGGTGGACCAGACCTAAGAAATCTTCCAAATCAGACTGGGAAGGACTTGCCTGAGACCATATAGTGGAAGAGCTGGGACCAGAGGCCAGGACCCCTGTTTCCCGTTCCAAAGTACTTCCCCCCTGCACAAGTACAGTTCTCCCCATCCCCAATACCTCTCCCTCTGGTTCCTCATTCTTCTCAGTTTCCCTGCCCTTCTCCTTCCCATTAATCGTAGATCAGCAAATCCTGGCACCGTAAACCAGGAAACATCTAGTCCACAGAGAGGGGGGAATGAGCCGAAGGGGTGGGGGTGGGGAACATATGAAACTCCTTACACAATGCTAACTCCTCCTTCTTGACCAGAACTTTTGCACCTCAAGGCTGATGAGGAGGCAGCTGAAATTGACGGTTTTACTGGGTTCGACTTTCATGGGACTGTTGGTGCTGCTGGTAGATCAAGAGCAGGATTCCTGCATACCTTCAATGGATCCGTGGCCCTTATCCCAGAAAGCCCCCACCGAAGACCCTCCGGGCCTCACTTCGAGGAAGTTTGAGTGGCAGGCTCGGACACCACATCCCTTGGACCTGAAGTACCCTTATCCCTACCCCTTCCTGATCAACCATCCTGACAAGTGTGAGAGTCCTGGAGGTGCCCCCTTCCTGCTTATGCTGGTGATGACTCGGCCCCAGGATGTAGGGATACGCCAGGCCATCAGGCAAACATGGGGCAATGAGACCTTGGTTCCTGGTGTGGTCATCCGCCGCCTCTTTGTTCTTGGCCTGCCCCAACCCCTCTTTGCCCAGGAACTTCGGGCCCTCCTGGAGGACGAAGACAGGGAGCATGGGGACCTCCTCCAGGTGGGCTTCCTGGATACATACCACAATTTGACTCTCAAGGTCCTCACCGGGCTGGAATGGATGGCCCAATACTGTCCCACTGCCCACTATGTGCTCAAGGTGGATACTGATGTCTTCCTAAATCCCAGCTACCTAGTACAGCAAGTGTTGCGGCCCAACGGACCCCTACGGCCCAATTTTATCACAGGCTACATCTACAGAAATCCAGTCCCCATGCGAAGACCAGGTCACAAGTGGCACATGCCCCCAGAGCTGTATTCCCAGAACAAATATCCAGACTATTGTGCAGGCCCTGGCTATGTGATGTCTGGCTCCCTGGCCCTCAGGATCCTGAGGGTGGCTCAGGGATTCAAGGCCCTCTACCTGGAGGATGTGTTTGTGGGGTTCTGCCTGAAACAGCTTGGGTTAAAGCCCACACCTGCTCCCCCCAACACCTTCCTGGTAGTCAAGAGGAAGTACGACCATTGTGCCTTCCACAAACTTGTCCTGGTTCACCACTTCCAGCCCCAAGAGTTACTACAGATATGGCCAGACTTCCTGACAGCTAATATCACCTGCTAAGTGGTATAGTGGTTAGAACACTGGACCTGGAATCAGAAAGAGCTGTGTTCAAATGTGGCCTCACACTAGGAAGGCACTTAACTTCTGTTTGCCTTGGTTTTCTCAACTGCAAATGAAGATAATAATAGAACCTGCCTCCCCGGGTGGTTGGGAGGAATAAATGAGAAAGTATTTGTAAACTGCTTAGCACAGTGCCTGGCATATAATAATAGAGGGAGGATTTAGCAAAGGGACCCACATGCCCCCTCCCCCTACCTTGTCCCACATAGCTAGAAAGAAAGAGGTCACTAGTTCCAATCCATAGGGTTTGATTTTCCAAGCTGACTCTGCTTCTCAAGGCAGGCCGATAGCCCAGTGATCTCTGGAGTTGATGTCAACTCAGGCCTTATCCTCCTTCACCCCCCACTTAGTCTTCAGAGTTCACTGTTTTGACATCTCAATGGATCTTTCATGACACATGGGATCTGAATTGACCCTCATTCCTCAATGCGGGTCTGAACCAGGTCTGAAAAGACAGCCTGGTTTATGGACAAAGCACTGGATTTTGAGTGAAAGGACCTGGCTTAGAATCCCAGACCATGATTGTTTCTTAGTGATATTGTGCTATTGGGTACAAATAAGAGGGTTTGTACCAAATGACCTCTAAGGTTACTCATAGCTCTTCTGTGATAACCAGCAAAAACAAGCAAACGGACAAAGAAAAGCCCAAATCCTTGTGCCTTTCTGGATTGTCTTTATGATGAGAATTTTGTCAGCTTTCTGTTAAGCTGATCTACATACAAAGCACAAGGGGTGCAAACTAATTTCTCCTGTGTACAGATCTGTTTTACTAGCATTTGTTAAAAGTAAATAAGATTCACTGTTAAATATCATATCAATGAACTCCTTATGTACTTCTATGCTTCATTTTGGGTATAATTTTAGTCAGAAAGGCTTTGTATTAGAATTAGGGTGAGATTGATAGGTTAATGGATGGATGGATGGATGGATGGATGGATGGATGGATAGATAGATAGATAGATAGATAGATAGATAGATGTGTATTATAGGGTTAGAAAGCTGGGTCCTCACATATTACAAGCTACACAGGATCTGGAGTCAACTACACTAAGTCAGCCTGCCACTTGACTCATTTTCATAGTTAATCTTAGCACCTTGAGCTCTAGGGTAATACAGGGGCTTGTTGGTATATTTCTTCATTAATAAATAAAGTCTCAACATATCTCTCAATTAATCAACTAAGCTCTGGCCCATCAAACATTATTAATTTAACAAACTAGAAAAGACCTCCTTTCCCAATAGTAGTTAATCTTTTCTTTCATGATAATAACAACATTTCTGTCTACTTTAGGGTTTGCAATGTACAATATGATATATATATATAATCTTATTTGATTCCTATATCAACCCTATTTTATGCCCATTTTATAAATGAGGAAACTAAGGCTGAGAGGAGAAGTGACTTGGCTAGGATCATAGAGCTAGTAAGTATCTGAAGTAGGATTTGTACCCAGATCTTCTTTATTCCTGAAATGGCCAGTGTTCTCTCCACTATGCCACCTGGCAACCTCTATGTTATATCCTTCAATCCCCTAGGATGAAGCAAATTTGAAAGTTACCAACTACAATTTATTACCAACAAAATCTATAATAAGACAACAACAGGAATATTTTAGCTGTGTCACAGTAACTACAGAGGAATTTTCTTCTTTTCTGAAGACAGTCTCATACCATCTGGAATGGCCAGTCAGTGGAGCAGTCAGAACACACGTAACATTTATCAATTAAGTTCACCATCTTATGTGGGCACAATTAGTGGTGCTGCAAAACAATTACCATAGAAACAGATATAATGAAAATCTTTGACATATTGTGAGAATGATCCAAATGTGACACACAGACATGATGTAAGCACATGCTGTTGGAAAAATGGTGCCGATAGATGTGTTCCACACAGGATTGCCGCAGACCTTCAGTTTGCTTTAACCCCGCCCCCCCAATATCTGCAAAGTACAATAACATGAAGTACAATAAAACGAGGTATGTCTGTATATACAGGTAGGTGTGAGTGCGTGCGTGCGTGCGTGCGTGCGTGCGTGTGTGTGTGTGTGTGTGTGTGTGTGTGTGTGTAAAACACCTACTTCAAAAGCTTTAGGGATTATAAAAACTGTTACTATCTCTTTAAGGAGGAGAGGGACTTTAAAAGTTATATATAGCTAGGTACTGGGTCTGGATCTCATTAGTTTAAGGAACTTTGAGGTGAGGGAACTCCTTTTTTCACATGAGCTGTGAACATCTCTGGGCTTAGAGTCTTGGGTTTCTTAGAGCCCTGAGGGGTTGTCTGGTTGTTGTCAGAGAGTGTGAGTCAGAAGTAGGACTGAAATCTGAGTTTTCCTGTCTCTAGGG
Source organism: Trichosurus vulpecula (assembly GCF_011100635.1). Classification (NCBI taxonomy): domain Eukaryota; kingdom Metazoa; phylum Chordata; class Mammalia; order Diprotodontia; family Phalangeridae; genus Trichosurus; species Trichosurus vulpecula. The sequence goes on from NC_050573.1 coordinate 77,220,765, forward strand.
AAGCTGTTTCTCCACTACACCATGGCGTGTGTGTGTGTGTGTGTGTGTGTGAGAGAGAGAGAGAGAGACAGACAGACAGACAGACAGACAGAGACAGAGAAAGAGAAAGAGAGAGACAGAGACAGAGAGAATATGGGAGGAGAGAGAATGAGAGACAGGAGTCAGAAAGGGAAAGAGACAGAAAGGGGGGAGAGAGACACAGAGAGACAAAAAGGGGGGGGAGAGCAACAGACAGACAGGGACAGAGACAGAGATGTATTTATCAAACATTCAACAGATTTTTTTCTTTTTTCCTAAATTCCTCAAAAGGTTTCATAACCCTCCCCCACAGACATATACGTACTAAAATAACCATACCTCATGTCAAGCTTGCTAACATGATATTTATTCTTATCTGAACACATATCTTCCAATGCCATCATCTATATATTATCCTCAGATTAATTGTGGGAATCAGTCCACAGGTATTCCTTACTCCAAACAGGAAGTACCTGCCACTGAGGTCACCAACAGTCGGACACTGGTCATGAGAGCAGAAAAGACCATCCATGAACTAGACTCATGTTCTTTAGTCAATTAGCCTTCCAAAAAAGCCTATTTGCAAGTGTCAGAAATGTGTGTATGTTTTTATATACATACATTTTCTTATATTGTGTAATATATGTGTATATAAACCCCAGCTGCTAATGCTTCTGATCAGCAGGTCAGTTTTGACCTGTTAAGCTGAGTGTTGAAAGATTCCAGGAAAACCAGGTAATAAAGCAAAACATTCTGGGCATGTGGACAGCCATGGAAAGGCATGGAGATAGGAGATTGAGTGCCATGTTTGAGGAACTGGAAGGAGGCCAGTGTGGATAGATAATAGAGTGTGTGGAAGGGAGTAAAGTATAAGGTTGGGCGGGGGTGGGGTAGAGGTGGCAGGAATCAATCTGATAGGTGAGAAGTGGTACCTCATACTTGTTTAATTTTCATTTTTCTAATCAATAATGATTTAGAGCATTTTTTCACATGGCTATAGATAGTTTTGATTTCTTCTGAAAACTGCTTGTTCATATCATTTGACCATTTATCAGTTGGGGAATGACTTGTATTCTTATGAATTTGACTCCATTTTCTTTATATTTGAGAAATGATGGCTTTATCAGAGACACTTGATGTAAAAAAAATTTTCACAATTATGATTACTATGTCTTTCCATTCCATCTCCCCCCATTTATCCTTCTCTCTCTCTTCTTTCACCCTGTCCCTCCTCGAAAGTGTTTTGCTTCTGACCATCACTTCTCCCAGTTCACTCTTCTCTTATCCCCTTCCCCTCCTACTTTCTTGTAGGGTAATATAGATTTCTATACCCAACTGAGTGTGTATGTTACTCCTTTGAGCCAATTGCAATGAGAGTAAGGTTTCAAGCACTCCTCCCCACTACCTCCCCCATTTTCCCCTGTATCAAAGCTCTTCTGCACCTCTTTTATGTGAAATAATTTACCCCATTCTCTCTGTCCTTTCCCCCTTCTCCCAGTGCATCCCTCTTTCTAACTCCTTAATTTAATTTTTTAGCTATTATTCCATCATAGTCGATTCACACCTGTGCCCTCTGTTTATGTATACTCCATCTAACTCTCCTAATAATGATAAAATTCTTAGAAGTTACAAGTATCATCTTCCCATGGAAGAATCTAAATAGTTTATCCTTATTGAATCTCCTATGATTTCTCTTTCCTATTTATCTTTTTCTGTTCCTCTTGAGTTTTATGCTTGAAGGTCACATTTTCTATTCAGCTCTGGTCTTTTTATCAGGAATGTTTGAAAATCCTCTATTTCCTTAATATTCATTTTTTTCCCCTGAAGGATTATGCTCAGTTTTTCTGGATGGGTGATTCTTGGTTGTAATCCTAACTCCTTTGCCCTCCAGAATATGATATTCCAAGCCCTTCAGTCCTTTAACACAGAAGCTGCTAAATCTTGTGTTTTCCTGATTGTGACTCCACAATATTTGAATTATTTCTTTCCAGCTACTTGCAACACTTTTCTCCTTAACCTGGGAGCTCTGGAATTTGGCTGTAATATTCCTAGGAATTTTCATTTTGGGATCTTTTTCAGGAGTTGATCAGTGGATTCTTTCAATTTCTATTTTACCTTCTGGTTGTAGGACATCAGGGCAGTTTTATTTGATAATTTCTTGAAATACGATATGTAGCCTCTTTTTTATGTTGGCTTTCAGGTAGTCCAATAATTCTTAAATTATCTCTCCTCAGTCTATTTTCCAAGTTGTTTTCCCAATGAGATGTTTCATATTATCTTTTTCCTTTTTTATTCTTTTGACTTTGTTTTATTGTTTCTTGATGTCTTGTGGAATCATTACCTTCCAGTTGCCCAATTTTAATTTTTAAGGAATTATTTATTTTCAATGAGCTTTTATACTTCCTTTTCCATTTAGCCAATTCTACTTTTTAAGGAGTTCTTTTCTTCAGTAAAGTTTTGTACCTCTTTTACCATTTAGCCAATTCTGCTTTTTGAGGAGTTCTCTTTAGTGGATTTTTGTGCTTATTTTAGTCTTTTGTCTATTCTGGTTTTTTCAGTATTTTTTGTGCCTCCTTTACCAGGCTGTTGACTCTTTTTTTTTCATTATTTTCTTGTATCACTCTCATTTCTTTTTTCAATTTTTTCTCTGCCTCTCTCATCTGATTTTTAAAATCTCATTTGAGCTCTTCCAGGAATTGTTTTTGGGTCTGAAATCAATTCACAATTTTCTTTGAGGTTTTGGATGTGGCTTTTTTGACTTTGTTGTCTTCTGAGTTTGTGTTTTCGTCTTCCCCGTCACCACAGTAACTTTTTATGGGCCAAGTTCTTTTTTTTGGTGGTTTGCTTATTTTTCCAGCCTATTTCTTGACTTTTAACTTTCTCCTAAACTTGGGCTCTGCTCCTGGGGTGGAGGGAGCATTGTCTCAAGCTTCAGCTTTTTCATGCTGCTATTTTTAGAGCTATTTCTGGGGGTCTGCAAGTTTTCAGTGCTTCCAAGATGGTGCCAATGGGCTGCTTTGCTTGGACCCTAATTCTAACATCACTTTTCTCCTTAGCCTCTGCCTGGGTGCCTGTGCCTGAACTCTAGTTCTAAAATCATATCTCTCCCTAGCTTCAGAGCATTGGCCCTAGCAGTCTCTCTCTCTAGCTAAAGGGCAGCATGCCCCAACTAACTTATCTCTGCTTCTTCCTCAGTAAACAGCTATGCCCAATTATAGATTGCTTCAGGATGTTGATAACTGACTATACACTGAGTCTAATAGACATCCTAGACATAGTCAAATGTATACTCCCTTACATTAATCTTGTCTAACAAGACATGTGATAGAATCCACCTGGATATTCCCAGTCAGCCTTGAACTTTTGGTGACTTAGTGATGTTTCACAGCAAAAACCACACCCACAGATAGCCCCTCCTTGGGCTATTTCCCAGTGAACTCTGGGTAAGATACCTGAACAGCAGTAGATACAAAAATTGCGTGTTCCTTTAAGAACTGACCATCCCTTAATCATGCCTAAACCACTCCATAATCCCACCCCAAAACACCTAATTGACAGGGTTCCTCCCTAAATCTTGTACTTAAACTTTCCCTGTATCCCTGTATGGTTGCAAGTTCCCTAAGAACTCTTGCTTGCTGAAAAAGCACAATAAATCTTTGCCTCCTTGACTTAAAGAATGCTTGGGTCCATGAATTCATTCCAGGTGGCCTTGCCTTGGGAACTTTGGTTTGGAATTTCTACATCCCTTGGTTCATTTCTCCCTCAACAGTGTTATCTAAGGAGAGGTGTGCTCACTGTTCTCCTGACCTGTGGTCTGGTGTCTGAGCTACCACAAGCATTTTTCTTCACCCTGGAACTGTGCCCAGGGTCCTTGCTCCACTGGAGCCACAAGTTCTGGTGTGCTAGTGCTTTCTTGCCCTGTAACTGGAACCCAGAACTGCATATGGGCAATGAAACCAAGTCCTGCACCCAGTGCCAGCAAAGGGTTCCCTGTAATCTTCTTCCGACTGGTTGTCCAATTCCCTTACTGTCTGTGGGCTGAGAGTTCTGTAAGCCACTGCTGCTGCTTATTCAGTCACCTCTATGGCCCACTACTGGTTTGCTGGAGTGCAGCCTGCACTGGACTGCACTCCACTCTCCCTGCAGTGAGCCAGACCTTTCCTGACAACCTTCTAAGTTGTCTTAGGCTGGAAAATTGTTTCACCTCATCCTTTTGCTGGTTTTGCCACTTCAGAATTCATTTTGAGGTGTTATTTTCAAGTTGTTCGGAGGGGAATTTGGGAGAGCTCAGGTGAATCCCTGCTTTTATCCACCATTTTGACTCCCCTCCTCCAAGAGTTTATGATTGATCCTGAAGGCAATAGGGAGCTATTGGAGATTATTAAATGGAAGGAGGAAGGGGAGGGTCCTAATATGATCAGACCTAACTTTTAGAGAATGCATCTTGGCAGCTGAGTGAAGAATGGATTGGAGTGGTAAAAGATCTGAGATGGGAATACTAGTTATAATGTTATTGGAAGAGTCAAGCAAGAGATGATGGGTGGGGATGAGGTGGGGTTGTGGCTATGTAAGTGAACAAGATAGTTATGATGAATGTTGTAAAGGTAGAAATGGCAAGATGTGGAAACGGATTGAATATGTAAGAGATAATTGATAATAAAAATGAGTAGAAATGAAATTGTCATGGATTATCATAATTTCATGCAAAAATTTATCTGGTGCAAATTAATTTCCATAACAAGGAGACAAGTTTCCATAACAAATGGTAAACATTTGGCTTATTTGCCAGGCGCAAAGGAATGGTAGACAGCAGCAACAGTAATTTAGAGCATGAAATTATGTGTAAAATCTTATGAAGATAAAAGTAGGAGATAGGAAATAATAGGAACTAATAAACAAAACCCGGAAAGAAAAGGGTTAAAAAAAATTGAGAAGAGAGGACCAGTGGGAGGGGTAGACAGACAATAAATGACGTGTGTGATGAAAACACAGAAACATGAAGAGATCTATATGAACTGATACAAAGTGAACTAAGCAGAGCCAAAACCAAAAACAAAATAATATACATGGTGACTACAGCAATGGGGAGAAGAATGATACACCAAAAAATCAAAAGTAAATGTAACAAAATTATAAAAATCAAGCAAGACTCAAAGGAAAAGATATTAGAAGACACACCCATACTATCCCTTAATGGAGGTTGGAGGAATACAGGTGTTATAAATTGCATGTTTGGGACTTTTTCAATGTGTTAAACAATTTGCTGACTTTTTTCTCTCTTAAAAATAGTATTTGTCATATGGGATGGTTCTCTGGGAGTGGGAGGAGGAGGAATGCTCAGGATACCTATGGTGATGTAAGAAACAGAATATCACGTGAAAACTTATTTTTTAAAAAAATCTTATGAAGAAAGAAGCTAGATAATTATAAACAGAATTGTCTCGTAAAGAAGAAGAAAACAGTGGAGAATAAAACCAGATTAAATAAAGTTTGGCAAGAAATACAGCTAAACAAAGTCAAAGTCCAACTAAATAAAGGCATTCATGGAACAAAACAGAAAGAGGACAATAGAGTTTAAAAAAATGGAAAAGGTCTACAAATATTTTTATGACAAACTTTTCACCATCAAGGACAGCAGAGCCAACAATTTGGATTTTAGCATCACAGTTCCAGAGGTGCAAAAAGTTAAATGGTACAGCAGAGAACAAGGATAGGAAAAGTATCCAGATAAAATCAAATACACTCAGGAGAAATACGTGCTGGAGGTGGCGTTATTTTGGGGATGTTGAAAGATTCGAAGGAGAAAAGATAGCAATTCTTGGACCATATTAATACTTGAAAAAAAGGCAATCCAAGAACCACTAACCTAATGAATATAAGCAACTTAAGGGTAGGGTATATTTAATTTTTTCCTTGCATCCTTAGCATATAGCATGGTGCTTGGCACAGTTCTTAATAAATGCTTAATGATCAATTGATATTAATATTTTCCCATCTGTGAAAAATCTTTATGAGAATCACCTAAATATTCATTGAGGCTATTAGTAGGGAACTGGCAGATTTCTACAAGCATTACTTCACAATAGTCCAGATCTTGATCATCTCACAACTGACTTACAGATGTAGAGAGTACAAACTTCCACCTGGCTGATTATTTATTATTAAAAAAAATTTGGATTTAGTTGGGTAAAACACTGCCTTAAAGGCTCTCCTCCTGCAAGTTGACTTACATCCATCCATTGAAGCAACTCCCATCTATGGATCAAAATCATTCTTGATTCCTGGGGTGATAATAGAAATAGCCTGGTTGTGAGGCATAAAGCAGAACACTATGATGGAGGAGGACCAGTACAGAATCTAAGGTGAAGCGGTAGTTCCTATGGGTGATGAGATTTCCCAAGTGCTCCAGTTTACAAATGACATTGTGGAAGTTATAACAAATCCCCAAACATTGCAGGAGAGATATATACCAATCCAAACTATTTGGCCTGACTATCCACACAGTAAAAACTAAGTGGATAAAGAATGTCTAATGCCCAGATTATAACTTACAGACTGATGGACACCTACAGAAGCTGTTTATCAGTATGTATATCTGTGACAGACAGAACAAACACACAATAAATCGGGCCCACAATTAAATGAGAGAAGAAGAATGTGCTAAAATGCCTTCAGAAAACTACAAAACTCATTTACTGTCCTCAAGTTTCTCCTAGAAGACCTATATTTTTAAAATATCATTATTCTACTGACTTTGTTGAATGACTAGAAAATACAGAATACAACAGTCTCCAAAGAATCATGTGAGCATGCCACAGCACATAACCAATGAGGGACTTCAAAGAAGAAAGGAGCAGAAGATGTCCCTGGGAAAATGTATGATTGGAAGAGAAGATGAGCTGGTCACAAGGCAAGGCTGAGGGATGACAGGTGTGGAACCACAGTACTCCACTGGAATCCTTCTAATGTCCGGAGAATGCAAGGAAGGCCCTCAGCATGTTAAGAGAACCCAGGTGACAAATTTAGGGGAGGACAGGAACAAGAGTCACCAGGATGTGTAGATGTGAATGAACTGAGAGCTCCATGATGGGAAATAACATCCAAATCCATGAGACCACAAATCATTTTGGGTATTTGAATATCCCCACCACTTAACACAGTGCCTTTCACAAAGGAAGTTGCTGAATTGAGAATAAGACTTGAGCTGAAAGACTGTAGTAGCAATTTTTATTTGAAGATCTTTCCCACCCATTAATAGGTCATGTGACCTGTTTATGTCACAGGAAACCTAAGTCACATGGTAGGAGGAGCTTCCTGATAGAAAAAGGAGGTTATGTCACAGGAAATGCGGAGAGAGAGAGAGAGCAGTTATGGCTGCTAATGGCTGCTAATGGCCGCCCTCACGATTGTTAGAACTGAACAGGCTGACTTAGTTGTACTAAGTTTGTTTTTGGGAAGACCCCAGCAGGGGGTTGGAGAGGTTTTGGGATGGCGAGTTTCTAGGTTGTGACATTGTGCGTGGAATGTTTTACTGCTGTGGCAGACTGGATAAATGGCTTATGGGATATGGTTCTCTGGTGTCTGAATAAATGGTTTACTTCTTCTACCTTCTATGTGGAGAGTCTCGTATACTTTGCGATACAGAACTACATAGGCGTTTTGACAATTATCATCTACACTGTTATTATCGCCTTACTGTTTCATCTGGCGTCATGAACAGGATCGCCAGGTATAAGATCTCTGTTTAGAGGTAGAAGGGCTTTAGAAGAAGAAATGCTTGTCCCAGGATGGGAGGATGTAACTTATTGCTCCCTTGCAAAGGAATGGTCTAAGGGCACTGGTCTCTGTGAGGACTGGAAGCAGAAGCTACAGGGTGGAGAGCCCAGAGATTTGGAGCCATGCCTCAGAGAGGTTACTGTTGAGCCAGGAACAGAAGTGCCAAGAGCGATCTCTAGACGAGGCTGGATTTTATTCACAGCCTGTCGTATTGTATGTGAACGCAGAGACAGACTATTAGGAGAGAGAGAGCTCAGGCTCAGTTGCTGAAACTTCTGAAAATACTCAGCCTGTACCACGGCAAGGTGGAGAAACTCAGGTGGCAGAACAGCAGGAAGCGAACACCCTTGTTGTAAATTCAGTTAGAAGGCGGAGAGAGCCAAGGAGGTTGAGAGTGCACCTCAGTTCAGCTGAGGTCGAGCATAGCAGGCAGTCTGGTTACCATGGTAACAGGGGCAGAGACTCTAGATATTTAAAACTTCCCGCACGAAGTGAAACTTTGTTGCAAGCTACTTATCCTCCAGACAGTAAGATAGTATCACACCAGACTTCTCAAAGAGAAGTGTACCCCATAGAGCAGAGGAGGCAGGAAAAACAAGAAGATACTGCTCAGTTTGGGCTGGTTTTAGAGGATTTTACACAGCTGGAAATCACAGGTATCTTGAGTAAATTCACCCAGAGAATGGGAGAATTGTCAATATCTTGTATGGTGAGAATCAGTGATGAAGGGACCGCAGGAGTGTCTGTTGATTCTGCGGATTGTATGACATTCATAAGTATTAGTCAGAATTCTTTTGTACAGGGAGCTTTTAGGGATTATCATTAGCAAAGAACTAATCAAGTGACCAATTTATTGGCTTTGGCTGCAACAGGCTGTAACGAATAATATCCTGCTGCCTTCTCCAAATAGACCCTGGTATTCAATTAGGGACTGTATGAGAAAGTAAAAGGAGGAGGTGATGAAGACTGCTGTTATGTTGGGGAATGCCGAAGCTTATTATGAAACTCCCTTGGGAGTCTCTCACAGGAATTTGATAGTTAAGATAGCACCCCCACTTATAAACATGTGATTCTGACTCTGCTGATTGCAGAAGTAAGGAACCCTCTTTCAGAGGTGCTGGATAAGATTTCACATGACTTAGGAGACGGGGGAAGAGATAAATTTCCTCAGGAAAGAAGGGTACACGGCCAACAGATTCAATGTCCAACAAATAGAGTGACAAGAAAAGAAATGTTTACTGCTCTATTGAAAGCAGGGGCATATTTTAGAAGAATTAATGATATTTCAACTAATGAGCTATACAAAATGTACCAAGATAAGGGGCTTAATAGCAAACGGAATAGAGAAGTAAGAACTGCTCCCACAAATCCTTCAGATCTTGAACCCTTGTATCCAAGTGAGCCATACCTCCCAGGACACTAGGGAATAGGCTGAGCCCCAGCTCATATTAAAGAAACATGCAGATGGGATTACAGACCCCATATTAATCTGACTATATATTGCAAGAATGGATCAAATACTGTAACTAGGGCATTGATTGACACTGGGACTGAGGCCAGCTTGATTTATGGAAACCCTGACAAATTTTAGCATGGAACTCCTATTACCATGAAAGGACTAGGAGGGGCTGAAACATCAGCCAGACAAGTGAAACTGATGATGAAAATTGGACAATTCAGGGGCAGCTAGGTGGCACAGTGAGTAGAGCACCGGCCCTGGAGTCAGGAGGACCTGAGTTCAAATCTGGCCTCAGACACTTGACACATTTACTAGCTGTGTGACCTTGGGCAAATCACTTAACCCCAATTGCCCTGCCAAAAAAAAAAAAAGCAAAAAAAAAAAAAAAAGAAAATTGGACAATTCCCTAAGAAAGAATATACCGTGGTCATTGTACCCATTCCTGAATACATCATGGGAATAGATATATTGAAAGGCATGACTCTGAATTTGCCTGAGGGGAGATATCAATTTGCAGTAAGGAAGATAGGAATTAATACAGTTTTAGCGGGAAAAGTAAAGATGGGCCCAATCACTTTACCTAAACCTTCTAAAGTAATTACTTTGAAGCAGTATCATGTACCAGGTGGGCAAGATGAAATTGCCAATACTATAAAGGAATATGTTGAAGCAGGAGTGTTAGTACCTACAACCACTCAATGGAATAATCCTGTATGGCCAGTACAAAAGTCAGATGGAACATGGAAAATGACAGTGGATTATAGCCAATTGAATAAAGTGACTCCACCCTTGTATGCTGCTGTTCCAGATACTATTACCTTAATAGAAAGGATCCAGAAATATGATGGGACTTGGTACACAGTTATTGATTTGGCCAATGCTTTCTTCACAATCCCAATAGACTCTAAACAATGGAACCAGTTTGTTTTCACGTGGCAGGGCCAACAATATACTTTTACACGATTGCCACAGGGATATCTGCACAGCCCAACTATTTGTCATAGGATTGTGGCTGAACTTGGATGAATTGAAGTTACCTGGTGTACAGCTTACCCACTACATAGATGATATTTTGATACAGGGAGAAAATGTGAAAGAAGTGGAGAAGAGTTTGATACTTTTAATTGAGAATATGAAAAGCAAAGGATGGGAAATTAACCCTGCAAAGATTCAAGGACCAGCTCACATTGTAGTTTTTGGGTATACAGTGGAATAAAGGGCTGCGAGAAATTCTCCCACAATCTTGACAGAAGATTCAAGATTTTCCTATCCCCACCAATAAGAAAGAGGCACAAAACTCCATAGGACTGTTTGGATATTGGAGGCATCACATCCCACATCTTGAACAAATTTTGAAACCCTTATTTCAAGTTATTATATGTAACTTATATAAGTTACCAGGAAAAAAATATGAATTTGACTGGGGACTTGAACAGAGTAAAGTTTTTGAAGAAGCTAAAGCTGCTATACAATTAGCTCTGGATTTGTGGCCTATGCAAAGTGGACCAGTGGAATTACAAGTGACTGTACAAGATGTGAATTGGAGTTTATGGCAGAAACAACAAAGCAGAAATGTCCCCTTAGGATTTTCGCCAAGGAAACTACCTTCACATGGATTACAATATACACCTTTTGAAAAGCAGTTGTTAGCTTCATATTGGGCTTTGGTAGAAACTGAACAACTGACTCTGGGCCGTGAAGTGATATTAAGGCCTGGAATCCCGATTATGACTTGAGTAATGAGTACCCCAGCATCTCACAGAACTAGACATACACACTAGCATAATTAAATGGAAATGGCATATTCAGAATAGATCAAAGACAGGCAAAAGTGGAGTTTCTACTCTACATGAATCTATTGCAATTATTGACATTGATGGAAATTTCAAACCCCCTGAACCAAGGCAACAGTTGGTACAATCCTTGGTAAAATGCATCGATGGATATGATGGACTGACTAAAGAACAGAAGAAACATGCATGGTTTACTGATGGGACAGCAAAATATTTGGGCCATAAAAGACATTGAAAAGTAATAGCCTATAACCAACGTACTAAGAGGACTTTGGAAAACACTGGGATAGGTGGAAGTAGTCAATATGCTGAACTTATGGCAGTACATCAAACTATTAAAACAGAGAAAGGAAGACAACATCATATATTCACTGATTTGTGGGCAGTAGCTAATGGATTAGCTACATGGATGCCAATGTGGAAAAACCAAAACTGGGAAATTCATGGTAAATAAGTTTGGGGCAAAGAAATATGGGAAGATATATGGGACATGTCTTTGATTACCGATTTGTCAGTTTTTCATGTAGACACTCATGTGGCCCTCACTATGCCAGAACGTGAGTACAATGCACATGCTGATTGACTAGCAAAGATTGCTACTGAACATATTGTCCCTATCCTGACACCAACTGATGATCCAGTACTAGCAAAATGGGTCCACCAAATGGCTGGCCATTTAGGGGTCCAGGCCACACACTGGTGGGCACAAGATTGAGGTATTAGTATCTCTTATTCATTGTTAAAGCAAATAACAAAGGAATGTCATATATGTCAACTGGAAAAGGAACAAACTGTTCCTAGGGTAGTAACTGGAGAAATAGCAAGGGGAAAAGTTCCAGCCCAGATCTGGCAGATAGATAATATTGGACCACTACCCCAAGATAAAGGATGCAAATTTATATGTACTTGTGTTGACACCTATTCAGGTGTACTAGTGGCTTGTCCGTATAAGAATGCAACCCAGAAAAATGCCTATAAAACTCTAGATATTATAAGTCTATATTATGGAACCCCAATGCAGATTCAAAGTGACAATGGGTCACATTTCAAAGGTAATGAGATGAAGAGATATTGTGTATTGAACAATACAGAGGGGATATGTCATATTCCATATTATCCACAAGCATCCAGATTGATAGAAAGAATGAATGGATTGTTGAGAGAACAGTTAAGAAAGTTAAGTTCTAATAATTCATATCAACCTTGGAAGGATAATTTGTTCACTGCTTTACATAATTTGAATAATAGACCATTAGGAGGAAGTACACCTCTAGCCAGAATGATGACCCTGAATCTGCAAATTAGAAAACAGCAAACACAAAAGATCCAAGACATTGAGTATTGGACTGTGAGGGAAGATGTTCCACCACCAAATCCAGGAATACCTGGTTCAGCAGGATGTGATTTACATTGTTTAGAGAACTTTTGGTTGGATAGAAAAGAGAAAAGAAAAATCTCTACTGGTTTATGTATGAGAATCCCTAAGAATCATTTTGGATGGATATTACCTAAACCAGGATTAGCAGCTCAAGAAATACATGTATTGGCTGGAGTGACAGATTTTAGTTATCAAGGAGAAATTATTGTGACACTCCAGAATTTAGATGAAGAACTTATAAATGTAAAATGTAAAATGTAAAGTGTAAAAATGATAGAATAGTTCAATTGATTATTATTCCTTGTGAAACAATACCCCTGGTAAAAACTGACCCTCCTTCCAAAATAACTATGAGAGGAAAGGAAGAATTTGGTTCTATTGACAGAATAAAACTGGGAGCTAAAGTATGGGTAAAGCGGAAGCCAGACGATGTTCCAAAGGCTGCAGAAATTATGGCACGTGGGAAAGGCAATATTGTAACAGTAGTCTACCCAGGAGAAAATGGTTATGAAACTATATCTTTGACTCATGTTTTCTATCACGAATGAGGCTATGAGAGTCTCTTTGTTTCTTTTTGGGCTTTCGTCTCTTAAATTTGTTTGTGAGATTCGTTTCCTGCAGGTTTAGTACCATCCACCTGCAGATGCCTGATCACTTAAGCCAGATGTTACCCTCTGTTGTGTTTGGATGTCACCTCTGGACCTGTCCACAACTGTGATGTGTCATCCCTGGACCTGGCATCAACTGAGTTCCAGATGCCAGCTTGCTAAAGAACTGACCTCTCGAATAGGACTCTTAATCTTTTGGGACAGGGACAGCTCTAATCTAATTTCAGCAGGAAGAAGCTTTGGAGGACGAGACCTACGCCCCTTACCCCAAGATTTCAAGCAGGGAATGATGACGTTGTTTTATATACTTATCTTATGTTATCCTTGTTATATTGTTGTGTAAAGTTCTATTGACACCAGTTATCCCAGAATTTCCATTGCCCTATGTAGCGGATAAAGATCTTGGGTCCGAATGAAGTAGCAATTTTGATTTGAAGATCTTTCCCACATTAATAGGCCATGTGACCTGCTTATGTCATAGGAAGCTTAAGTTACGTGGTGGGAGGAGCTTCCTGACAGAAAAAGGAAGTTATGTCACAGAAAATGCTGAAGAGAGGGAGAGAGAAAGATGTTATAGCTGCTAATGGCCACCCTTGTGATTGTTAGAACTGAACAAGCTGACTTACCGTACTGTGAGTTTGCTTTGGAGAAGACCCCAGCAGGGGGTCAGAGAGGTTTTAGGATGGAGAGTTTCCAGGTTGTGATATTGTGTGTGGAATGTTTTACTGCTGTGGTAGGCTGGATAAATGGCTTATGGGATATGGTTCTCTGGCATCTGAATAAATGGTTTACTTCTTCGACCTTCTATGTGGAGAGTCTCGTACACTTTGCGATACAGAACTACATAGGCAGTTTGACAATTATCATCTACACTGTTATTATTGCCTTACTGTTTCAAAGACAAAGACCAAAGCTGAAGGAAAAGGGAAGGTTTCAAGCAAGAAGAAGACTCAGAAAAAGACCTGAGGAGAAGAGGAAGGGAAAAGAGCTGAAGGAATAAATGAAGAGAAAGAAATTAGTAAAGCAAGGGAAAGTAAATTGAGTATTGCTGTAAAGGTATCGTTAAGGGGGGCAGAGCCAAAATGGTGGAGCAAAGGGACTCACCTGAGCTCTCCCAAATTCCCTTCCAAATGACTTAAAAATAACTCCTCAAAATGGTAGAACCAACAAAAAGACAAGGCAAAACAATTTTCCAGCCCAACATAACTTAGAAGGTCGCAGGAAAGGTATGCTACAGATGTAGAGGTCTAGTAGAGAAGTTTATTCTCTTCCTGGGATGTGTGTCTGGAGAATGTCTGGAGAATCACTTGAGACTCTCTAAGTTGAATGCTTAAAATGCACTTCTGGTGTATCACACAGACCCAAATGATAGTGCTAGAAGAAACCTAGAAAGTATTGCTAAGATTGGAAAGTATTGGACAGGAAAATAAAGACTTTCCTACTCAAAATGACTAGCAAATGCATCAAATATCTAGGAGTCCATCCATTAAAGTCAGTCTATCAAACATTTGTATAGATACAATGACAAAATATACCTTAAAGAAACAGAGACTCAAATAAGAGAAATATTCAGTGCTTGTGGCTATGACAATATGATAAAAATAACAGTACTGCCTAACATACTTACATATTTAGTACTTTACCAATCAAACTATGAAGAGGATGCCTTACAGGGCTACAAAAAATTTAAAGATTTCTTTGGGGTGATAAAAATCTAGACTATCAAGAGAAATAATGGAAAAAAATCAGAATTAAGGTGGCAATTGTACTTCCAGACTTCATATGTGTTCCATTATAAAGCAGTAATCTGAAGAAACGTTTGGAAAAGAGGATGAATGGAACAAATTAGATAAGAAACAATGGAATTCAAGAAAGCATTGTTCAATAAATCTGAGAACAGATATTACTGGAGGAATATTTGACAAGAATTTCTGGGAAGATTGGAAAACAGGCCAGTGAAAATTAGATTTGGACCACCATCTTGGGCAATATGCCATAAATAGCTCAAAATGAATATGAGACCTAAATATTTAAGGTTAAACCATTTTAAGAAATTAGCAGACAGATGAAATACTTTTTACAGTGATGGCATGGGAGAATTCTTAATCAAACAAGAATTAGATGCATACCATACAAAAGATACCCTAATCATTTCAATTATGCTAAATTGAAAAGCTTTTGCATGAACCAAATTAATACCTTGACTAAGAAGGGTCTACTGAAGAAAAAAATTTCTTGTGTCTCTGACAAGAATCTGATATTGAAGATATACAAATAACTAACACAAATATAAAAGATAAAGACCCAAAGGTCAAAGGATATAAGCAGTTCTCAAAAGAAGTGCAAATAATTACAAATCATATGAAAGATTGTTCCAAAACACTAATAGTAATAGAAATGCATATCAAAATAACTTTGGGTTGTGCCTCACATTCACCAAATTGGCAAAGACAACAAAAGATGTGAAACATCAGTTCCGGAGTGTTTCCAAAGACAGGCACACTAATGCACTGATTTCTTTGGAAAGCAGTTTGAACTTGCTACAATAATGAATCAAATGTTCATTTCTTTTGACCTAGAAGTTCCATTGTTAGAAACCAATATCCCTAAAGATGTCCATGATAAAAAAATGAAATTCCCCATGTATACCAAATATATTTACGGCAGCACTTTTTGTAGGAGCAAAGAACTCAGAACCAAGTAGATGCCCATAGATTGGGGGATGGCTAAACAAGTTATAGTACATGAATATGATGGAATATTGCCTGTGCAGTAAAAAATAACAACGATGATGAACTCAGAGAAACATAGAAAAACTTTTGTGAACTGATGCAGAATGAAGTAAACAGAACCAGGGAAACAATAGACACCACTGCAATAATGTAAACGGAAAGAACAAACAATCCAAACTGAATTATAATGATCAAGCCTGGCCCCCAAAGAATGAGAATACACTTCCCTTCTTTCTTTGCAAAGGTGGGAGACTATCATTTAAAAACAAAATAAGTTAATTTGTTCATTAGTTTTACTAAACATTTTTTCTTCTCTCTTTTCTTATTTGTTATGTAACAACTGTCTTGAAAGGGGGATACAGATTTAGCCTCCTCTTCCACCCCAAGTGTCTTTAAATTGAAAAAAAAGGAGAAAACTTACTATGTATATCTACCAAATTAGATTCCATATGGAGTAGCTACAATATAGGAAATTACATGGTGGGAGGAGCCCCAAATTCACAATGGAATTCAAGAGGAAAATCTTACAGTAAGGTGATACATGTATCAGGTATGGTGCCACAGAACCTATAATCACCTCATTTCCCCCTGCTTTCTGAAACCTACAAGGAAGTAGGCTAGCAATTAATGAGAGAGGGAGTGTAGCATGTGAGTTCTACCCTACGGCCACCAGCTCAATCAGTACCTCGGAGAGTGTTCAGTATAATCTCACTGCTGTTCTTATCCCTGGTGCATTGCTTGACAGTAAGGGGAAATAGATTTAGTCCCTTGGCGGGCAGCAGGGACATATTAGATGTCTTTGAATTGAATTGAATTCTGCTCTTGAGAAACTCAGAATTCTGGGCTGGGATTGAACTTCCAGCTCATCCCCCAGCCTCAGATTCCCTCCTTTGTGCCTCCTCCCCTCTAGCCACAAGTGTACTCACCCTCTGCTTTGGCCAGGTCCTAGGGTGCAGTGGCAGCAGAAGAACAACTCAGAGGGGCTTTCCAGACCCAGGCCAAGCAGGTAAGGCTATGCGAAGAGTGTAGAGGTGGAAAGGGAAGGGCACTGACCTGTCCCTGAGCATTCTTGGATGTGGAGGGAGTAGCAGATCCCGGAGAAAGCAATGGCCAATCTCTTCCTGCCTACAAACCTGCTGGTGGGAACCTAAGGGCAGGGTCCACAAGCTGACAGCCCCAGACCCCAGGCACTCTGGCTTTGAGTCAAAGATGCCCCTGGTAGGGTGGGGGTGGGAGGGTTGCTGCATTGTCTAGTCATAATAAAAATAATGCTATTTGTCACTTTAAGGTTTGCAAGTTCCTTTCATTCATTATCTCTTTTGAAGTATTATTAGGCAAAATTCAAACCCAGATCTTAGCTGAATCCAAGTCCAACTCTATCCACTCTGTCTCATCTTGCCTCTCTTAAGTACTCGCATGACCATGGCTGCCTCCTGGGCAATGACCCCCTCAAACTTCCTATACCAGAGCAGAGGTGGGAATGTTGGCCTCTAGGGATGCCCCTTAACCCTTAAAACCTCAGAGATGTCCCAATTTAAATCAGTTCAACAAGCATTTATATTAAATGCTTATTACATGTCAGCACCATGCTGGGCGTTAGAAAATCAAAGTCACCCAAAATAGTCCTTGGTCCTGAGGAGTTTCCATCCATTCATGTGTTGGGAGTTTGGAGGATGGGATATAATGTCACAGAGAAGGCAGTGCTTGAGTTGAGCCTTGAAGACAGGGCTCTTTGAGGTGAAGACGATGGGGGAAGCCACTCCACTTATAAGAGGGGTGTTCCATATCCCCAGTTCCATCATTTTAGAGGGTCTAAATTGACTTCAAGTATAGAGAATACTTCATATGCACTCAAATAGGGCCAAGTTCAAGAAGTCAAATTTTAGTGTGCAGAGAGGGAGTAGTCTGAAATGTCTAGAAATGTAGGAAGAAGTGAGATTATAAAGGGCCTAAAATGTCAGGCTAAGGAGTTGGCACTTTATCCTAGGGATAAAATTGGAAGCCATCACTAAAGGTTTTTCAATATAAGAGTAACTTGGTCAGCCTCGTGCTTTAGGGAGATTATTTTGGCAGCTGTGTGGAGGAGAGAGAGGGAAGAGGCTGAAAACAAGACTACCAATTAGGAGGATATAGTGATGAGAGCATGGGGTAGGGTAGTGATTGCATGTGCATAGAGAAAGAGACAGACACCAGAGATGGTGTGGGGGTAGAATATAAGACTTGGGAACTGATGGGATATGGAGGCAAGGTGGGGGATAGCAGAGCTTCTTGAGTCTGAGACAAAATCCTTTGGGCTACAGATCAGTAATAGTGGTGCTAAGGACGACCTGATTTCAGGTATAGGTTTGCTAGGAGAAGAGATGACCTGTGTCACCAGAAAGTCAAGAACATGCTTCTGCAGGGATTGGGAAAGAAAGTTGGTGCTGGGAAAGGGAATCAAAGCCGCAGGACTCAAGGGACAGTAGTCCCAGAAGTGGTTGCTCTCCACGATGGAAGGGACAAGCAGAGGTGAATTGTGGGAATGGTGATTACCTTGTAAAGGGAGGGTGCACCCCTGAGGTAAAGCCCTCATGCTAGGTCTGTGAGCTTTTTGTTAAGATGTCTTAGGTGGGGTCTGACAGAGGAAGAAGGCACAGTCATGGCTAACTTCAAGGTTATGAATCTAATTACTGGGAATGTCATGATATCCTTCATAGAAACAGGAGGGGATGAGTTTTAATGTGAAAAATTATGAGTTCTGTTTTCTTAAGTTGGTTTTGAGATTGATATGGTGAATGTGGTCCTGGCAACAGACCCTCCAGATGCTTAATCCAAACAAATCCAGAGAAGTTCCTCACAGTCAGCTGGCCATGTAGTAATGAGCTCTTGGGTCATGGAAATCCATGAAACAAAAGAAAATATACAATGGTCTTTAGCCCTGTGTGGTCTCTTTCCATTTCTGCAGAGATGGTGAGAGAACAGAAGAAACATGGGCAAACATAATAAGAATCACATTATTTGGGGACCATCTAAAAATATTAACTTGTCAGTTAGTTAATAAACATTTATTAAGTACCTACAATGTTCCAGGCATTGTGCTAAGCACTGGGGATACCAATATGAAAAAGAATGATGGTCCCTGCCTCAAGGAGCTTACAGTCTAATGGGGGAAGACAACACACAAAAAAGAAGCTGAAAATTTGGGGAGGGAGAGAGGAGGGAGAAATTAATGGGTCAAAATGGAGAAGTCCAAAGGAGGGCTGTCAGGTAGGAAATGAAGAGATGGCTGGTCTGAGTGCCCTCCTTAAAGGGAGGCTTAAAAAGGATCTCTTTGATCCATCCTCCAATCAGAGGTTTCTCAGGGCAAGAGGATATTGATGAGGTGATGAAGCATGAACACCAAGACCGATGCAGTCTTGGAGGATGATGAGGTTCCTGGGGGCCATAATGGAGTACTCTGAATGCCAGTTCTATGTGAACAGAAATATGCTTAGAGGAATGGAATCAGATAAATGTTGTGCTGGAATAGAGTAGGCTGGTGGAGGACCAGGAATTTTACAGGCCCAGAGGAGCCCACCTTTCATTTGCAAACACCTGAGGGAGCCTTGGCAACTTTTATTTTCCCTATGCTCACTAATCATTCAAAGTCCAGCCAGCTGTAACTTCTATCCTTCAATAAACTCGCTTCAAATATATGTACTGTGTGTATTGCATTGTTCTCTGAGCTGTTGGTAGCACAGGGATAATATTTAATCACATAACTATCCTCTGAGGACACTTGGTGCTCACAGGAGGGGAATGGGCAAGAAAGTCCATTCTAAGTAAAAACCGGAAGAAAAAAACAAGTTGTAGCTAAGGGGAAGGGTAGCTCATAGGCTCTCCTTGGAGAGGGAAATACTGGGATTGTTGGAGTTGGTTTTACTGGGAGTCAAAAGGCAACAAGAAACATGACTTTATGGGATATTCTGCCATCTTTTTTTTCCCCACATGTTAAACATTTGTATAAAAAAAGACTATTGTGAAGATATATGTCAGCATTGTTGCAAAGGAGAGAGAAACTCTATGAAGAACCTGATAGAATCCTCCATATTGAGTCAATCTAGACTTTAATTTCTTCAAACAGAAAACTACATATAGATGATGGTGCAAAATGGTTTAGAAAACATGATTCAGGAATTTAAAAATGAGAGATCCAAGGCTTGTAGAATAAATATAAGCCTCACAAATGAATTTTAAAAAATATGTATTAAGCACTGACAATCCTTTCAGATTATTTGAACCCCAATAAGATCCAAAGCCTGAATTAATCAGCCAAACTGCTTTGCTCTACTCTAAAAATGCCCTTTCCTGTGTTAGCAACATCAAAAATCAGATAAGATTGACAAGGGGTATCTTATCTGTTGGTGACCCAATGTCTGCAACTAGAACAGTGGGATTTCTTTTAATATTCTAGGGACATTTGCATCTTGGGAGCATAATCTATACGTGACAGTGCCTTGTCAATTGTCTTGTTTTACTGTATTTATGACTCATTCAAGTAAAAAATTTCCTTTCTTATGATATGGAGCCATAAACTGGAGTTGGGATTGTTCTAAAGTGTGCTTATACTTTGTCATTCTTCTGCTAGTCAATCAGAAGTTTGCTTCTGTTTCCATGATCATGTATCTGCTAGCTCTAAGGGAATAAATAACATGAATTTATATATCACCTAGCCTCTTTGTCTCCTTTAACCAAACTTTCAGGTTGACAGTTATGGTGCTGTGACTCAGATGGAACTGATGGCATGGCAGAACAGCACCCCAACCTTGCCAATGCTAGACTCAGGTGCCTCAGGATTCCTTTTTCCTGGAGTCTTAACCTTGATGGGGTCAGGTAAGTTCTCCTTATTCCCAGTTTCCAAAGGACTCACACCAGTTTGGTTGAAGTCCACAATTCCTTTTGAGGTAGTTTCGAGATGGAGATTAATTCGACTTAAATTGCTTTGGATTAATTAGGTCCCCTTTGAAGACTGATCTTTGGAAATTAGAACAAGGATTGTCAGTGATAGTGTCAGTTAACTAAAGATAGCTCCAAATTATGTTGGCCACAATAGGGCTTTTTTTGGACTGGTCAAAGTTACTTTATCTTAAAACCAAATTAAGTTTAAAAGGCCAACAAAACATCTAGCCAAGGGTGGGAATGTTTTCACCTAGGGTTTGCTGAGATGTCTGAGCCAGAACAAAAGGCGGAAGCCTTTTCCCTTAAGGTTCGCAAAGCTGCTTCAGCATCACCCTCAGTATTGGCTAATTCCCTCCACCTCACTCTCCCCTTTTTGTCCAACAGCCCTAGCTGTAGCTGTTCCTCCACTCCTTTTGCACTGTGCTTTGCCTCCTTTCTCCCTCCCTTCCCTTAAAGGCTTTGATTCTGGGGATGGTAACTACACTTTGTCATTACTCCCTCCCTCCTTGCCTTCCTTTACCTGCCCTAGCCCTAAGGAGGATAAATTTGTTCTGTTGCTGTTGCCTCCGCCCCTCCCCACCCCCCTTAAGGGCTCTGTTCTTGAGAAGGATAGCTACACTCTGAATGTAGGTTATGGAAAGTCAGAAACATCAGGGATGCCAAGGCTTCCCCCAAAGACCATAGAGGTGCTCCAAGCAAAGGTTGCAGGATCCATTCCTGTCAGATCTTGAATGCTTGCAAATTCCCCAACCCCCTTTCTTTGGAATAATAATGGCCAATTCATGATGGGGATTTCTAGCAAGCCTTTAATTCCCTCTCTCTCTGTCGATTAATTGTGAGCTCAATTTGTATTTTTTCTGTCATTAATTGTCAAATTTTGTCTGTCAGTGTATGTCTGTGTTTGTGTGCTATGAGTGAGTAAAATTTAAAATATAGGCAGCCAGAGATTTCTAAGGGCTGCAGCTAGGAAGACAAACAAAACTGTAAGACTCTTTTCCTTGTAATTTTTGGTCTGGCCAACCTGGAATTACAGTGGAAACAGATAAAGTTAATCTTAGTAGATTATGGGATTAATTATTAAAAAGCTTGGAAACTGATTAGTTAGAATTACAAGAGAAAACTCCTGAGATTGAGATAACTCACCCATGCTAAAACCCCTCTCCCCAATCCTGATCACTTATCATTCCCCACTCCTCCCCAGAGTTAAGAGGGTATCTCAGTATGGGGATTTTTAAGAGCCATAAGGATTCTTGTTAACTCCTTTCATCCCAGATCAGATTAAGAGAAGAGAATGCTGGAGAATTGTAGGGAAAACTGGCAAAAGGAGGGGAGGGGCAGAAATTCACAGACTGGCATTAGCTCTGTACCCCTGGGCACCTTGTAACCCACCCTTCTTGGCAAAGCTTGGAAATGTCACCCAGGTCCTATACTTCTGCCCACCCTGCCCTGGCAGCTGCAAACCAAAATTCTGCCGTTGTGGGGGAAGGGAAAAGTAGATGAATTGGGCCTGTGGCTAGCATTCCCTAAGCCCTGCCTCCTAGAATTATTACAACTGGGAAACTGGCCTCTGCTCTTGGTAAACTTCAGACTTCTCTGCTCCAATTACAAAGATGTATTTTATCTCTGTTGATCCATTTCCTGATTTGTAAAGGGAAAATAACAATGGTTGCTGTTATGGGATAAAAATGATATAATGATTGTAAAATGCTTAACATGATGACTGGCATATGTTAGATGCAACATGATTATTATCTCTCTCTAATTTAATGTAATTGTTAACTTTGAAGTGATTTTTAAATACCAAAAGTGATAATCTGGAAATTCAATTGATGTCATCTAAAGTTTATATGAATTGGGTTTTTTAAAAGAGTGTGATAAAAATTTGATAATTTGAAACTGTTATATTTGGTTATAAACAAATAGTAATAATACTGCTGCTATCTACTATGATAACAGATTTTCCATTTGAAATCTTGTCTATTATGAGAACATATATGCACATATATTATACATATATTAGTTTAAAGTTATGGTTTCAACATATTAATGATGAGGTAAATGATTCTCTGTGCAAGGAGATTTAGAAATGCATCCACCTAATTTGATAATGGGTAATTTCAAATTTTACATACATAATAATGTTTAAGCCATTATTACATTTCTATGGTCTAAATATTATTAGAATTGTATTGCTGGGGCACCTAGGTGGTACAGTGAGTAGAGCACTGGCCCTAGAGTCAGGAGAACCTGAGTTCAAATGCTACTTCTGACACTTGACACACTAGCTATGTGACCTTGGGTAAGTCACTTAACCCCAATTGCCCTGCCTTCCCTGCTCCCAAAAAAAAAAAAAAAAGAAGTGTATTGTCTGAGAAAAATGATGAATGGGTTAAGAAGCTGGACCATTGCTGTAACTTAAGAAATTATAAACTTCCAAGTTCTGTCTTTATTTAAAAGAAAGTTTCAGTTAAAATTGTTTTTGCTATGAATCAACTATTTATACAAAGGCCTTGTTTGGGATCTCCTCATAATTTTTGTCAATTATGTACAAGAGGTTTTAGTGAGAGTTCTGTGGTAGCTCAGCTTCATTGACTAAAGCATTTCCATAAATTTCTATGCTTGTAGGTGGGCCACATAAATTACACTGCAGGCTGCATGTGGCTGAGTGGCCACATTTTGGACAGCCCTGATCTAGATGTTAGGTTAAGAATTGTGAATATATATATATATATATATATATATATATATATATATATATACACATATATATATATGAATGAATGAATAAATTAGGATAGACTTCCAAACTTTGTCTATATATTTAAGTTCTTATAAACTTTGTGCAAAAGGTTTCTGTATTGCGGAATTCCTATTGAGCAAATGAGAGTCCTTGGAAAAATATAGGGGCGTGATTTTCAAGCCTGTATCATCTAAGGATATATATAAGCGTGTTAATCTGGAGGTTTATGGATTAGTTTGTGCTGGCACTTTGGGAATTTGTGAATGAATCCCAATGTTTAAAGATTCATTTTTGCTTTAAGGAGGAAAGAGACACATATCATTTTAGAGCTGGCCAACTGATTTTCTTCATGAAAGTTTAGTGACTATTCCTCCTAATATTAGGATAAATTTTCAAGATAATTTATTACTAAACTAATTAATGAGCTGTAAAGCACAAGAAACCTTGCTGTCTTGATCTGAATTTGTAGCTCTTCCATGGCCTAAGCAAGGGTTAAAACTAGTGTTTGAACTTATATGTAAAAAATTTGATTCCTGAAGTATCTCTTTCTCCCAGACTGAGAATAATTAGAAAAGGGTAAACAAGCTTGAGAATCAAAGATGTCAGTAGTGAGATCAAAGTCAGGAACCTCTTTTGTTTAAGGCAGGTAAGAAGGTTTGGGGGCAGATGGGGGTTATCCAAGCCCCTCCTGTTCCTAGATAGTTGGTCTGGATGTGGAAGTATGTTGAAGAATTTTTTAAAAAGAGGACAGAATATTATGTAACTTGATTTGATAATTAATAATCAAATTTGAGATGACCTTGTCTGAAGGATACCAGACCATATTTATTTGCTATGTAAGACTTTATGGGACTGCAATTTACTATTGTTTTAAGCTCTGATTACAGGGATAGTTGTCACAAAGCCAATAGTAGAATGGCATGTGCTGCATGCTGGAACTGCTAAAGGTGGACGTCTGTGCCTGGGAAAAGTTTTGAAGACAACCTTGGACATGGCCTATGTGGCATTTTCCTAACTCTATTTCCTAATTGTGAGATTTCCCTTCTGATTACTCCTAATCCCTGCTTTCAGCATCTTGCAACTATATGATTGCCTGTCAGATATGACTCATGTCTGGAATCAAACAGAGCTAAGGAAGCTCTTTCCTTCTGGTGAGATGTATGGCATTGTCCTTCCTTTTATAGCACTTTTATGTTATCTAAAAGTTTTGTAAGCACAATTCTAAATCTATTAGGTAATAGATGGATATTGGAACATTCCTGAGCTACTATAATGGGATGAAAGAATGAATAGCTTACAATTTTAACCTGCATTCATGGCCAAATAAATATGATATAGAGATAACATCCACCAAAAGGAGGAAATGATTAGACAAAGTAATAAGACAAAGATGTAATGTGATAGATATCTAATAAAATAGGATAGCAAATTTTGAAAATAGCAACAGGATCAGACTGATTCCTCTAAGAATTATATACAGATGTATATGAATGGCTTCCAAAATTTATTGTTTTGGTAAACAGATCTTAAATTTGGATATTTGGTAAGATAGTGGCAAAAGTGAAATTATTTCTTCTTTATTAAAGTATCTGTCTGATAATTTTAAAAGGCAGGTGAGCTCATTTTATGGTTGGACCTCCACATTTTAAAAGACTCTTATACCAGGTACAAGATTTAGGTAAAGATGGGAGCAGCAGATGATACATAAACTGAAATTCTCTGAAGTTTCAAAAATGGAAAACCAAATTTAAGTGATTGTATTAATTTATATTGTCAGAATTATCTGGGAACTTCTAGACCTGAACCAGAGAAGCAGAACTCCATTTTTGAATTGTCCTAAGAATAAAAGCCATTGTCAAAGAAAGGATATCTAGGCACCAGATAACTACATCAGGCATCTGGGATTCAAAAAGTGCTGCTTAAATGAACATTGGGAATAAGTAACTGGGATGCAAGAAATTTAATGTTCGTTAACATTGTTAATAATGATTGCATTGCTTCATATGGTTCATGTTTAAGTTTTCTTGGTTATCTAATGTGTAAATGTAAACATGTGACATGTAAATCTCCCCTCTCAAAAGTAGTTTAATCTGTATCTGACTTAATGTAATTATGCAATTTTTGTGAATTGTGAGAAAAACTTCATTATATTGTTTGAACCTAGCCTTGCACGGCTGGGAAACAGAACCATTTATTGGATTGTTTGAACCTAGCCCAAAATGGCTGGGAAACTGAACTTAGCCATGTTACCTATGTTGTGCAGTTTCCTCTCAATTATCAAATCATATATCTTCTGGGAGCCCTGTCAGGTCTGTCTGACTAGCTGCCAACCTGTGGATATGGACCCTCAGATCCATATGTAACATCTAAAGATTGCCCTTGCTCCAAAGTAGACTTCTGAGCCCATAGGAGAACTTGCCCTCCGGTTTCCAAGGGGCCTGAAAAAGACAGTGTAGACAGCTTTCCCAAGAGTCAGGATCAGGCCTGTGAGAAGCAAAGTTCCCTCCCCACCTGAAGCCTCTCCCCCGGGGTGGGCAGCTTACTCAGATCTCCCCTACTTTCTGCTGCTGGGGTGCTTACTATACTTGCTCCCATCTTACTAAGGGTCTGACTAGGGATAACTTTGGCCCACAAATGTTCCACCACCTTGGTAAGCAAAATAATGCTGTCCATGGTTGTCTTTCCTTGGTCTGCAGGGCCCACTCCAGACACAGAGAGTACCTTGTCTCCCTGGTCAACAAAGGAAGGATTTTTTTAGAACTTCCTTTCTCATTCCCTGAAGAAGAGCAAGCTTTTTTTCCTTTCTTTCCATATTTTCCTTGGTCTACAGGTGTTGCCTTCACTTACCTTTGACCAAAAGGAGGAAATGACAGTCCTTTCAGATTATTTGAACCCCAGTAAGATCCAAAGCCTGAATTTATCAACTAAACTGCTTTGCTCTACTCTAAAAATGCCCTTTCCTTTGTTAGCAACTTCAAAAACCAGATAAATTAACAAGGGGTATCTTTCCTGTCGGTGACCCAATGTTTGCAACCAAAATAGTGGGATTTCTCTTATCTTGATATTCTAGGGACATTTGCATATTTGGATCTTAATCTTTAAGTGACAGTGCCTTGTCAATTGTCTTACTGTATTTACGACTCATTCAACTAAGAAACTTCCTTTCTTATGATATGGAGACCATAAACTGGAGTTGGGATTGTTCTAAAATGTACTTATACCTCGACATTCTTCTGTCAGTCAATCAGAAGTTTGCTTCTGATTCCATGGTCATGTATCTGCTAGCTCTAAGGGAATAAACAATATGAATTTATGTATCACCTCCTTTAACCAAACTTTCAGGTCAATAGCACTTACAAAGTACCAATAACTTTTCTAAAAGCTGGGGATACACAAAAGTAAAGGCAGTCCCAACCCACAAAGACCTTCCATTCCAAAGGGGGAGACAACACACAAAGGTTAGTGGGCACCTAAAACTTGCTTGGTGCTTGGTGATTGGGACTACAGAGAAGCTAAGATCTCACTTTCAGGAATAGTGACAGAATTGATTTGATCATGATTCATGGTTCCAGAACTTCAGGGAATTGGGGAAGGGGTGGGGCAAAATAGAAGAAGGAAGATGAGGGAAATTAAAGGGTACCCACAAGGAGATAGATAGCCAGAGAGGAGTGAATGAAGTAAATAGCATTCAGTATCATTTTGTTGGTTTTTTCTATTTGTTTTTTCTTTTGTTTACAAAAGAATATTTACTTCAGAATGTTAGAAATGCACTCACTTGATACTGAGATGTAGGTATCAAGGAAATTTTATTTAAAGAAAGAGGCCAGAGGATGCAAACCTGCATTTCTGGCCAGAAGCGGGTTTCACTCTTTGTTGGAAGAGGAAGCAATGAATCCAAAAGGAACAGCAGTTTTATAGAGTTAAACCAACACAGACTGATGCCCAATCAATTCAGTACCTCCCCTCAGAAAGTGGATTGGCCCACTCCCTTCTGGGTCACAATCTTCCCTGTATGCCCCCAACACGCAACTCCTTTGTATGTCCCCTTCACCCCCCAACATATGTCCCATGCTCAAAAATGGCAGAAAACTCCTCTTTGTGGGTCTGTAAGGTAATATTCAATTAGCCAATTGAGCATGCATGGTAGCCATTTGACCCAGTTTTGTCTTCAACCCTGACCATTCTCTGGCCAGTTAAGACCAGTTTTCCTAACATTCTGAATGTGCAGTTTCTGCAAAACCACAAACTCTATTCTGATTGGCTGGGGACATTCATCCTGATTAATTTTTGCTCCTTCTTTGTTCAAACTGACACTTAATTGATTGTTCTGCATAACTCAACTAATTATTCTGTGGAACTTAATTAACTCTTCTGTGGAAACTTAACTTTCTCTAACTTTTACCAATCTCTCACAAGAAGCTATGATCACAATATACAAATTTACTTCTCAAACATGGGTGGGTACCCTTGCTTCTGCAGTATAATTCCACTGGTGTTATTATTCCTGGCACTTCCTGGCATATTGCTTGAGAGAAAGTGGAAATGGACTTATTCACCTGCAAAGAGTAGGGACATAATAAATGTCCCTGAATTGAATTGAATTCTGCCCTTGAGAAGCCCAGAATTCTGAGGAAGAGGTAGGTTCAGAGCTTAGCTTGGTTCCCATAGAGCACAGTCCCAATATCAAATCCAAAATCCCTGTTTTGGACTCAAGTCCCAGGCACCCTGGTTTCTCAGAGTTTTCATGTCAGACTGGCTTGCTGCACTATCCTAGGAGCCTGTAATCCTGGCTCCAAAGTCACTATGACTCAAACTCCCAGGCCAGTTAGAATCAAATCCAGTACCTGGAACTGAGAACACACAACAACAAAACAGGAACAAATACCTCCAGGCCACTTTCTCAGAGGTGGGTAAAAGAGAGGGAGAGGGAGAGGGAGAGGGAGAAGGCAAGCCCTTCCCCTCACACCAGTTCAGTTCATAAGCATAGTAGATAAGAGCTGGCTAAAAGAGCACAGCAGAAAGACAGTGGAGGAAAAGAATATAGCTGAAAAAAGTGAATGAGTGAAATTTTACAAAAATATAACTTGCCCAGATTAACAGAAGAGGAAATAAAATAAAGTAAAATAACTCCATTTCAGAAAAAGAAATCAAACAAGCCATCAATGAACTCCCTAAGAAAAAAATCTCCAGGTCTAGATGTATTTACAAGTGAATTCTATCAAACATTTGAAGACCAATTAATTCCGATACTACATAAACTATTTGGGAAAATAGGTGAAGGAATCTAGCCACATTACCTTCATGACATAAATATGGTGCTGATCCCTAAACCAGAAAGAGTCAAAACAGAGAAAGAAAATTATAGACCAATTTCCCTAATGAATATAGATGCGAAAAATTTTAAATGAAATATTAGCAAAGAAATTACAGCAATTTATCACCAGGATAATACACTATGACCAGGTAGGATTTATACCAGGAAAGCAGGACTGGTTAAATATTAGGAAAATTATCAGCGTAATTGTCCATATCAACAATAAAACTAACAGAAATCATATGATTATCTCAATAGATGCAGGAAAACCTTTTGACAAAATACAATACCCATTTCTATTAAAAACACTGGAGAGCATAGGAATAAATGGAGTCTTCTTTAAAATGATAAGTAGTATCTATCTAAAACCATTAGCAATCATTATAGGTAATGGGGATAAGCTATGGGCTCTAATATAGGCTCTACTTATAGATTTCCAATAAGATCAGGAATGAAAAAAAGATGTCCATTATCACTACCATTATTCAATATTGTACTAGAGATGTTAGCTTTAGCAATAAGAGAAGAAAAAGAAATTGAAGAAATTAGAATAGGCAAAGATGAAACAAAGTGATCACTCTTTGCAGATGATATGATGGCATACTTAGAGAATCCTAAAGAATCAAGTAACAAAACACTAGAAATAATAAACAACTTTAGCAAAGTTGCAGGATATAAAATAAACCCACACAAATCATCAGCACTTCTATATATTACTAATGAAGTCCAACAGCAAGGTATAGAAAGAGAAATTCCATTTGAAGTTATGGTAGACATTATAAAATATTTGGAAGTCTACCTGCCAAGACAAACCCAGGAACTATTTGAACACAATTACAAAACATTTTTGACACAAATAAAGTCAGATCAAAATAATTGGAAAAATATCAATTGCTCATGGGTAGGCTGAGCTAATATAATAAAAATGGCAATTTTAATTCCACCTAAATTAATTTACTTATACAGTGCCATACCAATCAAACTACCAAAAATTATTTTATAGAGCCAAAAAAAAACAATAACAAAATTCATCTGGAAGAACAAAAGGTCCAAAATATCAAGGGAATTAATGAAAAGAAATTCCAGAGAAGGTAGCCTAGCCATACCAGATCTTAAATTGTATTATAAAGTAGCAATCATAAAAACTACTTGGTACTGGCTAAGAAATAGAGTGGTGGATCAGTGGAATAGGTTAGGTACACAAGACATAGTAGTCAAAGACTATAGTAATCTATTGTTTGATCAACCCAAAGACTCCAGATTCTGGGATAAGAACTCACTATTTAACAAAAACTGCTGGGGAAACTGGAAAATAGTATGGCAGAAACTAGGCATAGACCAACATCTTACATTGTATACCATGATAAAGTCAAAATGGGTACATGATTTAGATATAAAGGGTGATATTATAAGCAAATTAGGACAGCAAGGAATAGTTTACCTGTCAGATTTATCGAGAATGGAAGAATTTATGACCAAACAACAGATAAGGAACCTTATGAAATGCAAAATGGATAATTTTGATTACATTAAATTAAAAAGTTTTTGCACAAACAAAGCAAGTGCAACAAAGATTAGAAGGGAAGCAGAAAGCTGGGAAACATTTTTTACAGCCAGTGTCCCTGATAGAGGCCTTGTTTCTAAAGTATATAGAGAATTGAATGAAATTTATAAGAATACAAGTCATTCCCCAATTTATAAATGGTCAAAGGATATGAACAAGTAGTTTTCAGAGGAAGAAATTAAAGCTATCTATAGTCATATGAAAAATGCTCTAAATCACTATTGATTAGAGAAATGCAAATTAAAACAACTCTGAGGTACCACATCACACCTATCAGATTGGCTAACATGACAAAACAGGAAAAAGATAAATGTTGGGGAAGATATCAGAAAATTGGAACACTAATGCATTGTTGGTGGAGTTGTGAACTGATCCAACCATTCTAGAGAACAATTTGGAACTATGCCCAAAGAACATATGGGAAAATGGGAAAAGGGACCCACATGTACAAAAATATTTATAGCAACTCTTCTCGTGGTGGCCAAGAATTGGACACTGAGGGGATGCCCATCAATTGGAGAATGGCTGAACAAGTTGTGGTATATGAATGTAATGGAATACTATTGTGCTATAAGAAATGATGAGCAGGCAGACTTCTGAAAAACCCAGAAAGACTTACATGAACTGACGCTGAATGAAGTGAGCAGAAAGAGGAGAACATTGTACACAGTAACAGCAACGTTGTGTGATGACTAACTTTGATAGACTTAGCCCTTCTCGGGAATGCAAGGATCTAAGACAACTCCAAAAGACTCATGATGGAAAATGCTATCCACATCCAGAAAAAGAACTATGAAGTCTGAACGCAGATTGAAGCATACTATTTGCTCTCTCTCTTTTTTTGTTTCTTCTTTCTCACGGTTCCTCGTATTGGTTCTAATTCTTCTTTACAACATGACTAATGTGAAAAAACATTTAATACGAATGTGTAAGTGGAGCCTATATCAGACTGCACACTGTCTTGGAGGGGGAGGGAAAGGAGGGGGAGAAAATTTATAACTCAAAATCTTAAGAAAGTGAATGTTGAAAACTAAAAATTAATTTATTTTTTAAAAAAGAGTGTATGGCTCAGTCTTGCCAGTTTTTAAAGACATAGGCAGCCAATCAAAGGAACCCATGTGGTAAGGCATGATGGTAAGCAAACTGAGCATGCTCAAAAGACCCCTCAAGGGTGTCTCCAAGTTGGAAGAACTGATCATGTCCAGAGAAGCCTAGGTGACACATTTCCTCCTGTTTGAAATTTGCTCTCCCCTGCAAATAGGCAGAGGTCACACATAAAAAAATTTTCCCAGTCCTCATCCCAAATTTGGAAATAGTTCCCTGTGATCTCTGAGGAAGCAAAAGCAATGTCCTTTTACTTGCTTCTCCAGTGCCATGTAGTCAAGTATCAAATTTCATATGCAATCCCACATGTGGGAGATGAAAATGTTTTACAATTGTCTCCAAATACAAAGTTTTGCCTGAATTTTTTTAACCATTTGAAAAAACTCTCAGTTTCAAATTCTCTCCCTCCTTCCATCCCCTCCTCCACTCATTGAGAAGGCAAGAAATAAGATACAAACATTTCAAGATTAGCCACATTGAAAAAAAGATCAAGAAAAATAAATCAAGAAAAAAATATATGCTTCAATCTATACTCATAGTTCAGCAGCTCTCACTCTGATGGTAAAAAGCATTTTTCATAATGAGGTCTCTGGTATTATTGTGAATCATTGTATTGATCAGCATAGCCAAGTCTTTCACAGTTATTTATCATTATCTTTTTTATTGTATTGCATCATTACAATACTGCTGTTATTATATACTATTCTTTATGGGACTTTTCTCAACCCACAAGCAGAAGACAGAGCAAAACCAAAGAAAATTGCATGATGGAAAATGCCATCCACATCCAGAAAAAGAAACGTGGAGTCTGAATGCCGATCGAAACAGACTATTTTCTTTTTTTGTTTTGTTTTTGCTTTATGTTTTTCTTTCTCATGGTTACTCCCATTCATTCAAATTCTTCTACACAACATGACTAATGTGAAAATATGTTTAATAGGAATGCATATGTAGAACCTATGTCAGATTGCATGCCGTCTTGGGGAAAGGGAGAGGATGGAGGGGGAAAAATTTAAAACTTATGGAAGTGAATGTTAAGAACTAAAAATAAATAAATCAACTTGAAAAAAAGAATATAGATAGAGAGATAGAGAGATAGATGTAGATATGTGTGTATGTATGTATACTGAGAATTATCAAATGCAAACTATCAAATATGAAAAAAAACAAACAAAATTGGCTTCTGTCTCCAGATGCACACTGAGTTTTCAAAAGTACGTGGGACTCTCCCCACAGGGATTTGGGACTTGCGGGCAACAAATGAGAAAATTATCCTGGGTGGAAACTTTTCCACTGATTCAGTGCATTCAGACCATCCAGTTGGAATTTGCACAGAAAGTATTCCTTTCTACAAAGAGCACACCAAAACCAGTGTCTCTTTTTACTTGGGGCATGCTAAAATTTCCTAGGGATCGCTCCAGCAGAGGCAATCCTCATAAAGGGCCAGGCAGTTACCTTTGGGTCCTTTATCCCAAAGTGCACCCCAAATTCCCCCATGGATCCTTGCTGCTGCAAAGATAAATCAAATGGAATTGAAAACTCATCCATCAGGACAAAATCAGGTAAAGAAGAAACAAAGAATGTCAGCTACATTTTAGATTTTAGGCACAGATACAGATCCAAATTTTAGGCACAGATATTCTTATCCTAATGTGTGAGGTAAATAAAATGTGAAGACTTCACAGGGAAGATATGTACATATATATATATATATAAAGAAATGTTTAAAAATCAAGAAATAGGGAAGTGGAAAATTCTGAGGCCGTGAGAGTCTGATGGCTCCGCCTCTGGGAAAGTTTACCCTGAAACTTTTCTTTCTTCTGCTGCTGGTTTAAAGATTTGCTCAGTAAGAATAGGGTCACTGTGACCTGCTTTCCTTTACTGTAAAAGTACTGTAGGACAATGGAGAGGGTCTCCCCCTCACCTTAGCCTATTCTCCTTCTTTAGATTTATAGATGTCACCTCAGTTGCAATCATTAACTAAGGGAACAGGAATTGGAGTTTCTGTGCCTCAGTTTCCCAGTTTTTTGTCTAGCTTTTGCGCTCAGATTGTAAGCCCAACTCTCAGCCAATGGTGAGAAGGGTCAGAGGTGGGTGGGAGTTCTCTTGTGTTAGTTATAATTATGGGTACTTTGCCCCTTGTAAAATGCCTCCCTTGTTGGATTTGTTCTAGCGGGGGATGCCCAATTCTCGAGAATTGAATAAAATTTATTTCTGTTCCCATCCTGAGATGGCTCCTTATTAACTTTTAGTTGGCGAGGGTCTTTCATCCCACACACTAAGAAGCTGTAGGACATTTTGCTTTGACAAAAGGCAAGCAGTCATGGTCTGTTTAAATGCCAAAAAAAAAAGAACAAGATGAACATTTCTTCTAGACCAGAGCAATCTAGTTGTTAGAAATGTCCAAAACCAAAATCTTACACATGAGTGAGAGAAGGAAAGCTTTATTATGATTCTCCCAAGAAGCAGGAGCCCCATGCTAAGATGCATTGTACACCAATACAGAAGCAGAGGCAGCCTATATAGATTAATTGATTAAGGTCCCTCCCTTCCAGATCACTATTGGTCTCAATCCTTCTGGGTGACACTCTTCTTTCCACTCCCACTACATACTACTCTTTGTAATAATACCTCACCCACTTTATGCACCATATGTATAGAAAATGGAGGGATAATTTTATGTGGGTTGTGTCAGTTAGTATTCACAAGGTGATTAAGCATGCACATTTTAGGTCTAGTTTACTCTTTGCCCTACTTTTGATTATAAACCCAGTTGAAACTGGTTTTCCCCCTTTCTGAGAATTGTTTTTGCCAAAAGACACTAATCCTAAGAGAAGAAAACCCATTTCCCTTCCCCTGTGTGGAAACATAGTTTAAAAAAAATTTTTTTTTTATATCTCACAATCCCTTGGCTGGTTTGTTCACTATTTCCTGTGGAAGCAGAACAGCTCTTCTTTTCTTACACAGTAGTTCCAAATTTCTCACAGCAAACTTAGTACCCGTACTTATAAAGGACTCAATAGCATAGTATATAAATAGCGTAGTATCAGTATACTAAACTTTACATAGAATTCAATACTACAGAAAGTATCAGAACTTAAAGCAGTCAAGCAATTAGAAACGAAAATGTTGGAAAATTACAGCAATGGAACTGACTTGTGATAGAACACTCACCTGGAAAAAAATCAACTGCACATTTACAGCCCAAAACAAATTTATCTAATTTCTTTACGATCTTGCAGTCTAAGGTATCTCAAAATTCAGAAGTCCTAGACAGAGAGTCTCTCTAGGGGTCCCCACAAAGGGAAAGGTTCCAATTTTCCCCAGACGATGCCCCCCACAAACACAGTGGTGTTATATATAAGAAATCATTTATATACATATATATGAAGTCATATATATGAAATCACATATATATGAAATCATACGTATATGAAATTATATATGTATATATAAGGAATCTTTACTTCAGAAAGTATAGTCACAAAGATGCAAACTGACTTCCCCAATGAGGAGGAGGCATCATCTCCCTCCCCTGCTGCACAGAAGAGGATTCAGTTCATAGCTTAGTTCAGTTTCCTTAGAATACAATCCCAGTTCCATGTCCAAAATGCCCCTTGGGCTTGAGCCCCGTGTACCCTAGCTTCTCGGGGCTTCCTTGTCAGGCTGGCTGGCTGTACCACCCCATCTGCAATCCAGGCTCCAAGATCATCCTGGCTCAGCTGCTCAGTCCTGCGGGAATCACCTCCTGAGGCTGATACTGAAGACAAACATCACAAAACAGAAACAAACGCCCCCAGTCCCATTTGTCAGAGTCGGGATGAAAAGAGAAGGAACAGGGAGAGTTCTTCTCTCCCTGGTTCAGTTCATGGCATGCACAATGGGCTCCATGGAGAAAAATCACTTAAAAACCGCTCAGCAAAAAGTGTGGTGAAAAAGAGAAAAGCACGGGGCAGCTAGGTGGCGCAGTGAGTAGAGCACCGGCCCTGGAGTCAGGAGGACCTGAGTTCAAATCCGGCCTCAGACACTTCACACATGTACTAGCTGTGTGACCTTGGGCAAGTCACTTAACCCCGATTGCCCTGCCAAAAAGCAAAAAAAAAAAAAAAAAAAAAAAGAAAAAGAGAAAAGCTGGACTTCCATTTATGGTGGTTTTTCTAGCTTTGCTTACTGAAGGCTGAAACAGTGGGTATAAATCTCCTCGTCGTTTTCTGAATTTTTCATATTTAGTGGGGTTTTTTTTAACAGCATAGTAAAATTCCATTATTTTCATGTATCACGAGTCATTAGGCCAAAGCTACCTGCTTTAAGGAGGGGAGGTGCTGGCACAGGCACCCACATCCCCCTCACCTTACCCTGCCTCACTGAGCTACACAGAGCCTTCTGGATGGGGCTTACTACCATTGTCTGTCCAGATTATGTGGCGCATGATAAGGGAAGGGAGACTGTGGGCCCCTATGCGGGACCCTTACACTGAGGGGCAGGCGCCATTGGATGTCAAGAAATCTGGCCATATTTGGAGTAACTCTTGGGGCTGGAAGTGGTGAACCAGGACAAGTCGGTGGAAAGCACAATGGTTATACTTCCTCCTCAACATCAGGAAGGTGTTGGGGGGAGCGGGTGTGGGTTTCACTCCCAGCTGTTTCAGGCACAACCCTACAAACACATCCTCCACATAGATGGCCTTGAATCTCTGAGCTATAGTCAGGATCCTGAGGGCTAGAGAGCCAGACATCACATAGCCAGGGCCTGCACAATAGTCTGGATACTCGTTCTGGGAATACAGCTCTGGGGGCATGTACCATTTGTGACCCGGTCTCCGCTCAGGTCTTGCGTCTCTGTAGATGTAGCCTGTGATAAAATCTAGCTGCCGGGGTCCATTGGGCCACAGCACCTGATGAACCAGGAAGCTGGGGTTTAGGAA
The DNA here is from genome assembly GCF_011100635.1 of Trichosurus vulpecula. Taxonomy (NCBI): domain Eukaryota; kingdom Metazoa; phylum Chordata; class Mammalia; order Diprotodontia; family Phalangeridae; genus Trichosurus; species Trichosurus vulpecula. The sequence goes on from NC_050573.1 coordinate 77,257,092, forward strand.
GACATCATTGTCCACCTTGAGCACATAGTGGGCAGTGGGACAGTATTGGGCCATCCATTCCAGCCCCGTGAGGATCTTGAGAGTCAAGTTGTGATATGTATCCAGGAAGCCCACCTGGAGGAGGTCCCCATGCTCCCTGTCTTCCTCCTCCAAGAGGGCCCGAAGTTCCTGGGCAAAGAGGGGTTGGGGCAGGCCAAGAACAAAGAGGCGGCGGATGACCACACCAGGAACCAAGGTCTCATTGCCCCATGTTTGCCTGATGGCCTGGCGTATCCCCGTATCCTGGGGCTGAGTCATCACCAGCATGAGCAGGAATGGGGCATCTCCAGGACTCTCACACTTGTCAGGATGGTTGATTAGGAAGGGGTAAGACTGAGGGTACTTCAGGTCCAAGGGATGTGGTGTCTGAACCTGCCACTCAAATTTCTTTGAAAAGATCCTCGGGGATAGGGGCCTCAGATGTGCTGGAGCTGTCCAAGCTAGCAGTAACATCAACAATGCCCCAAACACTGTGCTCAGCAGAACCCCCAGCATTAGGTTACCTTTCATCAGCTTCATGGTGCCAAGTTTGTTCTGGGTATGGAGGAATGAGAGTTCAGGTTAGTGCTGAGTAGAGTTACATACAGACCCTGTCCCATGCCCAGGTTTCTCTCCTTCCATGGGTGAGCTGTTTCCTGGTGTAGAGGGACCAGAATCTCTTTCTCTGGGAGCACTGAGAGAAACAAAAGCAGGGGGAGTAAAGAAGGAAGCTCCTCCCCCACCCACCCCAATTTTTGCCAGGCCAGTTGACAATGCGGCACTGAGGCACCTAAGGGAGCCAAAGCTGAGGGGGCAGGAGAGAGGGGCTAGGGAGAGGGCACCGGACAGGGAGAGGATTCCAAAACTGGGAGTCAAGAGGCCTGAGTTCTAGGCTCAGTTCTAACACTGACTTACCTTGGACAAGTCTCTCCTCTTGGGGTTTCAGGAGTCCTTTTCTGTGAAATGAGTAAAGGGCAACTGAAGAATTTCAAAAGATCTCTCCACCAATGAATATCTATGTTTTTGAGACACAAGGATTAAGAGCTGGAGGGGCCCCAGAGTGCCTGTTCATGGACTGTCACCCCTGGTTGTGCAAGGAGTCATTAGACAAGGAAGGGCAGGAGGTGCCCCTGACAACCCTCCGGGGACAGAAATGTAAAGGCAGTAATTATTGGTGGAATTTGCCCAAGTTTCTAAGAAACAAGCCTGCTTGAATTTTCCTGTGCCTGAAGACTGCCTCCCCACTCCCATACGCACCCCACTCTCCTAGTCCTGGCCCTACACAAGCAATCTTAGCCCTGGAGCAAGTGGGATATTGACCCAAAATTCCAGCTGTCCCCTGCTGAGGCTTCAGACCTAGCCTCAGTGTCCCTGTCAGGAAAGCAGATTTCTGTGTTAATGCTCTGAGGCCAGGATGGGAGAAGGTCTCTGCTAACACCCCTGGCTCCTAATCTCAACTAAAGTCCCAGCATTTCACCTTTGCTGGAGAGTAATGGGAAATAAACTCAGTCACTTGCAAACAGCAGAATCATAATAAATGTCCCTAAATTGCATTGAGTTCTGCCCTTGAGAAACCTGGAGTTTGGGCCTGAGGACAAACACCCAGCTCACCCCCCGCCCAGATTCCCTCCCTTGTATCCCCTCTCCTCTAGCCATGAAGAGGACTTACATAACTGTATTAGCCAGGTTCTAGAGTACAGTGGCAGCAGGGAAACAATTCAGGGGGACCTTCCAGACCCAGGCCCAGGCAGGGAAGAGTGTAGAGATGGAAAAGGACCTGACCTGCCCCTAAGCTACCTTGGATGTGTGGAAAGGAGCAGATCCCAGAGAAAGCAATGGCTGATCTCTTCCTGCCTGCAAAGATGCAGGCTGAAAACTAGGGGCAGGGTCCATCGGGTGACAGCCCCCAGAACCCAGGTACTCTGGCTTTGAGCCAAAGCTGCCCCTGGTGAGGTGGAAGCGGGGAGGAGGGGTTAGCCATGATAAAACAGGAGGTGGATTGGGGCAAACATTCTACTCATAATAAAAACAATGCTATTGTTTTTCACCTTAAGGTTTGCAAGTTCCTTTAATGTATTATCTCCTTTAAGGTATTTCTGGACATCAATCTAATAATAACTGAGGCTTACAGAGTTGTTAAGTGACTTGCTCATGATAGTACAACTAGTAAGGTTTCGACAGAGGCAGAATTCGAAATCTTACCTGGATCCAAGTCCAGCCAGCACTCCATCTAATGTATCATATTGCCTCTCTTAAGAACCCAGGTGAACTTGGCTGCCTTTTGGGCAATACCAAACCAACTCTGTGCTCCAAGGTGGATTCTTTTTGGCTTCTAGAGATGCTTCTGACCCATCAGACCCCCAGAGACACTTCAATTCCATTCAACTCAACAACCGTTCATTAAATGCATACTACATGCCTGCAATGTGCTGAGCAATAGAGATTCAAAGGCATAAATGAAACTGTCTGCCTTTGAGGCATTTCCAGTTGAGTGGAGGGATATAGAACGTTTGTAGAATGCCCAGTGGGCTCACCCCCCCACTAACATTCACAATGGCAGATTGGGTCCCCAGAGGGACAACTAATACCTTAGATTCTAGAGGTTATTCAGTGGTTTGCTATCCTTCTAACACTTCAGCTAATGAGCCCCCACCTATATGCTTCCCATTAATAATCAGCCAGTAGACTCAATGAGCTCCTTATTAAAAGACATTCCTCAAATACCATAGCAATAATAGTAGTTACAAATCACTATCCCTAAAACTTGGGGCATACCTTGCCACAAATACATGAGCAGTCTATAGGATGGAGAATGGGAACACATTTAAAATACAATGGTAGTAATGTGCACATGTAGGGACTACACGAACAAGACAACTCACAGCTCTGGAATTGCAGAGACATGAAGCCCTTTCATTCTACAGAGAGTCTTTATGAAGTTCACTGTGGGCCATCAGTATCAGCAATGTGTGATTCACTTCACTAGTCAGCTGGACCTGATCCTCAAAGGGTGTTTCAGCTGGATTGTTGGTAGGGAAGAGGAAGTCAACTGGGCTGCCTTCTCCCAGGGTGTAGCATATTTGGTACATAGATTAGTCCACTGAATTCCCTAGGCTCACTGACGAGCAGCTGAAGTCTCCACACCACCCCCCAGCCTCAGGCTCTCCTGGATGGTATAGCATTCTTTTCAGCTACAGTGTGGGTATGCTCTTTCAGCAAAGGCAGCAGTCCTTAGTCCACAGTTGACAGAAACCTCTCCCTTCCTACTCCCTCAGAACCTATGTTGTGAAATTTGTTACTTCCTAAATAGGAGGTGAGAGAAATAGAGCCTTCTTCTGTTAGGCAATCCTTCTTGGTTCAGAGCTTGGTTCCTTCCCTGAGGGTCCCTTTACATAAGGCAGCCAGCCAGTTACACATTTCCAGATTCCTGTTGGGGTCATATGCAAATGAGTGGAGGGGAACAAAACACTGAGGTGGTATGCGTTTTGAGGCAAGATGTCTTTCCTGCCTTGTTTTTCATGTGCAGTTGGGCTATACTAAGCCTCACATCCTTCCAAGGTGTGGAATGTTTCACTTAGACTAAAAAGGTCCTTACCTTTATATTTTGTTATCTCTTCACAACTTTCAACTTTGATGAAGTCAAAACAGGGCACACCTTTACATGTGTGATAGAAGTTTGGCACATGCTGGGACCACTTAAAGTGGTATCCCATACTTAGAAGATGTTAGGGAACTGCTTCTAGGAGTGAGAACACCTGGCACAGGTGTGTTTATTCTGCATTGACCTACCACATGATTCAGAATAGCTACTTTCATTGGCCACTTAGCTGGAATGGGTCCCACCTTTAAAACCAACTGACTGAATCCAGACTTTCCTTTCCCCTCTCCCACACCATGTATTTGAATCTAAGGAAGAAGGAATTCTTTCCCAGCAGGTGACTCTATGTGGTAAGTGGGGAAGATCCAAGGGCCACTTCTCCAACCCCTTAGGCCATGTGGCCTTGAGAAATGGGCTTGGGGTTTTAATATTGTTTCACTTGTCTTTTTCAGTTCTAGGTACAGAAAATAGAATGTCCAACCCAGAAGTTCAAGCCACACTGGGTATTGTAGCCAGTCCAGCAATGAAGCTCTGAGGACAAAGGGTCCATCCAAGACACTAGCCCAGTGGGATTATGGACTTGTATTTGGTGGGATTGATGCTGTGTAGAAGGAGAGTTAGACTGTGAGCCTAAGCCTCCTCTGTACCACAGAAACCAATATGTTGCAGAGGGGAATTTTGTCTAGGAAGTGCTGAGGGAAACTTTTTATATGTTTGTACAATACCATTGAAATAAATATTTCTTTATGAAAATGAATCTGACGTTAAGTGGTTAAGTGGAACTGTGGTGCTAGTTATCAGGCCCCTAAAAATGGAAGGAGCACAATTGGTGGGAGCTTGAATCAATATCAGAAGAACAGAAACTTTCCAACTTTCTCAGGGTATTAGAGAACCCTGATTGGAGGGGAGGGGAAAGAATAAAATGTAATAGATCTGGCCCTCAGATAGTGGAGCTAGTCAACCCATGTTACACACCTGTATCAAATAAATACAGTTTACGTGAACTAAGAGGGAGAGAAAGCATGAGCAACTGGAGTTAAAATGGAAGACGTTGCAGAGGAAGTGATGCTTGAGTTAAGCCTTGAAGGAACCCAAGGATTTTGAGCAACAAAGATTCTGAGGAAGAAGAAGGAGTGCATTCCAGGTGTGGTACTTGCTTAGGCATGTTCTTCTTCTCTGTATACCCCTGTGGTTTTACACAATCATAGAATCCTTAAAATTTTCTTTTTAAAAAAAATTTACTTATATTTTGTTCTGAATTGAGACACCAAAAAGAGTACATTTCCATAGCACACAGCAAAACACAAAAAGAGGGCTGATTATACATGGAGCTGTGAATCTCCACTTTATGTTACTTGTTTTCTTTTCTTTAAAGTCTATAATAAATTCCACATGCTAAGAATCAGAGTTCGAGAAGTGGAAGGCTCCTCAAAGGCCAGCGAACCAGACCTATACCCAAAGGGATTTCCATGTAAAGAAACTATGAAGGAAATGTTTTCAGAGAGCTCTGGAAGGACTTGTATGAATTGATGTAGAATGAAAGGGCCAGGAGGACATTTTCTAAGAGAACATCAATAATGTAGAGATGAACCACTTTGAAAAACTTAAGAACTGATTCACACAATGATCAGCCATGATTCTAGAGGACTGATGATGAAGAATGTGATCCATTTCCTAAAAGAAGTGATACAGAAGAAGTTCATATATTTTAACATCACCAATATGGGATTTTGTTTCACTTGATTATACATATTTGTTACAAGGGGTTTGTTTTCCCTTTTTATTTTATTGGAGAGAAAGGGAAGGAGGAAGGAGAGAAAAATAAATGCTTGTTAATAGAAAAAATAATAAAATAAAATACCCAACAAGCTTAGTAAAACTTCATCTAAAAACTTACCTGATAAAACGAATAAATTGTTTTGTGTTCCATAACAGCACTTACTCCATATGAGCACTGGAAAAAGATGATCAAAGTGAATTTTGGGGAGAAGATAACTGACTCTGTTTTATTCTGTATTTACCATTCATGCAGGGTGTAATTACCCCTGCATGTACTACAGGACCATCTGCAACAGCTGGTTTCCTTCAGTGTCTTCTTTCCTCCTCTAATTGGTACAAAAAAAAAACCTTAATTGCTTTAAAAAAAAAGGAAGTGATGTTTCAGAGTTTCTGGAATGACTTTCTCTTGACAGGTAGTTCTCTCTGATTTCGTAAAACTAGCAATACTAACAAGTATACATCTCTGATCTCTCTTCTGTAGCCAATGATATACATTTCCCTTAACAAGCATACTTTACTTCCTTTGCATAATTGGCTTCTCTTTAATAAGCAGCCACCTTTTTTCCTCTTTGTTTCATGTAATGTATACATACTACTAGATAAATTGTGAAGGACCCATTCCATATCAGCTGCTGGTGGGGTATGTCACACTCTGAGTGTAATAAGAACTGATTCTCTAAGTCATGCTGACTTAATTGGCATTAGTGAGTCTAATGGATAAGAAAATTGATGCTTCAGGGAAAAACAGGTGGTTGAGCAGACAAACCCATCTGTGCTTTGGCACAAATTTCTAACTCTGTTCAAATGAGAGTTTAAAATGTTATATCATTGTTACATAATATTCCATAATTTATTACAAATTGGCTAACATTTTGCACCCATCTCCTGATGTGGTGATTCTCATCACCATCTTAACTTCATGATGCCAAAGTAAAACGCACTTTTGTTATGATTTAAAACATGTTCACTGCTTGAAATTGGACTTTAAAAGTTTAGAGTTAGAATTCCTTCATGTTCTCTGTGCTGATAAATCTGTAAAATCTCCCCTTGGCTTGTCCCTTATCTTTAGCTGGTTATTCTTGACTTTTGAGGGAAGTTTATTCCAGAAACTCTATTTTCACAACCCACAAAGGAAAGGGGAGAAATAATTTCCTAACAGACAATCGAGGGCATCTTGAATTGTTGATGTGGCATACTAATTCACTTCAGGTCTATTGTTCAAAGGTGGGTGATTCTCTTGTTCTTGAAGAAATGACGACGGGTATTGTTTCAGAGAAAAGAAACATGGGAATTGGATCAAAGTGAAACGAACAGAACCAGAAGAACAATTTATGCAACAACAACAGTATTGTATAGATAAATAACTTTGAAAGCTTAAAAACTCTGATCTACACTATGACCAACCACAGTTCCAGAAGGCTCATGATAAAATGTGCTACCCACTTCCAGACAGAGAACTGATGGACTCAGAGTGCAGATAGAGACATTTTCTGGGCATGGTCAATGCAGGAATTAGTTTTGTTTGACTATATATGTTTGTAATGGGTTTTGTTTTTCTTGCTCTCTCAAGAGCAAAAGGGAGATACGAAGTAGGAAGGAGAAAATGAGAGCCTGAAAACTTAATTTCTAAAAAAACATAGATCCTCCACATTTGTGTCTTTCTATTCTTCTTCTGTACCATCATTAAAAGTAACAATAACTAACAGCTAACATTTATATAGCACCTTTTATGGGCCAGGCACTGTGCTTAAATACTTGACAATCATTATTTCATCTTCACAACATCCCTATTATTCCTATTTTACAATTGAGGAAACTGAGGCAAACAGAGGTCAGGTGACTTGTCCATGATCACACAGGTAGTAAGTGTCTAAAACCAGATTTGGACTCAAGTTTTCCTGACGCCAGGTCCAGTGCTCTATCCACTGTCCCACCAAGCTGCCCTTATGTGTGATATATATGGGCTGTTGCTGATGTCATTGACCCATGCTTCTTTAAAAAGCATGGTTTCTGAGGTCTTCCATCACAAATGAAACAATCTTCCTATATCATTCCTGTACTGGTGAGCTGAATCCTGTCAGTTGCTCCCGAGGCCTATCTTCTATCTGACTTAACTAGTAAAAACACACTTGTTCTTTTGCTGAGCTTCTGTCTCAACTGAGCCTGCTGCTTTTCTAGGATTAGAAACTCTTGAAAATCAAATTCTCAGGATCCATTTCCAGGGTTGAGAGGTCAGTGTTCTCACAATGTAGGCTACCTCTGCCCTCCAATAGGCTTCTGAACAGGTTGCATGGATAATCAAAGTATGTAGTACATCCTGGTTTGTTGCTTACAGTATCTTGCTAATATTTTGAATGGAATTGGGTGCAGTCAATCAGTGCTGATGCTCTGAAGATGTTGGATGGGTCAGAATACAACAGAACCAAAGTGTCCACCTTCCTGTGATCAATATCTTAACTTAGGATTTGATGATCACTTTGGGAAGGCAGTGATCCAATCTAGACAAAAGCAAAGTTTGTTTATTCCCCTTACTCTATTTCAAAGGAAGGCCTCAAACTTGATTCTTCCCAGTTTCCTAAAGGGAAAAGTCTAGAAGCAGTTTCAAGGCGAAGAAATATTAATTCTAAATTTTTCTAGAGAAACCAAAGAGGAGGGTTTTAAAAGTCATTTTTATGTTCAATGCATTACTTTTAATATAAGTATTAATACTTGCAGTTTCTTCAATCACCATTGTTATTCCAAATATCCCTCCTCCTCCCTCTCCTAAAGAGTCATCACATATGAAAAGTATTATTTTTCAGAGAGGAAAAAGAAAATCAGCACAACTGATCAAAAGATTGAAAAAGTCTGAAAACGTGCAATATGTAGCACCTGTGGACCTTCCACCTCCATGAAGGGTTAGGTTGGGGTTGTCTTCTCATATCTCTTCAATTCAATTCATTTGCTGAATCTTTATAATTTTGTTACCTTTGCTGTTGGTTTTTTCTGGTGTGTCATGGTTCTTCTCATTTACATTGTTGAAGTTACTATGCATACTATTTTCTTGGCTCCACTCACTTTACTCTGCATCAGTTCATGTGGATCATTCCATGCTTCTCTGTTTCCATCACATACATCATTTTTTACAGCACTGTAATATTCCCTTACATTCGTATCCCACAATTTATTTTACCCATACCCCAATTGATGGGCTCTACTTTGTTTCCAAGTCTTAGCTATTACAAAAAAGCATTGTTATAAATACTTCAGAGAATATAGGGACTTTTTTCTCATTAATGGCTTTTTGGGGTATAAATTCAGTAATGGAATCTCTGATTAAAAGGGTATAGAAATTTTAGTCACTTTGTGCAATTCCAGATTGTTTTCCCAAATGGTTGTACCATTTCACAGCTCCACCAACCGAGCATTAGTGTGCCTATCCTTCCACAACCTCTCCAAAATTAGCCGTTGCTACTTTTATGGTCACTTTTGTCAATTTGCAGGTGTGAGGTAAAACTTCTAAGATTTGCTTTTCTCTTATTATTAGCGATTTGCCACACTTTTCACATGGTTGTGAACACTTTGCCGTTCTTTTAAGAACTGTTTGTTCATATCCTTTGACCACTTATTTATTGGGGAATGAGTATTAGTCTTGCATAGCCATTTCCCAATGGATAAATGATCAACAGTTCTCAAATGGTGGCTTTTTAAATATGCTTCCACAACTCCCCCTTTTGTGCTTCTACAAAAGTTGAAACATAATCTATTTTTATTATTTTTTATTATTAATTATTAATGTAATATTAATTCTAGGATCTCAATTTTGTACCTGGTAATTAATAACAAGATACATTACTCCAGTTGACCTAAAATATAGTGTTCTCCTCATCTTTTTTCAATTTTTTTCAAATTCATCAAAACAGATGACAAAGACCATTGTTGATGCTATACTAAGTGACATAGTAAGGTTGAGGCATGACTTCAAATTGTGGTATAAAGAGCAAAGCAGTTAATAAAGATAACCCAGTTTTTAAATATACTTAAGCCTCCAGACAGCCCTTTAATTTCCTAAAGAGTATAGCCAAAAGGCTTTGCAGATTAACAATGCCGACTGGGATCAAGGTAGTCCAGTTTAAAAGAAAGTAGAACTTTATTCTTGTCAATTGGCAAATAGCTAGGCTAATCCTTTACCCAGAGCTATTATAGGATAGACATATTGAATCCGTAATAAATAAGTGCTTCCAGTATAGCTGTCATTCTCATCCTGGAGAATATATTTGCTATTACTTATTGAATCTAACAATTCTTATCAGGTCCTATAAATACATCCTCATTATAGGTTTTGTGCACACTGTCATTGGATGACTGTAAATGACTGTAAAGGTTAGAAAGCCCATTGATTCCCTAGTCCTTAGCAAATATCCGGCTTTATTCCTGCAGCGCTTATTATGAATCAGCTAGGCTTCTCTGGGGGTTGAGCTCCCACACACCACTCTGGACTGCTCGATCCCATACGCCTCCTTCCAGATTCCCTGAGTCAGGGTCCAGACTCTCTTCATGGGGACATAGACATAGAAGGTGGATCATGAGTGGCTACATAACACTCCTAGACTAAGTACCTCTAAACATATCTCTATGGCCATAGGTGGGAAGGGAGTCTTAGTTTTTTAACTACTTCACCAACCGTGATGACTGAGGTCACTATGTATGGCCCACAGTCAGTCATTCAAGAAATTCTGGAAATCAAAGCATTGCTCTGTCTGATTGGAGTATCTTCCCTTGTTAGTAAAAGTATTAGTTACCTATCAGTAAGAAGATAGAAATTCTCATGTTTTCTGCCATGTTGTCAAATGCCTTCAATGAGGGCAACCAGAGCGTCAAGGTCAGCTATCACACCGATGGTAAGTTGTTCATCTTGAAAAGGCTACAAGCCAACACAAGAGTGGAGAGAGTGTTGGTGCATCATTTTCTGTTTGCAGACAATTGTGCATTCAATGCAACCTCTGAAGCTGAGATGCAACAAAGCATGGATTGATTCTCTGCTGTTTCTGCTAATTTTGGCCTAACAATTAACACCAAGAAAACACAAGTGCTCCATCAGCCACCACCACACCATCCATACATGGAACCATTGGTTACAGCAATTGGAGAAGTGTTATAATGCTGTGGATAAATTCACTTACCTTGATAGTGTACTTTCTATGGATGAACACTTTGATAATGAGGTTGACGTAGGCATTGCCAGAGCTAGTTCAGTGTCTGGGAGGCTCCGAAGGAAAGTGTGGGAGAGAAGAGGTATTAGACCAGACCTGCACAAGTTGGCAGTAGGTAGGGCCAAATTTAAAATAGGCTAAACTTCTTTGGGCTGCAGATAGGTTTTTAGTGGCTTACTTTAGCAGTATAATTAGTTATTAAATTATTTTATAAATAAACCCTATTTTTAAAGAGGGAAATTAAGATTTTATTTATCATGAAATCACATTAATGTTAAAAATTACTTTGCTAAGCAGTACAAGTTTTGATACATTTTTCAGGTCTTTTTACTGCTTACATTTAGTTCATGGGTCATATTACACTTCTTGTCAGCAACCAATTTATCACCAGCTACTCTTCACTGCATGGTCATACAGGACAAACTTATATTCTCAAAAACACTTTTTTTATCAGATGATAATTCAGAAACTGCAATCAGCAAACCCTTCTTCATGAAGTCACCTTCAGTAAAAGACTGCCCAGCAGCAGCAATTTCTTTAGAAATCTGAAAACTAACCCTAGTAGCCTTCTCATTTTCTGAGTTTACTTTCTTGAAAAGCCATGGTTCCCCACTGAGGGTTTTCAGCAATTTGGATGCTTTAATTTGTTTTTCATTGGTGTCCAATTTGCTTAAGTCAGTATGTTTTGATTTGAAATGGCATTGAAGATTGTATTCCTTTGCAAAGGCTATTACTTCTCAGCAAACAAGGGACAATATTTGTATCTCATGTAAGTAAAAAGTATCCATTTGTCCACTCTAGATTAAGCAGTCTATGTTCTGATTTAATCTTCCGTTTCTTTTTGTCATCTATTTTACGAAGTCACCCCAAAAACTTTAATGTCAGAACAAAAAAATCCCCATTGCAACTGCTCACGAAGAAATACTGAACTGAGCGTCCGACCTTGGAGGGAGTGCCAGACACTGGTAACTTGGAGGGTGGCCACGCAGTGAGGAAGGGGAAGAAACCCTCCCATTGTTGGCTGTTGTCAGCTGAGTTGGCGTGTGGCTGAGCTCACTTTGTCCCTGTTCAACGCTAGTAACAACCGAAAACATAGTGAAAAGATACAACTCTTACTCCTCTCAGACTAGAGACAGACTGATGATGGTCAGTTGCCATGGGTCATGTGACAAACAGGAGAGAGTGCACAGCGGCAACCCACCCACCAAAGTTACATGATGGGCACAATAGTGACTAGTGGAAGGCAGGTTAAGATGGGCACAGACAAAGCACTTGTTACATCTTTACTTTCTTGTACATCCTCTACTTTTTTCATGGGCTGCCTAAAATCTTTTGGTAGGCTGCAAGCAGCCCGAGGGCCATATGTTGTGCACGCCTCTATTAGACTGACTACCAAGCTGAATGTCTACAGAGTTCTTGTGCTGACCTCACTGTTGTATTCCTACAAAACCTGAAGATCTATAGACAACAGCCCCCATACCAGTGCCATGCCAGGAAACTGAATTACTTCCATTTGAATTGTCTTAGGAAGATTCTGAAGATCACCTGGCAAGATAAGGCACCAGACGCTGAGGTCCTTTCTTGAACTAAACTGCCAGGCATTCAAACTCTGCTACAGAGAACTCAACTCCAATGGGCTAGCTGCATTGTTCAAATGCAAAATGTATGCTTGCCAAAAAGACTATTTTATGGAGAACTCATATAAGGCAAGCGTTCACATGGTGAAGAAGAAGCAATACAAGTACACTCTCAGAGTCTCTCTTTAAGAACTTTGGAATTGATTGTGTGACATAGGAGACACTGGCACAGGACTGCCCAGCATGGTGTGCCCACATCAGGGAACATGCTGTGCTCTATGAACAAAGCAGAATTGAAGCAGCTCAAAAGATATGCAAGATGCACAAGTTTAGAGAATCCACCTCAAATGTTCACACGGACTATTAGTGCCCAACCTGTGGTAGAACTTTCCAAGCTTATATTGGTCTGATCAGACACAGTCGGATATACTGTAACTTGACTCTAGCATAGTGATGTCATTTTGGTCCTCTTAGAGAACGAAGGACAATAACCAATTGACCAAGAAGAAGGAAATTCTAATGTGATTTTCCCAGCACAGAAATGATGTGGAACACTCCCTCAAACCCAAGAGGAGTTGATTCAATAGGTTCCTGTCATAAGAACAGTGGCTTTTCCAATTGTATCAACTATAGGTCTCTTTCTAGGCCTTTATGTATACTCCAGACTAAAATGGCAGTGTTAGCTTCATCTCAAAGCATAGCATTAAAACTTGCTTTGCTCTCTTAGGAAACAAAAACATTCAAATGTTAATTGGGTCTAGACAAGTTGGGTCAATCAAATAGCTGAAGTCTTAATTACACTTTCATACATTTTGTTCTCAACCCTCAACCCCCACGTGACTGGTTGCGATTGGGGCATTAGTGCATTCCTTGCTCTCATTGCCACTTCTAGGCTTTCCCTCTACCACTATTACTCAGTAACCTCAACTTCTTTGAGATTCATTCAATCCATACTTATCACCCAATCAAAATTCTGGGGGCTGTTGTCTATAGATCTCAGGATACTCTATTTCCTATCTCAATTAGTTCAGTGTTGACTCATAAATCTTTCTCTTTCCCCCCAAATCCTGTCTCCATTCCATTTTCTCCAGAGGTCAACCATATCTAACTTTTCTAAAATTCTATTCATCTCTTTAACTTCTTTCTTGTTTATTTTGTGGTTAGATTTATCTAGTTCCTGAGAGGCGGACGTTGAGGTCTCCCACTAATATAGTTTTGTTATCTCTTTCTTCCTGTAACTCCCTTAACTTCTCCTCTAAGAATTTGGGTGCTATACCACTTGGTGCATATATGTTTAGTGATGATAGTATTTCATTGTCTATGGTACCTTTTAGCAGGAAGTAGTGTCCTTCCTTATCTCTTTTGATTAGATCTATTTTTGCTTTTGCTTTGTCTGAAATCAGGATTGCTACCCCTGCTTTTTTTTTTATTTCAGCTGAAGCATAATATATTCTGCTCTAGCCTTTTGCCTTTACTCTGTGTGTATCCCTCTGCTTCAGATGTGGTTCTTGTAAACAACATATTGTAGGATTGTGGTTCTTAATCCACTCTGCTATCTGCTTCCCTTTTGTGGGAGAGTTCATCCCATTCATATTCACAGTTATGATTACTATCTGTGTCTTTCTCTCCATCCTATTTTCCCCCGTTTATGCTTTTCTTTCTCCTTTCTCCCTTTCCCTCCTCACTAGAGTTGTTTTTGACCACTGCCTCCCTTAGTTTGCCCTCGCTTCTGTCAATCCCCTCCCTTTTCTTCCCCTTTACCCTTACTACTTCTTCCCTCCCTTCTATCCACCCCCTCCCTCTTCTTTCCCCTCGTACTTCCTATATGGCAAGTTAGATTTCTATACCTAACTGATTATGTCATTCCCTCTTTGAGCCAAATCTGATGAGAGTAAGGTTCAAATAATGCTCATCTCCCTCCCTTCTTTCCCTCTACTGTAATAGGTTTTTGTGCCTCTTTATGTGATGCAATTTACCCTTGTCGGCCTCATCTTTTCCTCTTCTCCCATACAATCCCTTTTCACCACTGAATTAGACTTTTTATCATCACATCAAAGTCAATTTATACCCATGCCCTCTGTCTATGTATACCCCTTTTAAATGGCATAATAACAATAAAATTCTCAAGAGTTACAAGTGTCATCTTCCTTTGTAGGGATGTAAACAGTTTGCCCTTATTAATAACATGTTGTTCTTTTTCCCATTTACCTTTTTATGCCTCTCTTGAGTCTTGTATTTGAAGATCAAATTTTCTGTTGAGCTCTGGTCTTTTCATCAGTAAGATTTGGAAGTCTCCAATTTCATTGAATATCCATCTCCTACCCTGAAAGACTATGCTCAATTTTGCTAGGTAGTGGAGCCTTGGTTGTAATCCAGACTCCTTTGCCTTACAGAATATTGTATTCCATGCCCTCTGATCTTTTAATATAGAAGCTGCAATGTCCTGCATAATCCTGACTATGGTTCCACGCTATTTAAATTGTTTCTTTTTTGCTGCTTACAGTATTTTCTTGTTGACTTGGTAATTTTGGAATTTGGCTACAATATTCTTTGGCATTTTCAATTTGGAATCTCTTTCAAGAGGTAATCAGTAGATTCTTTCAATGACTATTTTGCCTTCTGCTTCTAGGACCTCAGGGCAATTTTCCTTGATGATTTCCTGAAAGATACTGTCCAGGCTCTTTTTTTCATCATGGTTTTTAGGTAAACCAATAATTTTTAAATTGTCCCTCCTGTATCTATTTTCCAGTTGTTTTACCAATGAGATATTTTACATTTTCTTCTGTTTTTTCATTCTTTTGTTTCTGTTTGACTGATTCTTAATTTCTCTTAGAGTCATTAGCTTCCACTTGCCCAATTCTAATTTTTAACAAATTGTTTTCTTCTATTAGATTTTGTGCCTCCTTTTCCATTTGGCCAATTCTACTTTTTAAGGACTTGTTTTCTACAGTCATTTTTGTCCTTCCTTTTCCAAGCTATTGACTCTCTCTTGCATACCTCTCATTTCTTTTCCCAATTTTTCTTCTACCTCTCCTATTTGACTTTTAAAATCCTTCTTGAGCTCTTCCAAGAAGGCTTTTTGGGCTTGAGACCAGTTCATATTCCCCTTTGAGATTTCAGATGTGGGTATATTGACAATGTTGCCCTCTTCTGAATTTGCGCCTTGATCTTCCCTGTCCCCATAATAAGACTCTATGGTCATTGTCCATTTCTGCTTTTTGCTCATGGTGTTTGTCTAATTCCTGACTTTTAGAGTTAAGCTCTCCTGCTAGAATGCAATGGGCATTGACCCAAGCTTCTTGTGCTAGGAGCCTGGGACCTGGTCACTGGCTTTGTGTGCTGGGGCCTCAGGTGTTGGCAGCTGGAGGCTTTGGGGGTCTTGCAGCTTACCTGTGCTGAGCTGGGGTCAGCAATACTGGAGCTGTCAAGGTGGGAGTGGGGAGTCTGACCCCTGGGGGATGCCTGCTCACCCAGGCTTTGCACTCAAATGTTTGTCTGCTAGAGGATGTCCAACCATGTTAGAGAGCAATCTGAAATTATGTCTAAAGGATTACAAAACTGTGTTTTATAATTAACCTGTTTTATAAGTGACCTGTTTCCCAAGCTGATGGCAGGGGGGAGGGAAAGAACCTATATGTTCTAAAATATTTGCAGCAGCTTTCTTTGTGGTGGCAAAGAACTATAAATTGAGGGGATGTCTATCAATTGGGGAATGACTAAACAAGTTGTGTTATATGATCGTGTAATGGTAATGGAAATGTGAAGATCTTTCCTGCCCATTAATAGGCCCATGTGACCTGCTTATGTCATAGGAAGCCCAAGTCACATGTAGTGAGAAGAGCTTGCTGAATGAGTGTAACTAAAAAGGTGGAACAGGAAATGCTCAGAGCAGTTAGAGCTGAGGAAGAGAGAGGAGGTGAGCTAGCTGTGCTGTGAGTGTGTTTGTGGTAAGGCCCCAGCAGGGCGGAAGGATAATGGAATGGTGAGGCTCCATGATGTGATATTGTGTTTTAAGTTCCTTGCTGTTATGATAAAATGGGCTTACTGGTTTCTGGGAGTTGGTTGCTGCTGGGATGGGTTGGACTTATTGATTTGGGCATTTGGTTCTTTGGTGTCTGAATAAATTTTTTGCCTCTTCTACCTTCTATATGGAGAGTCTTGTATTTTGAGATACAGAACTACACAGACATATTCACAATTATCATCGACATTGTGATTATTGCCTTGCTGATACATATTGTGATGGAATATTGCTGTGCTATAACAAATGATGAGCTGCTTGATTTTAGAAAAAGACTTCCATAAAATAAGCAAGAATGAAATGAGCAGAGGCATTAAGGGAGGGTGAGAGCGACTTACTTCTTACTCCACTATCTTGGCTCCCAGAAGCAGAACTCAGGGGATTTCAATGTAAATATTTTTTCTCTTTATTTTTGTTACATTTTAAGTTCTGAACTGTCTTCCTACCTCCCCACTCCACACTGGAGTAAGCCATCATTTGACATAAATTTATAAATATATGTAAAACCATACTATGCATAGTTCTATTTATCAATTCTCTCTCTGGAGGTATATAGCATCTCCTTTCACAGGATAACTCAGGATAACTTGGTTGTTCACAAATATTCTTCAAACAATATTGCTGTTACTGTATACAATGTTCTCTTGGTTCTGCTCATTTCATTCTTCCTTGTTTCATGCAAGTCTTTTTCTAAAATCAACCAGTTTATCACTCATTTTTTTCCCCGATCAGCTTGGGAAACAGCTCAATTATAAAACAGGTCAATTATGAAATACAGTTTTTGGACATAATTTGGACATAATTTCAGATTGCTCTCAAAATGGTTGGATCAATTCACAGCTCCACCAACAGTGCATTAGTGTCCCAATTTTTCCACATCCCCAACAACATTTGTCATTTTCCCTTTCTATCATTATCATTTTAACTAATCTGATAGATGTGAGATCATATCTCAAAGTTGTTTTAACTTACATTTCTCTAATCAATAATGATTTAGAGCATTTTTTCATATGACTATGTATAGTTTTGATTGCTTGACTGAAAAACTACTTATTCATATACTTTGACCATTTATAAATTAGGAAATTACTTATATTCTCATAAATTTGACAAAATTCTCCATATATTTGAGATACGAGATCTTTTTTTTAATTTTTTATTTAATATATTTAGTTTTCAGCATTGATTTTCACAAGAGTTTGAATTACAAATTTTCTCCCCATTTCTACCCTCCCCCCCCACTCCAAGATGGTGTATATTCTGGTTGCCCTGTTACCCAGTCAGCCCTCCCTTCTGTCACCCCACTCCCCTCCCATCCCCTTTTCCCTTCCTTTCTTGTAGGGCAAGATAAATTTCTACTCCCCACTGCCTGTGTATCTTATTATCTAGTTGCATGCAAAAACTTTTTTTTTGGTTTTTGAACATCTGTTTTTAAAACTTTGAGTTCCAAATTCTCTCCCCTCTTCCCTTCCCACCCACACTCCTTAAGAAGTCAAGCAATTCAACATGGGCCACATGCGTATCATTATGTATAACCTTTCCAGAATACTCATGTTGTGAAAGACTGACTATATTTTGCTTCTTCCTAACCTATCCCCCTTTATTGAATTTTCTCCTTTGACCCTGTCCCTTTTCGAAAGTGCTTATTTTTGATTATCTCCACCCCCATCTGCCCTCCCTTCTATCATCCCCTCCTTTTTTTATCTTCTTCCTTCTTCTTTCCTGTGGGGTAAGATACCCAATTGAGTATGTATGGTATTCCCTCCTCAAGTCAAATCTGATGAGAGCAAGATTCACTCATTCCCCCTCACCTGCCTTCTCTTCTCTTCCTACAGAACTGCTTTTTCTTGCCACTTTTATGCGAGATAATTTACCCCATTCTATCTCTCCCTATCTTCCTCTCTCAATATATTCCTCTCTCATCCCTTAATATGATTTTATTTCTTTTAGATATCTTCCCTTCATCTTCAACTCATCCTGTGCCTGCTCTCTCTCTCTCTCTCTCTCTCTCTCTCTCTCTCTCTCTCTCCCCATATATATATATATATATATATACACACACACATACATATATTCATACATACACACTCACATATACATATATATACATAAACATATATATATGCATATTCCCTTCAGCTACCCTAATACTGAGGTCTCATGAATCATACACATCGTCTTTCCACGTAGGAATGTAAACAAAACAGTTCAACTTTAGTAAGTCCCTTGCAATTTCTTTTTCTTGTTCTTTTTCTTGATTACCTTTTCATGCTTCTCTTCATTCTTGTGTTTGAAAGTCAAATTTTCTATTCAGCTCTGGTCTTTTCACTGAGAAAGCTTGAAAGTCCTCTATTTTATTGAAAGTCCTCTATTTTATTGAAAATCCATATTTTGCCTTGGAGCATGATACTCAGTTTTGCTGGGTAGGTGATTCTTGATTTTAATCCTAGCTCCATTGACCTTCGGAATATCGTATTCCAAGCCCTTTGATCTCTTAATGTAGAAGCTGCTAGATCTTGGGTTATTCTGATTGTGTTTCCACAATACTCAAACTGTTTCTTTCTGGCTGCTTGCAGTATTTTCTACTTGATCTGGGAGCTCTGGAATTTGGCAACAATATTCCTAGGAGATATCTTTCTGGGATCTATTTGAGGAGGTGATCTGTGGATTCTTTCCATTTCTATTCTGCCCTGTGGCTCTAGAATATCAGGGCAGTTCTCCTTGATCATTTTTTGAAAGATGATATCTAGGCTCTTTTTTGATCATGGCTTTCAGGTAGTCCAATAATTTTTAAATTCTCTCTCCTGGATCTATTTTCCAGGTCAGTGGTTTTTCCAATGAGATATTTCACATTGTTGTCCATTTTTTCATTCCTTTGGTTCTGTTTTATAATATCTTGATTTCTCATCAAGTCACTAGCTTCCACTTGCTCCAATCTCATTTTTAAGGTAGTATTTTCTTCAGTGGTCTTTCGGACCTCCTTTTCCATTTGGCTAATTCTGCCTTTCAAGGCATTCTTCTCCTCATTGGCTTTTTGGAGCTCTTTTGCCATTTGAGTTAGTCTATTTTTAAGGTGTTGTTTTCTTCAGTATATTTTTCAGTATTTTTTTGGGTCTCCTTTAGCAAGTCATTGACTTGTTTTTCATGGTTTTCTCGCATCCTTCTCATTTCTCTCCCCAATTTTTCCTCTACTTCTCTAACTTGCTTTTCCAAATCCTTTTTGAGCTCTTCCATGGCCTGGGACCAGTTCATGTTTTCCTTGGAGGCTTTTATTGTAGGCTCTTTGACTTTGTTAACTTCTTCTGTCTGTATGTTTTGATCTTCTTTGTCACCAAAGAAAGAATCCAAAGTCTGAGACTGCATCTGGGTGCATTTTTGCTGCCTGGCCATGTTCCCAGCCAACTAACTTGATCCTTGAGTTTTTCAGTGGGGTATGACTGCTTGTAGAGTTTAGAGAACTATGTTCCACGCTTGGGGGGATGCGTGAGCTCTGCCGCACCAGCACTCCTCCTTCCCCAAGAACCCCCAACCCAGACTGGACTTAGATCTTCAGCAGGCTCTTCATTCCTGCTCTGATCCGCCACTTAATTTCTCCTACCAGGTGGGCCTGGGGCCAGAAGCAACTGCAGCTGTAGTTCTCTAGCTACCCCACCTCCGCTGCCCCCTGGGCGGTGGCTGAACCACAAACTCACTGTCCCCAGCAGCTTTTCACCCTGACCTTCTCTGCTGTCTTTGATGTTTGCGGGTTGAGAAGTCTGGTAACTGCTGCAGCATACTGATTCAGGGCGCCAGGGCATGCTCCGCGGGGCTCCTGGTCTGGTTGGTCTGCACCGCCCACACTGGGGTCTGCTCCGCCGCTCTGCTCCCAGCTCTGTGCGGGATAGACCTTACCCAGAGACCATCCAGGCTGTCCTGGGCTAGAGCCCTGCTTCCCTCCACTGTTTTGTGGGTTCTGCAGTTCTTCCCTGTTGTCTTTGGTGTTTGTGGATTGAGAGGTCTGGCAACTGCCACAGCTCACTGATTCAGGGCACTAGGGCCCGCTCCGCCCAGCTCCTGGTCTGGTCAGTCCACGGGGCCCATGCTGGGCACTGCTCCACTCTGCTCCGCTCCCAGCTCCATGTGCGAAAGACTTCACCCAGCAACCATCCAGGCTGTCCTGGGCTGGAGCCCTGCTTCCCTCTGCTATTTTGTGGGTTCTGCAGTTCTAGAATTGGTTCAGAGCCAATTTTTATAGGTTTTTGGAGGGATTTGGAGGGGACCTCATGCTAGTCCCTGCTTTCCAGCTGCCATCTTTGCTCCGCCCCCAAGATACGAGATCTTTGTCTGAGAAATTGTCCATAAATTTTTCCCCCAACTTTCTGCTTTTCTTCTAATCTTGGCTGCATTGGTTTTATTTTTTTTTTTAAAGGTACCATGTATGTCTAGGATAAAGGCATATTCCTTTGTATTCTCTTTCAGTTCTCTCCAGATATCTATCATATCTAGGCTATCTAAGGTTCTATTCATCTCTTTGACTTCTTTCTTCTTTTTTTGTTAGATTTATCTAGCCCTGAGAGGGGAAGATTGAAGTCCCCCCACTATTATAGATGTGTTGTCTATTTCCATCTGTAATTCATTTAGCTTTTCCTTTAAAAAGTTGGATGCTATAGCATTTGGTGCATATAGGTTTAGTACTGATATTACTTCTTTTTCTATGTTACTTTTATCATAACATAGTTTCCTTGTTTATCTCTTTTAATTAAAACTATTTTAGTTTTAACTTTGTCTGAGATCATGATTGCTACCCCTACTTTTTTCACATCAGTTGAAGCATAATAAATTCTACTCTAGCCCTTTATTTTTACTCCACTCGTATCTCTCATTTTTCATTGTGTTTCTTGTAACAACATAATGTCAGAGTCTGACTTTTAATCCATTCTGCTATCCATTTCTGTTTTATGGGTGAGTTCATCCCATTTACAATAAGTTATAATTACTGCTTGTGCATTTCTTTCCATCCTATTTTTTCACTGTTTCTCTCTCTCTCTCTCTCTCTCTCTCTCTCTCTCTCTCTCTCTCTCTCTCTCTCTCTCCCCATCTCTCCTCAAACATCTAATTGACTTCTAACCACTGCCTCCCCAATCCACACCCCTTCTAAGAATCCCTTCCTTATCCTCTTTCCTTACCTTCCTATTCCTTCATCTCCCCACCCTTTTAAGAATCCCTCTCTTATTCTCTCCCCTTACCCTTTTGTTTCTTGATCTGCATAACCTTCTAAGAATCCCTCCCTTATCCTATCTCCTCACCCTCTTATATTTCTGTAAGCTAAAATACTCTTATGCCCTTCTGGATGTATAGATTATTCCCTCTTTAACCCAGTTCTGATGAGAATAAGTTTCCAGCACTACCAGCCCTTCATCCCTTCCTGCCTCCACTATAATAGTGCTTCCTTTCACACATCATTTGTATATGACAATTGCTCCATTTTGCCTCTCCCTACCTAATTTTATTTTTTAGGATTATCCCATCATACTCAACTCAACCCCAAGTCATCTAGCTATGTATGCTCTTTCAAATTACCCAAGTAATGATAACATTCTTAAGAGTTACAAATGTTTTCCCATATAAGAAGTAAAGATTTTGACCTTATCAAGTCCTCTACAATTGGTCTTTAATGTTTATCTTCTTATGTTTCTCCTGAGTCTAGTAGGTCAAATTTTCTTTTTTTTTTTTTCTTTTTAATGCAATTTATTTATTTAACATATTTGGTTTTCAGCCACAGGGCAAAATAGAAATTGAAAGAATCCATCGATCGCCTCCGCAAATAGATCCCAAAAAGAAATCTCCTAGGAATATTGTTGCCAAATTCCAGAGCTCCCAGATCAAGGAGAAAATACTGCAAGCAGCCAGAAAGAAACAATTTGAATATTGTGGAAACCCAATCAGAATAACCCAAGACCTGGCAGCTTCTACATTAAGAGATCGAAGGGCGTGGAATGCGATATTCCGGAGGTCAATGGAGCTAGGATTAAAACCTAGAATCACCTACCCAGCAAAACTGAGTATCATGTTCCAAGGCAAAATATGGACTTTCAATAAAATGGAGGACTTTCAAGCTTTCTCAGTGAAAAGACCAGAACTGAAGAGAAGTAGGTCAAATTTTCTATTCAGTTCTAGTCTTTTCTTCACAAATACCTGAAAGCCCTTTAGTTCATTAAATATCTATTTTTTTCCATTTAGGATTACACAGAGCTTTGCTGAGTAAGTTATTCTTGGTTGCAAGCCTAGCTCTTTTACTCTATGGAATATATTGTTCCATGACCTTCAGTCTTTTAATATAGAAGCTGATAAATCTTGTGTTAAAATGACTGTAGCTCCACAGTATTTAAGTAGTTCTTTTCTAGTTGCTTGTAATATTTTCTCCTTGACCCGGAAGCTTCCAAACTTAGCTATGATCTTCCTGTGAGTTTTCATCCTGGAGTCTCTTACAGGTGGAGATCAGTAGAATTTTTTCTATTTCTATTTTATCCTCTCATCCTAAAACTTCAGGGCAATTTTCCTTAATAATCTCTTGAAGTACAGTATCTAGACCCACTTTTTTACAATCATATAAACATATTTCCACATTAGTCGTGTTGTGAAAGAAGAATCAAAACAAAAAGGAAAAACCGTGAGAAAGAAAAAAGAGAGAGAGGAATTGGGGGGCGGAGCCAAGATGGCAGCCGGAAAGCAGGGACTAGCGTGAGCTCCCAGCTGAGTCCCTCCAAAAACCTATAAAAAATTTCTCTGAACCAATTCTAGAACTGCAGAACCCACAGAACAGCATAGGGAAGCAGGGCTCCAGCCCAGGACAGCCTGGATGGTCTCTAGGTGAGGTCTATCCCACATGGAGCTGGGAGCTGGGAGCACAGCAGAGCCCAGTGTGAGTGGCACAGACCAACCAGACCAGGAGCCAGGCAGAGTGTGCCCTAGTGCCCTGAACCAGTGAGCTGCAGCAGTTACCAGACTTCTCAACCCACAAACACCAAAGACAGCAGAGAAGGTTAGTGGGAAAAGCTGTGGGAGTGGAAGTAGTTCGCAGTTCGGCCACCACCCAGGGGGCAGCGGAGGTGGGGCAGCTACAGAAGTACAGCTGCAGTTGCTTCTGGCCCCAGGCCCACCTGGTGGGAGGAATTAAGTGGCGGATCAGAGCAGGAATGAAGAGCCTGCTGAAGATCTAAGTCCAGTCTGGGTTGGGGGTTCTTGGGGAAGGAGACGTGCTGGTGTGGCAGAGCTCGCGCATCCCCCCAGGCATGGAACATAGTTCTCTAAACTCTACAAGCAGTCATACCCCACTGAAAAACTCAAGGATCAAGTTAGTTGGCTGGGAATATGGCCAGGCAGCAAAAATGCACCCAGATGCAGTCTCAGACTTTGGATTCTTTCTTTGGTGACAAAGAAGATCAAAACATACAGACAGAAGAAGTTAACAAAGTCAAAGAGCCTACAACAAAAGCCTCCAAGGAAAACATGAACTGGTCCCAGGCCATGGAAGAGCTCAAAAAGGATTTGGAAAAGCAAGTTAGAGAAGTAGAGGAAAAATTGGGGAGAGAAATGAGAAGGATGCGAGAAAACCATGAAAAACAAGTCAAAGACTTGCTAAAGGAGACCCAAAAAAATACTGAAAAATATACTGAAGAAAACAACACCTTAAAAATAGACTAACTCAAATGGCAAAAGAGCTCCAAAAAGCCAATGAGGAGAAAAATGCCTTGAAAGGCAGAATTAGCCAAATGGAAAAGGAGGTCCAAAAGACCACTGAAGAAAATACTACCTTAAAAATGAGATTGGAGCAAGTGGAAGCTAGTGACTTGATGAGAAATCAAGATATTATAAAACAGAACCAAAGGAATGAAAAAATGGACAACAATGTGAAATATCTCATTGGAAAAACCACTGACCTGGAAAATAGATCCAGGAGAGAGAATTTAAAAATTATTGGACTACCTGAAAGCCATGATCAAAAAAAGAGCCCTGATATCATCTTTCAAGAAATGATCAAGGAGAACTGCCCTAATATTCTAGAGCCACAGGGCAGAATAGAAATGGAAAGAATCCACAGATCACCTCCTCAAATAAATCCCAGAAAGATATCTCCTAGGAATATTGTTGCCAAATTCCAGAGCTCCCAGATCAAGTAGAAAATACTGCAAGCAGCCAGAAAGAAACAGTTTGAGTATTGTGGAAACACAATCAGAATAATCCAAGATCTGGCAGCTTCTACATTAAGAGATTGAAGGGCTTGGAATACGATATTCCAGAGGTCAATGGAGCTAGGATTAAAAGCAAGAATCACCTACCCAGCAAAACTGAGTATCATGCTCCAAGGCAAAATATGGATTTTCAATAAAATAGAGGACTTTCAAGCTTTCTCAGTGAAAAGACCAGAGCTGAATAGAAAATTTGACTTTCAAACACAAGACTCAAGAGAAGCATGAAAAGGTAATCAAGAAAAAGAACAAGAAAAAGAAATTGCAAGGGACTTACTAAAGTTGAACTGTTTTGTTTACATTCCTACATGGAAAGATGACATGTATGATTCATGAGACTTCAGTATTAGGGTAGCTGAAGGGAATATGCATATATATATATATATATGTTTATGTATATATATATATATGTGAATGTGTATGTATATATGTATGTGTGTATGTATATATATACACATATATATATACACACACACACATATATATATATACACACACACACATATATATATATATATATACATATATATATATATATAAAGAGAGAGAGAGAGCAGGCACAGGATGAGTTGAAGATGAAGGGAAGATATCAAAAAGAAATAAAATCAAATTAAGGGATGAGAGAGGAATATATTGAGAGAGGGAGATAGGGATAGAACGGGGTGGATTATCTCACATAAAGGTGGCAAGAGGAAGCAGTTCTGTGGGAGGAGGGGAGAGGGCAGGTGAGGGGGTAATGAGTGAATCTTGCTCTCATCAGATTTGGCCTGAGGAGGGAATACCATACATACTCAATTGGGTATCTTACCCCACAGGAAAGAAGAGGGAAGAAGATAAAAAAAAGGCAGGGATGATGGAGGGGAGGGCAGATGGGGGTGGAGGTAATCAAAAAGAAACACTTTCGAAAGGGGACGGGGTCAAGGGAGAAAATTCAATAAAGGGGGATGGGTTGGGAAGGAGCAAAATATAGTTAGTCTTTCACAACATGAGTATTGTGGAAGGGTTATACATAATGATACACATGTGGCCTATGTTGAATTGCTTGACTTCTTAGGGAGGATGGGTGGGAAGGGAAGAGGAGAGAGAATTTGGAACTCAAAGTTTTAAAAACAGATGTTCAAAAACCAAAAAAAAAGTTTTTGCATGCAACTAGAAAATAAGATACACAGGCAATGGGGCATAGAAATTTATCTTGCCCTACGAGAAAGGAAGGGAAAAGGGGATGGGAGGGGAGTGGGGTGACAGAAGGGAGGGCTTACTGCGGAACAGGGCAACCAGAATATATGTCTTCTTGGAGGTGGGGGGAGGGTAGAAATGGGGAGAAAATTTGTACTTCAAACTCTTGTGAAAATCAATGCTGAAAACTAAATATATTTAATAAATTAAAAAGAAAAAAAAGAAACTCATTTTAAAAAAAAAGGAAAAAAGAAAAGAAAAAAGAGAGAGAGAGAAAACAGTATGCTTTGATCTGCATTCAGAATCCATAGTTCTTTCTCTTACTGTGGATAGCATTTTCCATCATGAATCTTTTGGAATTGTCATAGATCATTGCATTGCTCAGAAAAGCTAAGTCTATCAAAGTTAGTTATCACACAATGTTGCTGTTACTGTGTACAATGTTCTGGTTCTGCTAACTTCATTCAGCATCAGTTCGTGCAAATCTTTCCAGGTTTCCCTGAAATCTGCCTGTTCGTCATTTCTCATGTAACAATAGTATTCCATTACATTCATATACCACAACTTATTCAGGCATAACCCAATTGACGGACATCCCTTCAATGTCCAAAAGAGCTGCTATGAATATTTTCGTACAGGTGGGTCCTTTCCTCCCCCCAACCCTTTTTTAATCTCTTTGGGATACAGACCTAGTAGTGGTATTGTTGTATTAAAGGGTTTGCACAGTTTTATAGCCCTTTGGGCTATAAAATTGCTCTCCGTAATGGTTGGATCAGTTCACAACTCCACCAACAATGCATAAGTTTTCCAATTTTCCCAGATCTTGTCCAACATTCATTATTTTCCCATTTTGTCATGTTAGCCAATCTGATAGGTGTGATGTGGTACTTCAGAGTTGTTTTAATTTGCATTTCTTTAATTGTGATTTACATAATAATCCAGTTGTAAAGAAGAAGTATAACCAATGGAATGAATCATGAGAAAGAAGAAATGAAACCAAAAAAGAAGGAAAAAAAAGAAAGCAAATAGTTTGCCTCATTCTGCAGTCGGACTCCATAATTCTTTCTCTGGGTGTGCATAAGTTTTTCTATCATGAGTCTTTTGGAGCTGTCTTTGAACCTTGTATTGATGAGAGGAGCCAAGTTAGTCCTTACAGATACTGTGTGTCTGTAATCATATATAATGATCTCCTGGTTCTGCTCCCTTCACTCAGCATCAGTTCATATAAGTCCTTCCAGGTTGTAATGAAGTCTGTCTGCTCCTCATTTCTTATACCACAATAGTATTCCATTATATTCATATACCACAATTTGTTTAGCCATTCCACAATTGCTGGGCATCCCCTTGATTTCCAATTCTTTGCCACCACAAAAAGAGCTGCTATAAATATTTTTATACATACTGGTCGCTTTCCCACTTGTGTGACCTCTTTGGGATACAGCCCTAGAAATGGTTTTGCTGGGTCAAAGGGTATGGACCTTTTTATAGCCCTTTGGGCATAGTTCCAAATTGCTCTCCAGAATGGCTGGATCAGTTCACAACTCCACCAACAATGCATTAGTGTTCCAGTTTTCCCATATCTTCTCCAACATTCATCATTTTCCTGTTTTGTCTTGTTAGCCAATCTGATAGGTGTGATGTGGTACCTCAGAGAAGTTTTAGTTTGCATCTCTCTAGTTAATAGTGATTCAGAGCATTTTATATGACTATAGATGGCTTTAATTTCTTCTTCTGAAAACTACCTATTCATATCCTTTGACCATTTATAAGTTGGGGAATGACTTGTATTCTTATAAATTTGACTCAGTTCTCTATATATTTTAGAAATGAGGCCTTTATCAGGTACACTGGCTGTAAAAAATATTTCCCAGCTTTCTGCTTCCCTTCTAATCTTTGTTGCACTTGCTTTGTTCATGCAAAAACTTTTTAATTTAATGTAATCCAAATTATCCATTTTGCATTTCATAATGGTCTCTATCTCTTGTTTGGCCATAAATTCTTCCCTTCTCCTTAGATCTGATGGGTAAACTATTCCTTCCTCTCCTAATTTGCTTATGGTATCAACCTTTATGTCTAAATCATGTAGCCATTTTGACCTTATCTTGGTATACAGTGTAAGATATTGGTCTGTGCCTAGTTTCTGCCATACTATCTTCCAGCTTTCCCAGTAGTTTTTGTTAAATAATGAGTTCTTATCCCAGAAGCTGGAGTCTTTGGGTTGATCAAATAGTAGATTACCATAGTCTTTGACTACTATGTCTTATGTACCTAACCTATTCTACTGATCCACCATTTCTTAAGCCAGTACCAAATAGTTTTGATGATTGCTGCTTTATAATACAATTTTAGATCTGGTACTAGACTTTTATCATAACTTTCAGATAGTGCAACAATTCAGATATTGTCTCTCCTCAAGCTGTTCTCCAAATCAGTTGTGTTTCTAAAGAGATGTTTCATATTTTCTTCTATTTTTTCATTCTTTTGATTTTGTTTTATTGTTTCTTGGTGTCTTATGAAGTCATTAGCTTCCCCTTGCACAATTCAAATTTTTAAGGAGTTACTTTCTTCCATAAGTTTTTGGATCTTTTTCCAATTGGTTGACTTTCTTTTCATAATTTTCTTTATTTTCTTGTATTACTCTTATTTTTTCCTAACTTTTCCTCAACCTCTCTTATTTGATTTTTAAGGTTCTTTTTAAGCTCTTCCACAAACTCTTTTTGGGCTTGTAACCATTTTGTTTTTTTTTCTTTGAGATAAAAGTAGCTGTTTTAACTTCACTATCTTCTTCTGAGTTTGAACCCATATCTTCTCTATCACCATAGTAGTTATTTATGGTGGGTTTCTTTTGCTTACTCATTATCAGGGGGGTTGTGGCTTCTTGTCTGTTAACTTTGTGTTAAAGTCGGGCTCTATTCTTGAAGTATGGGGTTTAATGTCTCAGGCTTCAGGTTTTTTGCATTGCTATTTTCTGAGCTCTGTCTGGGAGCCTGACTTCAGGTATTCCTCTCCACCTCTGAGCCATGACCAGGACCCCCTGCAACACTGACACCACAAATGCCCTTGTTCCCTACGGTCCCTCCCATAGCTACAAGCTTCAGCTTACCCCTCTGTTCTGAAACCAAAACCAGGGGATTCCACAAGTGCCCACAGCCAGTAAGGTCCCTGCCTTCTGCAACCATATTCACTGGCATATGCTCACTCCTCCTTGAGTACAGTGATATCCCAGGACCACATCAGGTCAGTGCACCAGGGCTCCGTGTCCAGCACCAGTGAAGGGCCCTCAATCTTTCCCTGATTAGCTGTTCATCCCCCACACTGTCTGTGAAGTGAAAGTTCCCAAAGTTCAGGCTGCCACCCAATACAGCTGCCCCCAAAGCTTATTGTTTTGTTGATTCATTGGTATCTGCCTGGAAGTATTTTCATTTCAATTAGGTCAAACCACCACCTCAGAAGGTCTGGTCTTTCCTAACACCCACCTAAGTTGTCTTCGGCAGATAACTGCTTTACCCTGATTTTTAATTATTTCTGCCACTCAAGTTTGCTTTGAGGTGCTATTTTAGATTGTTTATGGGGGAATTTAGGAAAGCCAGGAAATTTCCTGCCTTATTTTACCATTTCCCAATATAAATATTAACACTTCCTCAAACAGCTTAATTTCCAAGTTCCTCAACTGGTTAATTTCCCATGACCTACTTCTCCACTCCACCACAGGTACACAAAGGGATGTTCACACCTTTAATTTTGCCGTCACCCCAAAGTGCGCCACTTCCATGTTGATGAACTCCAAAATGCCTTTATCTGATCACGATCTGTGGTCCTTTGACTTCTTCCTCTGCCTTGCAGCCACAAAACCTATTCTTTGCTATCATTGTGACCTCTAGTCACTCCACCCCTCCACTATTTCCCCAGCCATCACCCATGCATTGGATAAACTCTTCTCCCTTCCCCATCTTGGCTCTGTGGTGAACTA
The DNA here is from genome assembly GCF_011100635.1 of Trichosurus vulpecula. Taxonomy (NCBI): domain Eukaryota; kingdom Metazoa; phylum Chordata; class Mammalia; order Diprotodontia; family Phalangeridae; genus Trichosurus; species Trichosurus vulpecula. The sequence continues at coordinate 77,286,651 of NC_050573.1, forward strand.
ATTCGGTGCTACACTGTCCTCTTCCCTCAAATCCATTGCTCCCTTATCCTATCAAAGATCTTGCCAAGCTTCAGTCTTGGGTTGTCCCACTGTTTGCTTGTCTTGGGGAAACTCATGAAATTGTGCCTACTGGGTCCACTACCAATTTACAATACATTATCTCAAGTAGTCCCTCACTAGCTCAGGGAGGGCTAAACTAGGTTTTATTAGAATTTAGTCCTTTCAGATAAAATAAACTTGTATGATAACAAAAGGAAAAGACTGATATTGCATGCTTTTCTTTCTTTTAATAAGTAGTCTTTACATAGTTTTTTAAGGTTTGCAATGCAATCTATCATCACAACAACTCTGTGAAACAGATGTTCTGATTATTGACATTTCACAGACAGGAAAACTGATACTGATAGCAATTAAATAATTTGACCAGGGTCACATAGCTCATAGTAGATACCTACAGCAGGATTTGAACTCAGGCCTCTCTGATTTGAAGTCCAATGCTCTATCCACTGTACCACCCATGAGTCTCTGCTTCAGACCAGTTTCCTAGTATGATATGCCTGGTCAGTATAATATTCTGTAAGCACAATAATAGTGTTAGATTTTTAGGGGAAATTTTCAAAACATTTTTTGTACTATAGCAACGATAGCAATTAACACAAATCTATAAACTTAACACAAACATAACACTCTATAGACTTAAAACATAAACACAAACTTATTACCAGTCTACTAACATTAATCCAATTGAATTCATCTCCAAATTATCTACTTGGAAAAATCATTCAATTCAACAACCTGTTTTTGCATTCTATACTGATTATTGCACAACTCAGCCTCACTTAAATCCAATTCATGAACAAGTCAAGATAGCACCCTTTTGATGTCACTGGTCCTCTTCAAAAATGAGGGACAAACAACAACCTTCAGAAACCTATATGGAGTATATATATCCATATATATATATATATATATATATACATATATATATATATGTGAGTGTGTGTGTGTGTGTGTGTGTGTGTGTGTGTGTGTAATGTATGCTCTCACAGTTACAAAGCTGTGGCATCAGCAGTTACGGTTCAGAGCACAGGACAGCTATTTCATGAATAAAAAAGTCCCCAATTAATTTATCGACCCAATATAAATCCAAATTTTAGATTGCTCAATTTTAAAGCTTGCTACTTAATTCCATCTACTTTCTATAGCCTCAAGAACACCAAAATCTTCAAAATTAATGTAACCCAAGCCCCAAAACCTACTGATATGGGACTTTCTCTTTATTAATGGAGATTTATTACTCTGTGTCCCATAATTGTATGAGGAATAAGCAGAGTTGGTAAGAGAGGATAGACCTGATCTCTAGGTTTTTCTGGCTTCCAGTGTCAAGAAAGAAGATTCTCAAAATTCTAACCTCTCTTCAGGGCCATGAAGGGAGAAAGACAATGGGAAGAAGCCAATATCTAGAACTTGGAACATGTGCCTATTCCAAGCCTGTTAAGTGAGAGACTTTGGGAAATGTTCTTCTTGGATGAGATTTGGAACTCTCTTTCTCTCTCTTGGTTGAGCTGAGTTACTATGTTCCCAATAGGAGAACTCTTTTACGCTACATTGTCTACTATATATACTTTCTCTGATTTCTGTTTTGATATTGCCTTCTATAAATGGGTTTATTTGCTATTACTATGTGTGTTCATTGTGGAACTGGTATCTAGTGAGAAGGGAATCAAGTCTTGCACACAAAGTATGGGGACTCCTTTTCTTGTTTATAAAACAACAGAGGAGTTTAGTTTGAACCTAAAAATTGCATCCCTTGCATTTTTTTAAAGGAGGAGATAGATATAGTTCTAACCCGGCACCGCTATTTCTGAGAAGAGCGGAATGGTTAGCCCTTTGGCCCCACTCTCCTGGCAAGAATTAAGGTCTTCTTTGGAGAAGGGGGGGGGGCGGGGCAGGACATGGGGCAGTGGAGAGAGTTCCAGGCCTGGAGGCAGGAAGACTCCTCTTCCTGAGTTCAAATGTGGCCTCATACCTTACTAGCTGTGTGACCCTGGGCAAGTCACTTAACTCTGTTTGCCTCAGTTTTCTCATCTGTAAAATGAGCTAGAGAAGGAAATGGAAAACCACCACAGTCAAGAAAACCCCAAATGGGGTTATGAAGAGTTGAACATGACTAAACAACGAAGGGGAGAGGAGATAATAGAAATGTCTTTTCTTGCCTCCTTGTAAATCACATGCTATCTCTTGCTATATTAAGCTTGAAAATCATTAGCAAAAACTAACTCCAACTTCCTGTGGAGGACATAAGGATTTCTCCAAGTGGAATATCACAGCTTTATCAGCATGGCAATCACACTACTCTCTTAATCTCAATGTGGTCTGAAACTTCCTTAAATTTTCACTGCTACTTTATAAAATCCTTTTTTTTCCCTTTAGTTTTTCTCATTTGGCCCTTGCTGTAGATTCTGATTGCTAACCAAAGGAGGACTTTGTGTGGTCCTTGTTTAAGTACAAAATCACTCATTCTATTTCCCTGCTTTGGGAGAATCTGAAATTGTTGTCAGTCATCTGGGTGTTAGATGAGTTGATATGACTTTATGTAGAGTTGCATTTTTAAAAATTTTTCTACTTTGTAACTACCTTTAGTTGCTGGCTAAAATTGGCTTAGTCCCAGAGCAACAGATGATTTAAAGTTGCTAAAAGAAATGTTTACACTGGAATAATTATTATAAGGCTTACCATATACAACACACCAAGTAGGGTATCCACCAACACAGACATGCAGGAATAGACATGCAGAAATACTCCATACTATGTCTGGCAGACTTGGCCTTTCTCCCAAATGATCATATTCCATGAGCCTAATCAGCAGTCATAAAGACTGGGTCAGCTCTCTTCTGAAAAACTTCCTATAAGGGTTTAAAAGATTCCTCACCTCTATTCCACTGTCATGTAAATCTTTTGAAGAGAAGCAGTTCTGGACCCAGTGGTGGATTTCAATGAGGCATGGGTTTCTGAATAAATGGCACAATAAATGTTGAATAAGAAAACAAATACTAATGCTACACTGTGCAATTTAGGCTAAAGTCTGCCAGAAACAATTTTTTTGAATTCAACATTAATCTACGCTAAGCCATCTCTAGCTTATCTCTAGAGAAATGTCCAAACTGGCACAGTCTCCTGTGCCCTCTAATACGACTCTCTGCCTCAAGACAAATTGAGCCAAACGTTTATAGGAATCTTAAACAAGGAAAAACCTTAACATGTTAAAATAAAGTTTGGGGTTGATTAATTATACACTTTGCAGCCAAAGTGGGAGAAGCTCTATACAGTCAGTCAAAATAAAACCTGGAGCTGACTGTGGCTCAGATCATGAGATTCTTATTGCAAAATTCAGACTTAAATTGAGGAAAGTAGGGAAAACCATCAGACTATATACGTATGACCTAAATAACATCCCTTAGGAATATGAAGTGGAGGTGATGAATAGATCTAAAGGATTAGATGTGGTAGAGTGCCTGAAGAACTGTGGACAGAGGTTCACAATATCGTACAAGAGACACAGCAAAAAACATTTCTAAGAAAAAGAAGAGAAAGAAAGCAAAATGGCTGTCTGATGAGACTTTACAAATAGCTAAGGAAAGAAGGAAAGTCGAAGAGAAAGGAGAAAGGGAAAGTTGTACCCAAGTGAATGCAGGATTCCAGAGAAGAGCCAGGAGAGATAAAAAGGTTTTCTTAAACGAGCGATAGACAAAAATAGAAAAAGACAATAAAATGGGAAAAACAAGAGATCTCTTCAAGAAAATTAGAGATATCAAGGGAAAGTTTCATGCAAAAATGGTCATGATAAAAGACAAAAACGATACAGATTTAACAGAAGCAGAACAGATTAAGAGGAGGTGGCAAGAATACACAAAAGAACTATACAAGAAAGACCTTAATATCACCAATAACCATGAATGATGCTGTGGTTACTGATCTAGAGCAAGACATCCTGGCGAATGAAGTCAAGTGTGCCTTAGGAAGCCTTGCTAACAATAAGGCCAGCGGAGGCGATGGAATTCCAGCAGAGCTATTTAAAATCCTAAAAGACGATGCTGTTAAAGGGCTGCATTAAATATGACAGCAAATTTGGAAAACTCAACAGTGACCACTGGATTGGAAAAGATCAGCTTATGCCTCAATCTAAAGAAGAGTTAGGCCAAGGAATGTCCAAAATACCATACAATTGCACTAATTTCACACACCAGCAGGGTTATGCTTAAGACTCTGCAAGCTAGGCTTCAGCAATATATAAATCAAAAATTAGCAGGCTGGTTTTCAAAGAGGCAGAGGAGCTAAAAACCAGATTGCCAATATTCACTGCATTATGGAGAAATCAAAGGAGTTCCAGAGAAACATCTACTTCTGCTTCATTGACTAGACTAAATAAAGCCTTTGACTGCATGGATCATAACATGTGGCAAGTCCACAAAGAGATGGGAGTACTAGATCATGTTACTTGTCCCCTGGAGAACCTGTATGAGGGCCGAGAAGAAACAGTAACAAACATAAAACAAGTGATTGATTAAGGTTGGGAAAGGAGTATATAACGAGGCTGCATATTGTCACATTATTTACTTAACCTTTATGCAGAATTACACTTTACAAAATGCCAGGCTGGATGAATCAAAACCTGGAATTAAGGTTGCCAGGAGAAATATCAACAGTCTCAGATATGCAGAAAATACCCCTCTGATGGCAGAAAGTGAAGAGGAATGAAGAAGCCTCTTGATAACGGTGAAAGAAGAGAGTGTAAAAGCTGCCTTGAAGCTTACAGAGGGAGAAGAAATAGAGGCAGTCTCAGATTTTACATTCTTGGGCTCAAAGATAGATGGCGACTGCAGCCGTGAAATTAAAAGTTGCTCCTTGGAAGGAAAGCTATTGGGGCAGCTAGGTGGTGCAGTGAGTAGAGCATCGACCCTGGAGTCAGAAGGACTTGAGTTCAAATCCAGTCTCAGACACTTGACATGTGTACTAGCTGTGTGACCTTGGGCAAGTCACTTAACCCCAACTGCCCTGCCAAAAAGCAAAAAAAAAAAAAAAAAAAAAGGAAGGAAAGCTATGGCAAATCTGGACAGCATACTAAAAAGCAAAGACATCACCTTGCCAACAAAGGTCTATATAGTGAAAGCTATGGTTTTCCAGTAGCAATGTATGGCTGTAAGAGCCAGACTATAAGGAAAGCTGAGTGCCACAGAATTGAGGCTTTCAAATTGTGGTGCTAGACAGCAAGAAGTATCAGTCCATACTTAAAGAAATTAATTCAGGCTATTTCCTGGAAGGTCAAATCCTGAAGCTGAAGCAAGCACTTTGGTCACATAATGAAAAGACAGGATTTCTAACGAAAAGACAGAATTCATTGGAAAAGACCAGGGTGTTGGGAAAGATTGAAGACAAAAGGAAAAGGGGATGGCAGAGGATGAGCTTCATGGAAACAATGAACATGAACTTGGACAGACTTTGAGAGATAGTTAAGGACAGAAGGGCCCGGCATGCTATGGTCCATGGGGTCACAACAAAATCACTACTCAGTTCCTTCCTGGACCTCTCCTCTTAAGAGTCTGTCCCTGAGGGCCAGCTGGGTGGTACAGTAGAAGTAGAAGCTCCTGGAGTCAGGAGCATCTGAGTTCAAATCTTGTTCAGACACTTACTAGCTGTGTGACCCTGGGCAAGTCACTTAACCCCAATTGCCTCAAAAAAATAAAAGTTCCTTCCTGAGATCAATACCTTAATCTTGAATTTCAAAAGAGAAGATAGTGTCCCCAGGTAAGTCATGGGGACAATCACTTCAGTGGGATGGGAAGGCAGTGATCCAATCTAGACCAACCCTTACTCCATTTCAAAGTAAAAAGTAAAAGTAAAAAAGTAAAGTAAAGTAAAAGTCTGGAATCAGTTCTAGGTTGGAGAAATATGAATTCCCAATATTTGTTTTGTTGCTCAAACGTTTTCAGTTGTGTCAGACTCTTTGTGACCCCTTTGGGGGTTTTCTTGGCAAAGATACTCGAGTGGTTTGCCATTTTCTTCTCCGGTCCATTTTACACATGAAGAAACTGAGGCAAACAGGGTTAAGTGACTTGCCCAGGGCCACACAGCTAGTAAATATCTGAGGCCCAATTTGAACTCAAAAAGATGAGTCTGGCCCTCCATCCACTGTGTCACCTAGCTGCCCGTAATATTTCTAAAGAAATTAAAAAGGCTTTTTTAATATGCTTCTTCAGGAGTCAATACACTAAGTCCCAACCCTTTTGTAGATGATAAAGGTATTTTCCTTAGATGTTTCTGCTAGAATGATTGGAATGTAATGGTGACAAATGTGGCATCCACTGTCTAGCACAGCACTGCCTCCCACATTCTCAATTTTTGCCATTATTTCTATGTAGGGTCTTATGAGTCCGGATGGACTAATAACAACTGGTGTTAACTTATGCTTACTCTTTTTTGGGGTCTAGGTTGACTTCTTCACCTGGCCTCATACTTGTATGACAGAAATGATTATTTTTCTATTATATGAATAACCAATTATTAAATTAGGATCAAAGTTTTTCCTTTCTATTTCTTCATTCAGGGACCAGACCTTGTAGGTCATTCAGACAGTCTCTGAAGGACAAGGCTGATAGATAAGGTTGGTCTAATGGTACATGCTCCATGATCTTGGCGGGACCAGACTCAACCAGAGGACTTTGGCTTGTAGCCTTTTCAAGTTGAAGAATTTACCATCAGTGTGGCAGCTGACCTCGATGCCGTGTTGATCATTGAAGGTGTTTGATAACATGGCTGAAAACATCATGCTAAAAGGCATGAGAACAAGCACACAGCCTTGCTTCACTCCATTGATGACTGGGAAAGTGGAAGATATCATCCAATATTCAGAACCTAGGCCAGCACGCTGTCATGAAATTGATGTATAATACTGATGAATTTCTCCGGGCAACCAAATTTTGACATAATTTTCTATAAGCCTTCATGACTGACAGTATCAAAGGCCTTGGTCAGATCTACAAACATTGTGTACAGACTTCTGTTCTTCTCCTGGCATTTCTCCTGGAATTGTTGGGCAGCAAACACAATATTGACCATTCCTTGGCCCTTTCTGAGGCCACAGTGGCTCTCACATTGATGACTATCTTCCAAGTGAAGGATCAATTGATTAAGGACTCTGGCAAGAATCTTGCCAGCAATGATTAAGAGAGAGACCCCCCCCACACCCCTCCCATGATTGTCACGGGCAATCTATTTCCTTTACCTTTATAGAAATGGACAATGGAGATGTCCCTGAACTCCTAGGGGATAACCTCCTCTTGCCATATAACCTGGAAAATTTCAGTCAGCTTTTGTATGGGCAATGGACCCTCTACCTTATAAATTTCAGCTGGAATAGAATCAGCACCAAGTGCTTTGCCCCTCAAAAGGAGCCTGGTGGTGGCATTCAAAACCTCTCTGAAGAAGAGTTTGGAAGAAGGTTAGAACTTCAGCTAGGGAGGGATTGACTTCAACCTGAAGCAAATGGTCAGTGGCTTCAGCATTGATTGATAATGGTCTGTTGACGACGCTATGGAAGGGTTCAGCCCATCTTTCTAGGGTCATGTCCTTATCACTAATCAATGTGGCTCCATCAGCACTGAGTAGTTGAGATGCACCATAGCTCTTTGGCCCATAAATAGCTTTCAGGGCATCATAAAAGCACTTTGGATTGCTACTATCAGCATAAAACTGAATTTCATTTGCCTTCTTACAAGAATCCTGCATCTCTAAGCTTCACTTGTACTTTACTTTTGATGGAATTAAATGCTGCCTTCTTAGAGATGAATGAACTACCTGCTGATAAATCCTATGGACTTCTCTTTTTTCATTTAGCAGCTTCTGAATTTCTCCATATTTTTGTCAAACCAGTTTTGGTGTTTGCAAGTGTTCTGACCCAGATGAGCAAATGCAGAGCTATACAGCAAATCTCTGAAATCTGCCCACTCCTTTTCTGCTCCACTGTTGCCAACTGTGTGTTGGCTCAACTTTCCCTCCAAGTTAGTAACAAACTCTTCCAGCTCAGGGAAGCACTTTAATCTGTTGACATTAATTCTTCTGGTAGTCATTTTGCTTTGGGGCCACTGCTTTTGCTAAATAGGAATATTTAGCTTAGAGAGGATATGATCAGTCCAGCGCTCTGTGCCACACATTGCCTTCATCACTCTCACATCCTGTCTCTTCTTACAATCACATAGTCTATTAAATGTCAACATTTGCTGCGAGGGTGCATCCACACACGTCTTCAGTAGTAGGGGACCATTGCTGTTGCTGTTTCCTCCCAGGGACTACCTGCCAGGTCTGGTAATCTAAGCCTAGTCTAGCATTAAAGTCACCCAGAATTATAAACTTGTCCTCTTTTGGCACATTGATGATAAGGGTCTCCAGGTCTTCATAAAATTTTTCTTTAACCTCATCAGGGTCCATCATGGCAGGAGCATAGGCACTGATGATGGTGGCATGGCATTTTCCTGCAAATGGCAATCTCATTCTCGTGAGCCTGTTGTTCATTCCTTTTGGTAGGCATACAAGCTTGTTGGCTACATTAGTTTTGATAACAAAACCTATACCAGTTTCATGGCACTCCCCTTCATTGTGGCCTCTCCAGAAAAATGTGTATCCAGCTCAGACTTCAGTAATTCAGCCTTCATTTGCCAGCCTTGTTTCACTACTATTTGGATGCAATACCCGCTGAGTTTTCTTGCAATAAGAGCTGTTCATCTTTCAAATCTACTGGATTTTGTGTTGTCTACAAGTGTGTGCACATTCAATGTACTGAAAGTGAGTGCAATCATCTTTGCAGAAGTTTTTGTACATTTTTTTTTTCAACTACAGGGTGAGATTCCTGCCTGCCAAGGTAATCAGGCCAGGGTTGGGTAAGCAGGCAATATTTAGGGCACCTTTTCTAGCCTCTTCCTCACACCAGGAGGTTAGCAGTGTGGTCCTTAGGAGGCTGTTCAGACACCCAGGGAGTTACCAAATCCCACTGCTGCTTCTGAAGCTGAGATGCAACTAAGCATTATGGATTGATTCTCTGCTGCTCATGCTAATTTTGGCCTAATAATTAACACCAAGAAAACACAGGTGCTCCATCAGCCAGCACCACACCATCCATGTGTGGAACCATTGGTTATAGCAAATGGAGAACTTTTTGAATACTGTGAATAAGTTCACTTACCTTGGTAGCATACTTTCCAGGGATGTACACATTAATAATGAGGCTGGCACACACATTGCCAGAGCTAGCTCAAGTGTGGGGAGGCTCTGAAGGAATGTGAGAGAGAAGAGGTATTAGACCAACTACCAAACGGATGGTCTACAGAGCCACTGTGCGGACCTCATTGTTGTATGCCTGTGAAACCTGGACAGGCTACCAGTGCCATGCCAGGGAACTGAATCGCTTCAGTTTGAATTGTCTGAGGAAGATTCTGAAGATCACCTGGCAGGATAAGGTACCAGACACTGAGGTCCTTTCTCAAACTAAACTGCCAGTCATTCAGACTCTACTGCAGAGAGCTCGACTCTGATAGGCTGATCGTGTTATTTGAATGCCAAAAGTAAGCTTGTCAAAAAGACTATTTTATGGAGAACTCACACAGGACAAGCACTCACATAGTTATCAGAAGAAGTGACACAAGGACTCTCTCAAGGTCTCTCTTAAGAACTTTGGAATTGATTGTATAACATGGGAGAGAATGGCATAGGACTGCCCAACATGGTGCCCATTCATCAAAGAAGGTGCTGTGCTCTATGAGCAAAGGAGAATTGAAGTAGCTCAAAAGAAACACGAGATGCACAAATTTAGAGCATCCACCCCAAATGTTCACATGGACTATTTGTGCCCAACCTGTGGTAGAGCATTCCAAGTGCATATTGGTCTGATCAGCCACTGTTGGACACACGGTGACTTGACTCTAACATAGTGATGTAATTTTGGTCCTCTTCAGGAATGAAGGACAACAACCAGACCACCAGAAATAGAATCTAATCTAGGTTTGTTCCAGCCCTAAAGCATTGGACCCATGTCATTGTACTCCTCTAGTAGAGTCCAGAAGAAAAAAACCAACCAGAGTGGTCTGGATAGAGATGGATTCCTTTGTACAGACTGCTGGAGGTGGCTGAATCTCATGATCAAATCATGTTCTCAACAGGAGGAGTTGAAGACTTTTAGCCCACCTCCTCGTTAATATGTGCACCCACTCATCAATTGTTCGCCAATACAGATTGATTTTACCTATCAGAAGCACCCTCTTTTTTAAAGGTATTTAAGCATTCAGGGATCTCCATAGTTTTGTCTTTGGTTACCGTAAGAGACCACTGACCATCAAATTATTAATTATTTGCTAGTCTAATTAATAAATTAATTAGTAATTACCCAGAAACCTTCTCAGGCTTTTCATTCATCACACATATCTCTTGCTCACAGTAGCATCCACTTCCTTATTTGCCTAGCTTTCATATAGTATGCTAGTTTCACCTGCTACTCACCTCCCATGGTCAGAGTCTGTGAAACCCTGGGTTCCATGAAATTCTCCTTGTGTCAAGTCCAATGTACCCTCAGAACTTAGGGGGAAAGACCATCCACCCTCTGTCAGCCATCATCTCCCCCTTGCCCCATATATCCAAGCCTTCTGTAGGAACTCCAAAAAGTGAGTTACATAAAAATCCCCATGCTTTGTTCCTTTCTCATTCTGAGGTGTTTACCGGTTTACAGTGTTGTTTCTAGAGAGTTCCTGCTGGTTTCAATTCTTTGCCAGGCTTGTACAAACCAATACTGACCTCTCTGACTTTGCCCTACAATTCTAGATTAGTTCCAAACCTCTAGGTTCAGATTGAACCAAATAGTTAATCTTTTTAAAAAATGCTTCCTCTCATCTTCTCTTTATCTACAAGCATTAAATTAAATATATACAGCTTAGTATTTCTGCTAAGAGTTTAATGGTACATAAATAAAATATAAATAAAAAGTAACAAAGAACAAGCAAGTTTGAACACTTAATTAACCAGAAGAAGAACAAGCAGCCTTATCAGTATAATGGGTAGATACTATATCTCTAGCCACAATTGTAGGGTCTCACATAGGGATACCACCTATTCACTCTCTGGGCTGATATTCACTCCAGTCTGCCCTCACATTGGCAAGTCTAGGTTCCCAGAGAATGACCACTACCCATCAAACTCTCTCAGCATCCTAAGGGGTAACCCTGTGGGGGAATATTTTTTTCCTACTTGCCACTTTAGCTCTTGAGCCAATACCAATGTGCTTTCATTCACACAAAACCAGCCACTCACAATAATTACACATTTAGATCTTCAACATAATCACTTCATTATCAATAAGGGAAAAGAACAATGATAATAATGGCACAGGTACTTATATATTAAAGCAAATGCAAGAATAATAAATTCACCACAATCCACAACTAAACTTTGGTTACACACCTACCAATAAATACACTCAGTATCTGTGGAAAGAGTGGGCACACACTTCAGAAACCTGGCAGCGAATACAAGGAGGAAAACCCATGTACTCAAAGTAACTCACAACTCTGGAACTATACATTCATATTGATTGGAAAATGGCTGAACAAATTATGGTATATTAATGTAAATGAATTGAATTGTACTATAATAAATGAAGAAAGGGATACTTTCAAAGAAACTTGGGAAGACTTGTATGAACTGATACAGAGTGAAGTGAGCAGAACCAGGAGATAAATCTATACAATTATAACAACATCATAAAGACAAACAACTTTGAAAGACTTAAGAACTCTGATCAATACAATGACCAATCACTGTTCCAGAGAACCAGTGATGAAACTGAGAGGCGGTGGACTCGGTGAAGATTGAGACACACATTTTTTGCCATGGCCAACAGAGGATTTGTTTTGCTTTACTATGTATATTTGCTACAGAGGTTTTCTTTTCCTTTTTTCAAATAAGGGGGCAATGCAAAGGAGAGAAAATTAAAGTGTATTAATTAAATAGAGATAAAATAAAAGGTACATAAAAATAAGAAAAAACTATAAACTTTCTTACTCAAGAACTATGTCTGTAAAAGTTCCTCAATGAATGTAGCTTCTGTCTTGCATTGCTAAACTGAGCTGATCCACTCTGTGCTCACACCTTACTGGAAACTTCTCAGCCAAGAGAGTTAATCTGTTGGGTGACCTCTCTGATTATCTGCTTTCATGATGTTTCTCTGTTCAGCTGGATTGACTAGACAGCAATGGTGGTATTTCATCCCTTCCAACTTCAAACTTTACTGATAGAATTCTGAAATCTGTCCTTTCGCCTGTCTTATCTTTTTTGGTTCAGAGTCTGGGTCCTCTCAGCTTATGATCTCACTGCAATAAAATTCTCACCTATGACCAAATTAGTTACATTTGTCCCATAATGATTTTTAAAAAAGTTCTGATATCCCTATTTTCTTAATTATTAACCTAAAAAGTTCTCTGGTCCTTCACAGAAACATCAATGAAGCATGATTTATCTTCCATTTACTCCAGGATATTATAGTTTATTACATTCAGAGTAATTGCTTCCTTAACTGTTTCTCTTGGAATTCTGAGCTGACCTATGTCCCAGACAAGTTGTGAGCCATTGTTTTACTTCCTTATATTAGAAAGCAGAAAATGTTCACAGCTTCAGGTAACCTTTGCCAGATCCTTTGCCAGCTATCCTGCTACTTGCAATTCTCATTGTACTTGCAACGGCTTCCCCTTCCTCCAAACTATCACTTTCTTCCTCCTTCTTGTTGTCCTCACTCAGCTTCCACACTCCTCTATACACAAGGTGCCTGGCCAAAAAGGGTGGTGGCAAGCTTTGAAGTTTAGACACCATGCATCCGGCAGAACAGGCCCTCCTCACAATTCTCTCTTGCCTCAAAAACAAGTTCTATCAGAAAGAAAAGTCTCATATACACCAAAAAATTTATAGTAGCTTTTATTTGTAATAGCAAGGAAATGGAAATAGAATAGATGACGATCAATTGGGAAATAAACTGTGTTACCTGAACTGAATGACATATCACTTTGTTGTGAGAAATGATGACTATAAAAAGAATACAAAGAAGGATGGAAAGACTTATATGAACTGATGCAGAGTGAAGTAAATAGGAAAAAATGTGCATGATGAAAGTGATAACATAAATGAAAAGAATGACAAAAATAAAATGGTCTGAGAGCTACAATTCTACTGAAGAAGCTTGCTCCTAAAGAAGAGATGTGAAAATATATCTCCCTTCCTTGCAGAAGTTGGGAACATGAATGTAGAGAATACCTCACATGTTCTGTCAAATTCCGTTGATGTTTTGGTTACTTTGGATAAACTACTTTTTTTCCTTCCTTTTTTCTTCTTTTTCACCAGTGATGGCACTCTGGGAGAGTAAGGTATGGGATATGTTTAGAAATTAAGGTTGTTGTCCTTCATTCTCAAAGAGAACCAAAATGACATCGCTATGTTACAGTCAAGTTACGATGCATCTGACTGTGGCTGATCAGACAAATACGAACTCGGAATGCTCTGCCACAGATTGGCCACAAATAATCTGTGTGAACATTTTGGGTTGATTCTCTAAATTTGCATATCTCGCATTTCTTTCAAGCTACTTCAATTATGCTTTGCTTATAGAGCACAGCACCTTCTCTGATGATGGCATGCCATGCTGGGCGGTCCTGTGCCGGTATCTCCCCATGTCACACAATCAATTCTAAAGTTCTTAAGACTATTTTATGGAGAATTCACACAGGGCAAGTGCTCATATGGTGGTCAGAAGAAGCAGTACAAGGACACTCTCAGGGTCTCTCTTAAGAACTTCAGAATTGATTGTGTGACATGAGAGACACTGGTAAGGTAAATATAAAAACAATAGATATTATCTTTTAATGTTCAAACCATTTGACCTAGAAATCCCACTGATAGATGTTTATGGCAAAGAGTTCCCATTCCAATCATTTTTTGTGGTAGCATAGAACTGGAAACAAGATAGGTGCCCTTCAACTAGGGAATGCCTAAAAATGATCAATGAATATAATGGTATGTTACTGCACCAATAAGAAACAAGGAAAATGAAGGACTCAGAGAATTATGAGAAGACACATGAACTGATACAGAATGAGATAATAAAAATAACTAACATTTACTTAGCACTTAGTATGAGCCCAGCACTGTGCCAAGCACTTTTACAAATATAGTCTTAGTTCATCCCCACAACAACCCTAAGGTAAGTGCTGTTATTATCTCCACTTTATAGATAGGGAAACTAAGGCAAAGAGTGTTTTGCCTAGGGTCACATAGCCTATAAGTGTCTAAGGCTGAATCTGTCCTCAGGCCTTCTTGACTCCAGGTCCATCTGTTCTATCCACTGCACCATCCAAGTGACTGCTTAGAAAGCAATATGCCCAATGACTATGATGATATAAATAGAAAGAACAAAAAATTGTAATGACCAAGCTTAACCTGAGAGAAGAGATGTAAAAATATAACTCACCTTATTCCTTATGTCAAGATAGGCTCCAAATGGATATGTAGCCTAGATATAAAAGGTTACATCATAAAAAATTAGAGAAATATGAAAAATTTACCTATCAGATCCATAGATGGAGTAAAAGTTTATGACCAAACAAGAGATAGAGAGGATAATAGAAGATAAAACATAAGCTTTTGATTACATGGAATTAAAAAGGTTTTGTGCAAACAAATCTAATAAAGCTAAAATTTAAAGGGAAAATTAACTGGGAAAAGATCATTGAAAAAAGTTTCTCTGATAAAGATTTCACTTCCAAGATATATAAGGAACTGATTTCAAATTCATAAGAATAATAATTATTCTCTAATTAATAAATGGTCTAAGAATATGAACAGGTAGTTCCCTAGGGAAGAAATACATATGAAAAAATACTCCAAATCACTACCAGTTAGCAAAATAAAAATTAAAGCAAGTCTGACTTCTACTTCACACTCAACAGACTGACAAAGATTACAAAAATGGAAAATGACAAGTGTTGGTGGGGCTGTGGAAAAACAGACACATTAATGCACTATTGAATGGGCACAGCCATTATATAAATAGATTTGAAGTTATACATTATATGTTACAAAACAGTATATACCTCGTTGACCCAGATATATCACTTCTAGGTCTGTGACCAAAAGAAATCAAAGAAAGAAGAAATGGTCCTATACACAAAAATACTTTAGGCAGCTCTGTTTGTGGTGGCAAAAAAAAAAAAAACTTATGGAAATTAGATGGATTCCCACTAATTAGGAAATAGCTGAACAAATTATAGTATATAAATATGATAGAGGACTATTGTGTCATTAGAAATGAGGAAATTAGATTATTTCAAAGAGAACTAGAGAGATCTGTATGAACTGACACAGAATAAAATAAGCAGAACCCAAAGAATAACTTATATACTATGATAAATATTATAAAACTTTTGAAGACTTAAAAACCACTGTTTACACTTCCTTTGGGAATACTTCATTGTCCTTAACAACTTCAAGTGAGAATTCCTTGAATCCCTTCACTTTCTCTTCCAGGAGGGAAAGTAGCCTATAATTTGAACACAGAAAGCACTTCTGAGGCTACAAGAGAAATACAAACATTTTGTGCTTGTGCAAGTCACTGAGAAATTAAGACCTCATTCTCCATGCTGACTGAGCTCATTAGCTTGGTTTTATTGGGGTTTTTTTAGTTACATTCAGATATTTACATATCACAGCTAAGTGCCTCCTTAGATCTTTTATGGTCTATCATAACCTCCTAATGATTTTATATCATCACCTAATTTCCTTTTCTTAGATTTAACAACTCTACAGCCATATTATACCTTTCCTCTCCAACTCCATCATAGCAGCCTCTTATCTAACTCAACAATTTGCCCCATCCAACAACCTACTCTACAACCTACCCTCCAATTTGTTCCACTTACCTTTTCTTGTCTTGCCTTACCAACTACTGTCTCCTTTTCCTTCTCCTTGAGTATTTCTCTTCATATCCTTACTTTTTAATCTTTGTTTATCGTCCCTGCTCCTGTTCCTCCTCTTTGAACCTTCTTTCACTGAATTTAGGGGTAATTTTGACCTAAGGATTTTTCTATTTCTATTTTCAAGTTCTCCCAAATTTCTCTAAAAATCTCTTTCCCATATTCTCCCTTTGGTTTTTTTTTTATGATTCCAGACCCTTCCACCAAGACCTTTTCAGTCAACTCAAGTCTTTCTCTCTTCTGCTGCTCTTTCTCCCACAAAAGACATTAAATCATTGGGATGAAAAGTATAAATGAGAGTTCAAGAAACTTATACACTGCCTCACAAATGTCCCAGTGTTAGCCCATGAAAACCCAAACAAATCCTTTGTTATGCACACTAATACTAGCCAAGAGGGTTTATAAACAAGCCTGTATTAACATTGATGGTGTCCAGAAACCTATTCCATTTGCCAATTGAGGACTTACTGACAGTGAGACTTGTTATCCCATAT
The DNA here is from genome assembly GCF_011100635.1 of Trichosurus vulpecula. NCBI lineage: Eukaryota > Metazoa > Chordata > Mammalia > Diprotodontia > Phalangeridae > Trichosurus > Trichosurus vulpecula. Next base: position 77,303,197 of record NC_050573.1, read on the forward strand.
ACAAAGTTCTAGACTTCGAAGTCAGCTGTTAGTGAGAAATTCAAAGTTATATAAAGAGAACTAAATTTAAAATATGGGCAGACCTTTGACCTTTCTCTTGAACACTGTCACATTGGATGTTGCCTTCGAGAGATGGGTAGTAGCAATAACCAAGTCTAAATTCAGTATACATTATTAGCCAGGGAAGATTAACGTGGAGGCAATTTCTTTTTCCCATAGGCTACATGAGCCCAAGACCATGGTTAAAATCTTAGATGGGATGAAATATATCTATGATACCTAGGGAGTGGACCAAAAGCCAATGGTCATGTAACTGAGAGTTTGAGATTCATGTCAGAGGATATGCCACCAGAAAGGGTGATTCTCTTGGCCTCAATTACCCTTAAATGACTAGTGTCAAGAGAAATTTCATGATGAAGTGCAGTAAGAGGTAATACAGGCATGGAACAAGCAAGTGCCTTTGGAGACTCAAAGATGCCCTATGGAGCATTTTGTTTTTGAGATAATGACAGAAGTTGAAGCTATGTAATAGAGTATTGTGTTGGTCTGTAATCAGTCCTACATATGTTACCAGGAAGAAGTTGATACAACTTGTGTTTTTTTTCTTTATGGCCATGGTAGCATTACACAATGATATTGGCCACTTGGGTTCAAACTTTGATGCTGAATGGGGCAAGGGCTGGTATACCTACCTTCACTAGTCAAGCTGTGCCATAGGTTCAGTCTTGGTAGGAAGGAAGGAAGGAAGGAAGGAAGGAAGGAAGGAAGGAAGGAAGGAAGAGGGGAGGAAGGAGGGAGGGAGGAAGGGATTTATTAAACACTTACTATATGCCAGACAATGGGCTAAACTTTGGGGATACAGATACAAGCAAAAAGAGGGACAGAGCATGCCCCTAAGGAGCTTATATTCTAATGGGTGAAGACAACACACAAAAGGGAGCCAGAAAGCATGGGATGGGGGATGAAAGTACCCAGCACTGAAGCATAGTTCTGAAATGCAGAGGAAGTCAGGAACAGGGTCACGAGGAGAATGAAGGTAGGCCAGCCTCTGCCCCTCCACAAAATGGAGGCTCCAGGAGGAATTCACCAATGGGAGAAAAGAAGCAGACCATGTAGAAGGATGTTCTATGGTAAATGGATTGCTGAAGTGATAGACTGCTCTAGGATGAAGAGGCCCCACGCACCGAGAGAAGTTCCAGAATCAGAGTTCCAGCAGCAGAAGGGACATGGTTTTAAATTCCAGGGGAAATCAAGAACAGGGCCAGGAGGAAAGTTGTAACATTGCTGCAGCGACTTGGAGTAGAGTTGCAACAGGCTCCCAACAACAGATTTCCCTTGCAGGAAGGAGGCCTCCAATCCCAAACACTGTCTTCTCACCTCTGAAGGGACCCAAGGAGGCTGAAAATTTCCACAGAAGAAAGCAAAAAAAAACCCAACAAAACACACAAAAAAAACAAAACAATGGATTTGTCAAACACCAGCAAGTTAATCCGACCCATCTACTTTGACAGAGAAAGAACAAAGATTCTGTGCTGGTGGAGTGTGAAGGATGGATAAGAGGAGTGAAGAAAAAGGAGGCAGGAAGTCCTGTTAGCTTTTGCTACGAGGTCCACAAGGGCCCTTTACCAGGGTGGAAGGTATTGGGATTAGAGAGGATTAGAGATGATAGAAATTAGAGATTAGAGATGGAATTGACAACGCTCAGCAACTGATTGGAAATCAGGATTAAGACAGTAGAAAGTGTAAAAGATTACCCTAATTAAATCAGGGAGACCAGATGAATAAACAGAAACAGAAACAGTGCCACTAGCAGGACAGTAGGCCTTAGGAGAAAAGATACTCTATTTGTCTGGGGGCATGTTGAGTTTAAGATGCCAGTGGGACAGCCAGAATCACAGAATCTCAGGAATAGAAAGGACCTGAGAGGAAATTTGGTCCCACCTGAACCTAATCAGCTCAGATCATATCCAACAAGTGTTAATCCAATATTCTTTAGGGGAGCTTAAGTGAAGGAGGAACTCATTAACCCCCGAGGTAGCCTGCGGACATATCTAGTAAGCAGGGAGAAATGTGGGTATAAAACAATGAAAGAAAAGACTGGATGAGGCGTCATCTTCAAAAAGGCAGTCAAGGAAGCTATGGGAATTTGTGTTGGGGCTGAAGTAGTACCCTTGGATTTGGTCTCAGGAGACCCTTTGATTCCTAGTTCAAATACATACTAGTCATGTGGTCTAGGGCAATCTATTAATCCACAACTGTTTATTAAATGCCAACTACAACTACTACAGTAGTGCATTACCAGGTGCTGAGATACAAAGACAAAATAAAACTGTCCCCATGCTCAAGCATCAAATATTCTAGTTACTTGACCTTTCCGGACACCATTTTTCTTATCTATAAAATAAGGGAATGATACTAGATGATCTCAAAGGTACCTTCCAGCTCTAATTCTATGATGCTGTGATCCCTAAATCCAGGGGTGTTCTGGCACCAGGAGCTGATGGTTAAAATTTTCAGGGTGAATGAACATTTACACCTCGACAGTTGGCAAATCCTGGGCTTGATTTAGTGTTTTGTTGATTGTCTAAATTTGATAAAGTGATGGAGAAAATGCAGATTAAACCTAAAAGTGTGTCATGTATGTTTTTTTCTGGAAAGTCAGAATTACCAGCATATTCCTGCATAAATCTATGGTCCTGGATGTGATTGCCAAGGGAGAGAGCATAGAGAGAGAAGAAAAGAGGGTCAAAACAAGACCCTTAAAGGAGTTGAAAGGAGGACAAGAGGACAGTGAAGAAGGTAAAAAATGAGAGGTTGGAAAAGAAACAAGGGGAAAACCAGGAGATCACGGTGCCTTCAAAGCTAAAGGAGGAGAAAGAATACAAAAGGATAAACTTTTCCATCTCGATTCCAAAATGCCTAACCAGAGGGTGTGCTAGGATAATTCAGCTAATAGGCACTAAAATATTATAGGTGTGAACTCACATTCTCTGTTCAAAGGAAGTACAAGAGCTGATGAACAGACTCAAACTACAGAGATATCCCAGAGAAATGTAGCTAATTGTAGAATGAGCAGAAAATATCCCCACGATACCCATCAATTGGAGAATGGCTAAACAAGTTGTGGCATACGAATGGAATGAAGTACTATTGTGCTATAAGAAATGAGGAGCAGACAGATTTCATTATAATCTGGACTTATCTGATGCTGACTGAGGGGAGCAGAACCAGGAGAACATTATACACAATTAGACACACAGTATCTGTGATGACTAACTTTGATAGACTTGGCTCTTCTCAGCAATACGAGGTTCAAAGACAGCTCCAAAAGACTCATGATGGAAAAAGCAATCCACATCCAGAGAAAGAATTATAGAGTATGAATGCAGAGTGAGGCAAAAATTTGCTCTTTTTTTGGTTTTGCTTCTTCTTTCTCATGGTTCATTCCATTGGTTATAATTCTTCTTTACAACCTGACTATTGTGTAAATAAGCTTAATGTGAAGGTATATGTAGAACCTATATCAGATTATATGCCATCTTGAGGGGGAGGGGGGAGAAGAAGGAGGGGGGGAAAATCTGGAACCCAAAAACTTGTGGAACTGAGTGTTGAAAACTAAAAATAAAAAATAAATTAAAAAACACTCTAATGGATATACAAGCAATATATCCATATTAAACGAAAAAAAAGAAAATAAATATTTGTCCCATACTTGAAAAAAATATCCACACTCTGAGTGAGACAGTTTGGATCTTGGGAGTGAGAAGAGGTGACATGTTTACTATGATGCAATAAAGCTAAAATAGTCAAATGGGGGATGGTGGTACAGGGAGAGGGGTTCAGGGCAGAAGCCAAGGTCCTAAAGGGGTTTGTTTGGCCTGGGTGTTTCTGCTATGAACTGCCTAGGATGAGGATTGTAAGACAGTGACTTCCATGAGCTTCCCAGGGCTCACTGTTCCATGAGTTCTGAACTATTTGGGGAGCTGAAGAAAGGAGATCTTGGGAAGAGAAACTAAAGGAGAAGAGAGAATTCCAGGTTAGATGGGGAGGGAGCCCCCTTTGTGGAGGGATGGGCCCTGGCCTAAGAGGCGATAGGCCTAGATTCTAGCTCCTCATCTTGCCAACTATTCACTATATAACCTTCAACAAATCACTTAACCCCACAGAAGCCTCAGTTTCCCTATCAGTGTAGACCCCTTTAGGATCATAGACTTAGAGTGGGAAGGGGACTGAGAGAAAATTTAGCCTAACACACTCATTAAAAATTATTTTAAATTCGATTTTATTTTATTTTCAGGTATGCATTCTCTCTCTTCTCACTCCCCTCTCTTCATTCTCCCTCCCCTGCTTTGAGAAAGCAAGAAAAACAAAACTTGTTACAAACACGTATGGTCAAGCAAAACAAATTCCCATATTGGTCTTGTCTAAAAAAAAGATACACCTCCATCTGTCCTCCAAGTCCATCTGCCTCTCTGGAGCTAAACATTCATTTTACAGATGAAACTAACCCAGAGAGGTCCAGTGATTTGCCCAAGGTTACCTAAAGGGGTAAATAATAGCAGTAGGGTTTGAATCCAGCTCTAATCCACTGTGATCTACAAAGATGAGACTCTGAATGGGACCCACAGCTTGATGACCATCCAGTCTTTCTCCCACCCTAAGATGTGCCCTGACCCTGGCCCCATATTAGGGAGGGCAAGATGGCAGCCTTTTTAGCCTTGGGAGGAGGAGGTGCTACTATTCACTAAGAGTACTGTGTGGTTCTGAAGGTCCTACCATTCCTTTTGTCTTTGTAATAATCTAGTGCAGGACAGAATAAAGATCCTCTCTAACTTTCTATAGATAGAGTTTGGTGGGAGGGTGAGCTCCTATTCCTAATGAGGAGTAGGAAGAAAGGATGAGAGGCTGAGAGAAGAGGGAAAGGGTCCAACAGGGTTTTATAGCTGGTTAACTGAACAAACTCCAAGACCCCTGTCCAGGCCCCTCACACAGGAGGTTACTCAGCCTCCTTCCTTATTCCCCTGTTGTCTCCTCTCCTGCTCCCAGATCCACACCTTGGGAGCTCTGGCCCAACCGTCCACATTTCTGGCCTGGGAAAAGGGAGCTAGGGTTGTGAATGGTGTAGCCTCAGCACCTATAATGTTGTGGTCTCTTGTTCCTCCTACCCAGGACACACAGCACCATGAGGTGGTCGTGGGGTCATCTGGCGCTGGGGGTTCTGCTGGGTATAGCCTGTGGAGTGATGCTGGCACTGCTCCTGGAGGCTAAGCGGGGGGCCCTAAAACCTCTAGGACCCCAACTCCACCTTAAGTCCAAGAGCTCCCTGTATCCCCTGATACCCCTGATCCCCTTGGCCCCAGATGTCCTGGACAACCCCAAGGAGAGACTCTCAAAACAACTTTTGAGCCCAGACATGGCAGTGGTGAAATATCCCTATTCTTACCCCTTCCTGATCAACCACCTAGACAAGTGTCAGGGTGATACTGCCCCTTTCCTGCTGATGCTGGTGATGACTCAGCCTCAGGACAGTGAGGCCCGGGAGGCTATCCGGACCACGTGGGGTGACGAAGCCATTGTGCCCAGTGTGACTATCCGTCGTCTCTTTGTGCTTGGTCTGTTCCCATCCCACTTACACAGACGCCTTCAGTACCTGTTAGAAGAGGAGGATGCTGAAAATCAAGACCTGCTCCAGGTGGGCTTCCTAGATACCTATAACAACCTAACTCTCAAGACCCTGATGGGGCTGGAGTGGGTGGCCCGCCACTGCCAAACTGCCCAGTATGTGCTCAAGGTGGATGGCGACGTCTTCCTGAATCCTAGCTTCCTGGTACATCGGGTGCTTCAGCCTGAGGGGCCCCCACGTCCAACCTTCATCACTGGCTACATCTACAAGAACAGGATGCCCATGAGGAAGCCACACTACAAGTGGTACATGCCCCGAAAGGTGTTCCCTGCAACCATCTACCCACCCTACTGCGCTGGGGCTGGCTACGTGATGTCTGGCTGTCTTGTCATGAAAATCCTGGCTGTGGCCCAGAAAATCAAGGCAATCTACTTGGAGGATGTGTTTGTGGGGTTGTGCCTGAAGCATTTGAGGGTGAAACCCACTCCTAGTCCCCTAGATATCTTCCAGTTCTTTGGGAGGGAATACGAACGCTGTGATTTCAACCAGCTCGCAATTGTCCATCCCATCAAGCCCGTGGACCTACTCTGGATCTGGATGGACTTTCAAAAGGCCAACACCACCTGCCCCCCAAGTTAGGTTCTGGCAAAGGGACCCTGCTGCCCTCCATCTAGGTCCCACTTGCTCTCCCTTTTCTTCCAGCCTTTCCTACCCCAAAGGACCCCCCCTTCCAAAAGCTCCTACTCCAACTTGACAATGTTCCCCCATGGTGCTGATATCATCATTAAAGTTTTTGACAGTAATATCCTTTCTCCTATCCCTTAGAATGATCAGTGGAAGACCCCATCCTCAGAAAATATAATCAGTATTTAATATAGAAACACTGGGAGAAATATTGAAAAAATGTAAGCAAGATGTGATACAGAAAGGGCAAGGATTAGGTTCATAAGAACCAATGAAGGGGAGACAAGACCTCAGCCCAGACACTGGGCTCTGCCTCCCAGTTTCAAGGGATGTGAGAGTCCCACTGTCCACTTCCCTGCTTGGACTCCCATCTTGAGTATTGTGTTCGGTTCTGAGTGTCGCATTTGGGGAATGACATTGGCAAATAACTAATCATGCTTCAGATTTCACCAGGCAATTAGCCAAGTCAATGCTGTCCTTGGACACGAGTTGGGGTGGAGGATGTTCTCTCATTCTACAGTAAAATAAGGAATTTCATGCCCTCATCTTTGACAATTCCTCCACTAATGTGGTCTGTGTGCCCTCTTTGGAAATAAGCATTTATTATGTACCAGGCACTGTGCTAAACGCCGGGCATATAAATACAAGGGGAAAAGGGGTCTCTGACCTCAAGGGACTTACATTTGAGTAGGGGGGGAAAGTACAAGAAATAGAAAAGGAAAGCTGAAAAGGAGATGCCAGAGGGAGGGAGAAGGATCATGGTTAGGCCTGGAGAATGAGGGATGGCCAGTCTGGGCCTTTCCTCAAAGTGGAGAAAGTCTGTGGTGAAGTGAAGACTATGGATTTCAAAACCAACATTTTAAATTTTGTATCTTAGTAAACAAACATTTAAATCCACATGTCGATAAATAGTCCTTTTGGGTCACATGAAGTTGGGAAGGAGACTGGAATCTTCTTAGTAATTGGAAGCACGAGCCAAGTGAACAAATAAAATAAGAATTCTTATGGGAATCAATGCATGCCCTCTCCCCAAGTGCATTCAGTTTTATTTGTTGGTATCTGAGGAGGAAAGGCAGCTAAGCAAATGGCAAACAAAGCATATGTGTCCCCCAGAAGGTGATGCTTTAAGTCCTGGTCAGCATGTACTCTGTATAAGCCACCAAATGGTGGTCCAAGCCCTCAATGGCTAGCCCAAGACCCTTTGTACAGGCACCTTGCAAGACCCCATTCAAGGGGCAGGTAGGTGGCACAGTGAGTAAAGCACTGGCCCTGGAGTCAGGAGGACCTGAGTTCAAATCTGGCCTCAGATGCTTGACACACTTACTTGCTGTGTGACCTTGGGCAAGTCACTTAATCCCAATTGCCTCTCCTTCTTCCCTTCCCTCCCAAAAAAACCCACTTGAATAATCTTTTAGACGTTTGGTACACACAGAGATGTGGTTAGCTTGGATCCTACCACTCCTAGACATCCTAGTAGGGAGTCATAAGGCACAGGTTCTGTCTGCGGTATAAACAGGTACCCATAAGAATTCACAAGTCTTAGAATTTACTTTGCTCAAGCCCACATTCTCATTACGATTCTAATTTCCTTCTTAACTGTGTGTGATCCATTAAACACATGGATTAAATGTCACTTAAACAAAAATGAAATCAACAATGCTGGCTTCCAGGAACTAAATCTCAGCTTCCTCACCCTCCCTTCTGTGTGTGGTGGTTCCACAGAAGAAGCTACAGACCACATTGGTGGAGAGATCACCCCTCCATCGTCTTCCAGTTCAAAGATCAAAAGGAGGGGCAGGACTCTTGGTTCACCACAATCATAGCTGCCCATCTTGCTACCCAGTGGGTGATGTCATCCTCCCACACTCTTGTATGGATAACATTTGATTCTTGCCAAATCACCAGGCCAAAAAAAAAAAACCCTGGGTCCAATGCAGCAGCAGGATGGTCACAGAAGAATCTGGGATTAGGAGTATTTATCAACCGTGGTTGCTGCCAAGCCTGAGGAGTCCCACTAATTAATCTAACCAATCAACACACTCTCCCCACATTGAGATCATCCTGCAGGCTCATTGACCCTGATGCATCTGAGGCACATCTAGTGTACAGCTCCATTAAGTGGAGGGGATCTCTTCCTTTTTAAAATGTTCTATTTTAGAATGATACTAAATGACATTAAGCAATTTTCTTTACAATGAAATAAGCTTGGCAATTCAATTCCTTGCCCCTGACATTTCCTACCCTTGTCTGGTACCTTAAAAACATCTAGGATTTTATAGCTATTTGCTTGGTCCTAGGGAAGCAGGGAGCCCCTGTCCTTACTGGAGAGGAGGAAAAGTCAGATTAGGGTCTGGGAGTACAGAGGGGGAGGGCTCCCCACAGAGGACACCCCAACTCCACACTCCAAGCTGTATGGTAAGGGGACAGAGTGTGCATGCCCCCTTCTCATCACCTCTTCCTCATTCCTGCTACTCTAGCATTTAGCAAAGTGCCTGGCACATAGAAGGCACTTAATACATGTTTATTGACTGACAGACTACTGCTCCCAGATCTGCAGTTCAGCTCCTTCCCCAACAAATCCCAACAGCAGGAAAAAGTTCCCAGCTGAGAAGGTGGAAGAGTCAAGGGCCCTGGGTGGAAGCTTTGGGAGCTCTCAGCCCAAAGATAGTGAGGGGGTTGGACAACTATTTAGGAAGAGATTAAAGGGCACTTTGCTGGCACTGGGTACAACTGGTATTGGTTGACAACTCTATTGCCCATAAGCAGTTCTGTGTCACAGTACCAGGGCAGATAGGAGTGCAGGTGGTCAGTCATATGGGAGCAGGGAACCTGGTCACTGTCCAAGGACTGAGAGGAACACTAGTGCTTGTGGCCACATAGGAGCAGGGGCCCTTCCTGGGGAAAAACCAGAGCACAGACCAGGAGAACAGTGACTATATCTCTCCCAGGATTATGCCTTGGAAGCACTGAAAACTTGCAAACCCTGAGAACTAGCTCTAAAAACAGCAGCACAAAAAAAAAGCCTGAAACTTGGCACAGTGCCTACCCATCTCCAGGTAAGCACAGCCTAACTTTAACAGAAAGTTCAAAGTCAAATAGGCTGGGAAAATGAGCAAAGAACAACAAAAACTAAAATTCGATTATAAAAACTATCATGGTGGCAAGACATAAACTCAGAAGAAGACAAAAATGTGAAAACAGCTACAAGCAAAGCCTCAAAGAAAAAGGCCAACTGACCCAAGCCCAACAAGAATTCCTAGAAGAACTATACAAAGAGCTAAGACTAGCAGAGGAAAAATTGGGAAAAATAAATTAGAATGATGCAAGAAAAAGAGAATTAACAGCTTGGTAAAATTGGCACCAAAAATTATTGAAGAAAATATTACTTTAAAAAACAGAATTAGCCTGATGGTAAATGAAACACAAAAATGCAAAAAAATTCCTTAAAAACCAGAATTGGCCAAATGGAAAAAGAAGTACAAAATCTCACTAAAGAAAATAATTCCTTAAAAATTAGAATTGGGCAAGCGTGAGAGCTAATGACTCCATGAGACATCAAGAAACAATAAAACAAAGTCACGAGAATGAAAAAATAGAAGAAAATGTAAAAATTTCTCATCTGAAAAACAACTGACCTGAAAAATAGATTGAGGAGAGATTATTTAAGAATTATTGTACTATATGAAAGCCGTGATCAACAGTCTAAACATCATCTTTTAAGAAATTATCAAGGAAAACTACCCTGATATCCTAGAACCAGAAGGTAAACTAGAAATTGAAGTAATCCTCTGATCACCTCCTGAAAGAGATCACAAAATGAAAACTCCCAGGAATATTATTGCCAAATTCCAGAACTCCCAGGGCAAGAAGAAAATATTGTAAACAACTAGAAAGAAGTAATTCTGATATCATGGAGCCACAAGCAAGACCACACAAGATTTAGCAGCTTCCACATTAAAAGAGGGAAAGGCTTAGAATATGATTTTACAGAAGGCAAAAGAGCTAGGATTACAACCAAGAATAACATACCCAGCAAAACTGAGTACAATTCTTCGGGGGTTGGGGGGAATAGATATTTGAAGAATTAGAGGACTAATTTAAAAGAGATAATCAGGGAAACTACATTTTGCTAAAAGGTACCACAGACAATGACTTTTACAGCAAGTTTCTAAAGGCCTTATTTCTCAAAAAGTGTGAGAAGGGAGTAATATGCAATGAAACTGGAAATATAGATGAGGCCAGGTTAGAAAGTTTTAAAAGCTATACAGAAGAGTTTGTATTTGATCCTAGAGACAATGGGGAATTACTGGAGTTTGTCGAGTAGGGGACTGACACAATCCAATACTTGCTTAATGAAAATCCCTTTGGTAGGGATTTGAGGGAAACCAATCAGAAAACCACTGCAATTTTATTTTCACTGCAATTTAATCTCAGCAAGATTAGAATAAAATTTCCCCTTGTTGGTTCCTCCACATTTTGAAGGATGAAACTATTACTGTAACAAGTCAAGTAATTATTAGTCATTTTAGCAGTAAGAACTTAATAAATACTTAATGAATGATTGATCTTGGAGCTCTGGGAGATATCCAATAACTGAAGCTCCCCCTTACTACTATATAAGAACTTCACACCAGTCTTATGATGTTTCCTGGACTTCTCGGCTATTTCTTCTTGTTGTCTAGGTCAGCACTTCTTAAACCATGGCTCAAGACCCCATACGGGGGTCACAAAAAATCTGGCAACAGTAAAAAGTTTCTGAACACGCGATGATCAAAAGTCAATTAAAAACCAAAAGCATAACAAATCAGAGGTATTTCTGTTAGCGCTTGCCCGTGTTGCATTTTGAAACTTGCTGCAGCCTTGGTTCGGCACACAAAGCACAGGCACTTTGCACTGCTCGTGCTCTCAGGCCACACAATGCCAAGGAATGCTGCCAAAATGCTAAAAGGCGTCACAAGTGGAAAAAGTTTAAGAAGCCCTGTTCTAACTGAGGTGTTCTATAGTACGCAGTGATGACAATACTGCCTGTTTCCTAACTCCAGCCAACTTCACCAGAGTCCTCTCTTTTCTGCCTGTTCTCATTCCTCCATTTCTTGTAGCCTAGTGCACTTCCCTCATGTGTGGCCTTTCCTGAAAGGTAGCCCACATTCAAAACATTCCAGGCTTCTCTCTTGGTTGAGCTGAAAATTTATTTCCTTACCATCCAAAAAGTTCAATCACTTCTATGCCATTTCTAGTCTATTCTAATCTAACCTGTAAGCTTTCTCTACTTTTCACTTAGATGAATGGGTTTGCTTGATGGGTGTTGGTGGTGGTGGTGGGGTTGGTGTTGGTGTTGTTTGTAACCAGCATTTCAAAGGAAGAAACTAAGCTGGTGACAAAAGGATAGTAATGAGGGAGATAGGTTTTGTTCTGAATCAGATTCCTGCCCCTAGACAAGAAATATTTAGATATTGCTGGTATAGATAAATATATTTCCAGTGTTTGTTCAGTAATTTTTCAGTTGTGTCCAACTCTTTGTGATGCCATTTGGGGTTTTCTTCAAAAAGATACTAGAGTGATTTGCCATTCCCATCTCCAGCTCATTTTACAGATGAGGAAACTGAGGCAAACTTCCTGATTCCAGGTCCAGCACTCTATCCACTGCACCGCCTAGACACCCTTGTATATCCTAGTATAACATCCTTCTTAGAGATGGGGGAGGGAAGGAGCAAACACCTAGCCAAAGCTGGCCTCCCAGAAACCATATACATTCCTTGGAGAGGGTCAAGATCCATTAAAAACCAGAGTTCACAAGCCTTCACCTATATTTCTTTTCCCAGATCAACCAAAGGACTTAACAGTTAGACCGCTAGATGGTGCAGTGCACTGGACCCAGAGTCAGGAAGACCTGAGTTCAAATTTGACTTCAGATGCTTACTAGCTGGGTGACCCTGGACAAGTCGCTTAACATCTATCAGTATCAGTTTCTTCATCTGTAAAGTGGAGATAATAACAACACCTACCTCCCAGGATTGTTGTGTGGATAAAATGAGATAATATTTGTAAAGTACTTTGCAAATCTTAAAGGGTTCTGTAAATGTTAGCTGCTATTATTCATTCAAAGCAAAAGACATTTAAGTAAACATGTTCAGTCATTTTTCAGTCAAGTTCAAATCTTCATGACCCCATTTAAGGTTTTCTTGGCAAAGAAACTGTAGTGGTTTGCCATTTCCTTCTCCAGCTCATTTTACAGATGAGGAAACTGAGGCAAACTGGGTTAAGTGACTTGTCCAAGGTCACACAGCTACATAAGTATCTGAGGCCAGATTTGAACTCAGGTTTTCCTGACTCTAGGCACAGCATTCTATCCACTGTGCCACCTAGCTGCCCATTTAAGTAAACAGCCTAGCAAAAATAAATGATATGGAAAATCCTCCCATACACAGAGGAGTACACACTCCCATAGGTTACCACCCTACTGAGGAAAGAAGGAGCATAAAAAGGACGATTCATGGAAAATGGAGAAGGTATACACATAGGAAACTTCTGGTGCTATGAGACATGTGTGGAGAGGACACACACATATATGAGAAATCACACATCCAGAATAAATCATACTCTTGGGGCATGGAATCCTCCTCTGGCTTTGATGTTCCCCCTAATGAATTCAGATATCATTGGGTGATTTGGTAACATCATCAAGCTCTGGGCTGCTCATACGGCATGATATCAAGCATCTTCAACATCTTTGGGATTATTTGGGATTTCTCCAGCTTATCAATGTCATTCCAAAAATGTGGCACCAAGAACTGAACACAGAACTTGAGATGGGATCTGACCAGGGCAGGATACAGTAGAACTCTGACCTCCACTGAATCCTTTGTCTCTTAATGTAACTTAAGAGTATATTAGATTTGGGACTGCCACATCACATTGTCAACACATTGAGTTTGCAGTCTACTAATGTAACCTATGGCTCAAGCCCAGACATTTGCCTAAGACTCTTTTCATAAGTGGAAAGGATGATTATTAGCCAATCCATTCCCGCATGATGGGCAGAGTTTTCAAGAACTTAGAAAAGGAGAGATTCTTTTTTTCCAGCTTCTGACTTTGAATGAGTACAGAGGTAATTCCAGGCTCTTTTCAAAGAGAGAGCCCTGAAGGGAGAAAAATACTCTGGGAAGAAGCCTACATGTGAAGGAGCCAACACCTTGAGCAAGTCTCTATTTCCTGCTTGCTACATTAGATACTGTATCAGTAAAGGAAAATTCATGACCTCAAGGATGACCATGAACATGCCTGTATGGCTTGGAATTGCAAAGTATGAAAAACTCTCTAGGTAGAAGGCAGAGGAAGTATAACATTTATTTAGATTCCAGTGGATAAAATCCCAAGACCAATAACTCCAATTCTATATAGCAGTAATTATATTCCAAAACCAATAAGCCCACCTCAATGTAGCAACAAGAAAATTATAACATAGTATTATAGCAAGGAACCAAGTCATCCTGTGACCTTTCCTCCTGCTAGGACCTTCCCATAAACAATTACTCAGGAATCCTAACTGTCTGCTTGCCTGCATTCTCTCGCCCCTTAGTTTTCTGGTCTCTGAAGCTCCCTGGTTTTCACTTTCTGCTCAGCACTCTCTTCTGCAGCTCTGTCAATGTTGTGCCCTGCCCACCCCAGTTTACCCTCCATCTTGCCCCAGCTTGCCCACAGTTTGTGCTCCCATCTTCATGCACCCCACTGTTCGTGTTCCCATCTCCATGGAAATCAGTTTGTGTTTTTTCCCTTTAAATAACCTGACCCCACCCCTGATCAGGGCTGTTAGATTTGAGTCTTTACTCCACATCAAAATTCATATCCGGGTCTCACTTGCTTTTTTCGGCACAACATCAACACTGAATTCTGGCTTCTCTTCTGACTTCTGAATTTTTGCATATTCGGAGTTCTATACCTTCTGGGTTTTTATACTCTTTTTAGGACCCAAGGACTTCACACCTAATCATCAAAAGAGTGTGGGCCTGAGGCTTAGTGCCTAGTAAGTAAAGGGAGTAGGCCTGCCTCTGATCAAGCCTCCCTTTGTGGGCCCCACCTGAGGTCTATTGAGTGTGTGGGAAAGGTCTTTAATCACTGATTGGCATCACAAAGGTGTGGACCTGCCTCTAATGAAGCCTCCCTTAGCTGGCCCCACGTGAGGCCTATTTAACAGGTGGGGGGGGAAGATCTTTCACTTACTGATTGGCCTCACAGATACTTTGGAGATTTCTCATTGGGTAAGATATGGGACTCTCTCAAAGTGAGCTGAGATATCTCACTCTCAGTGGAAGAGCTCATTCACTCTGTGTATTTTGTAGATATAACTTCTCTGATTTCTGTTTGTTTTTGGCTTGGGGAAATGAGTTTGTTTGCTGTGTGATAATTGTGATAATCTTTGAGTTACATTTAATGGGAAGGGAACCAAGTCTTCAAACTAGCTTGGGGCACTCTTTTCTTGTTAAGAGTTAGTGGCCAGGAAAAGCAGCTTATACCCAAAATTCATTCCCCTTAGACTAGAAATATTTAGGGAGGCAGATAGATATGATTCTAGTCTGGTACCATCTCTCTGAAGAAGGCAGAGCCAGCTAGACTCATGTCCTCGATTCATGCTCCCCTCTTGGTAGGGATCAACGTGTCTGTTGGAGAGGGGTAAGATTCCAGAGATCTCTATTTAAGACCTCCATGAGCTGCATTTAGGGAAGTGCATGTAGACCCATATAATCTACATGGGCAATATGCCCCTTTAAAAGATCTCCAAATTTTTTTCATCCAAACTTCCATCTAGCTAAACCTCCACCTTCTTGGACTTGTTGGTTTTTGAAATCCCTGTGTAAAATTTTATCAGTCCCTCTTGAATTTCATCTGATTAAATTTAGTTCAATGTCAAAATCCTTTTGGACACTCCCACACGTAAACTATTCTTCCCAGTATATACAACCCAAGGGAACTTTGCCTCATAGTCTCTGCCTTGGAATCTCTCAAGAGACTAGGCAATTCAATGTGGGATGAAGGCAGAACAGATCCTGGGACCTTAAAGGGGTTGTCCCAAGGCTATGCTAACAGATGAAGTGATGCCTTGAGACTACACTGAGTGGACCAGCTCAGAGGGGAGAAAATGCCAGATTACAATCAGTTATCACCCAGAATCTTGAGCTGCTATGATTCTTACCTTAGACGGGGAGGGGGTGGGGGGGCGGGGTGAGGTTGAGGAGAGTAGAAGGAGGAGGAGTGGTAAAAGTCTTGGTGGGAATACTAAGAGTCCTTCCCTCTCCCCTGCTTCCCAACCTTGGGAATTCCCTAGCACCAAAGAGTATGAAGGAGGAAAGGGAAGGAAAGAAAGATCACAAGGTCTGTCTTGCAGGGGTATTAAAAATGTGTTTTACTTTCATTTTAATTTTGAGCATTAAAACCACACTATTAAAACTGCTACGATCCATATAGTATGGTCTTGAATCCACTGAATACAGAGAGAATTTGAGAGGAATTTATCCCAAGGGACTAAAAAAACCAAGCCAAAATAATTGTAATAAATACTATATTTTAATATTTTGTTAATCAGCAGACTAAGGAAACGATAACCCAAAGGGTAAATGCTGCTTTCTTTCTGAAAATTGAAGGGCAAAAAAACAAACAAAACAAAAATGGGTGGCCTCCATCAGAGGTAAAAGCTTAAGCTGAGTGCCACCTATTGGTGACTCAGATATTTTGCACTCTGAATTACTACTCCAGATCCCCCGAGGGGATTTAACTTATGCCAGCTTTCTTCCTTCCTGCATATTTAAAGAAGGCCATGTAAATCAAATGCCAACAGTACATGCCAGACAAGCGTGTCACTGTAGCCTTTCTTCAAATCATTCATCCAATCAGTCAACCAAAAAGCATTATTATATTTACTATGTGTCAGGCACTGGGCACTAGGCACAAGAATACAAATACAAGAATACAAAAATGAGATAGCCCTTGATCTTCAAGTAGCTAACATTCTAGGGGTAAAGAGAAAGTGAATAAAAGTATCTTGATCAGATATTCTACAGAGCCATAATTATTAAGAACAATTTGGTACTGTGGAAGAAATAGAGGTTGATCAGTGGGACAGATTAAGCACACGATGTACAAAAGCAAATGAACACAATATTTGGTATTTGGCAGTATTTGGCAAACCCAAAGATTCCGACTATTGGGGCAAGAACTCACTGTTTAACAAAAATTGTTGGGAAAACTTGAAAGTCTGGCAGAAACTAAGTATAAACCAACATCTCTATATATCAAGACAAACTCCAAACGAGACAATAAAAGGTGACATCATAGATTGAGAAGCATGGAAGAAAATTACTTGTTAGATCTATGGACAGAGGAAAATTTCAAGCTCAAATAAGAGATAGATTCATGAAAGGTAAAATGGAAATTTTTCATTAAATAAAATTTTTAAATTTCTGCTCAAATAAAGCCAATGCAGCTAAAAGTAGCAGGAAATTGATAAAAAGATCTTTGCAAAAAATTTTCTCTGTTAAAGGTCTCATTTCTAAGATATATAGGGAGCTGATTCAAATGTATAAGACTAAAAGCCATTCCTCTATTGATAAATGGTTTAAAGGATATGAATAGGCAGTTTTTGGAAGAAGAAAATCCAAGGTTATCAAAATACCATTGATCAAAAAAAATATTAACCAGCACAGAGCCAAGTATAGACTCCCTGGCATATTCCACTAGGACTTCCCTCCACGATGACATTGATGTACCCTGTTACTCAACTAATCCCAAATTTTGGTTATCCTTTGTCTCCTGCTACCCTCTGAGCCTTTATCGCTAGTCCCTACCCGCAATCCCAGCTGAATTTCCAGCAGAAATTCATGGAACTGGGCTCTGAGAGGCCAGCCTTCCAGGCCCCTACAGAACTTCCTGGACATTTCCAGCCATGCATGTTTACCCTCTTCCCCCACCAACACCATTACAATGTAAGCTCCTTTAGGGTAGGAACTGCCTAGTTCAAGGTTACATTTCTATCCCTAGCACTTAGTATAGGGCCCGGCCCATAGCAAATATTTAATAAATACTTTATCTATCTATCCAGATACCAATGACCTTGAAAGGACAATACTTATTCACGTATACACATAGGGTGGTACAACTTTTCCTTTTTTTTTTTTTTGGAAAGGGGAAGGCAGGGTATTGGGGTTAAGTGACACAGCTAATTAGTGTGTCAAGTGTCTGAGGCTGGATTTGAACTCAGGTCCTCCTGACTCTAAGGCTGGTGCTCTACTCACTGCGCCACCTCGCTGCCCCTAACTTTACCTTTTTGAATATATTGTGAAATCAATATCCTATTCACAAGATACCAGGATCCATGATTTAGAGGTAGAAGGAGACCTAGAGGCCATTGAATTCATTTGAGGCCATTTGATAGATGAGGAAACTGAGGCTGAGAAAGGTCAAGTGACTTGGCCAAAGTCACACAGCTAGGAAGCACCTGAGGAAGGATTTGAACTCAAGTTTTCCCGAGTCCAGCAATCTATCCATTTTACCAATCTAGCTGTTCCTCAGGGGTAGTTTTGATTTGGGGGAAGGGCCAAAGTCATAAAACCATAAGATCATAGGATTCACAGGTAAAAGGGATTTTATAGATTAGCTTTTGGTCATTTGGAGCCAACAGAATCAAGGTTAATCTTCCTATGCAGTTCATGAACTGGACTGGGAGGCACTTTCCCAAGAGCGCAGTAGATAGAGCGCCAGGCCTGAAGTTAGGAAGACTCATCTTCTTGGCTTCAAATCTGGCCTCAGACACCTACTAGCTGTGTGACCCTGGGCAAGTCACTTCACCCTGTTTGCCTCCGTTTCCTCATCTGCAAAATGTACTGGAGAAGGAAATGGTACACAGCTCCAGTATCTTTGCCAAGAAAACCCCAAATGGGGTCACAGAGAATTGGACATGACTGAACTCAACTGTTGTTGAGTATCTGTACACTGAATCAGTGTAGGAGGCCTCATAGATATAAATGGGTCGCCTCTAAGACTATCCTGATGAATGATGATCTTGGCACCTATCATCTAACAATGAAACCTCTGGTGGGACCTGTAAATGTGTTCTCTTACCCTAGAGTGACACCTTGAGTCCAGTCAACAAAATCGCTACCTTCTTACTGGACAAGAACATGAGATCTGTATTAGACTCTGGCAGACTTCCCTTAGCCTTCCTCTGGGCTTAAGGAAAGAGGCAATGGTTTGGGCACAGTCCCTGTGGCAAATGAGAGGGATTTGTAGAGTGGATGGTTGCCCAGCAGTGAGGGCCCCCAGTTGAGGTTATGTACCACGAAATGGGGTGAAATCAGTTTGAATCCATATCTTTCTTCAGTGAAAGAAAAATCCGCTGCTGAGAGTTCTATTTGGGAGTGGGTGTTACAAATATCAGGAGTGATCTAAGAGAATCCCAAAGGACTAATGATGAAGCATACTATCTGCCTTCAGAGAAAGAACTGATATGTTTGAAATATAGACTGATACATGCTATTTTTCAGTTTCTTTCATTCTTTTTCTTTTATTCGAGTCTTCTTGTACAAAATGACTAATACAGAAACGTTTTACATGACCACACATGTATAACCTATCTCTGGTTGCTTACCATCTCAGGGAGGGAGAGGGAAGGATACAATTTAGAACTCAAAACTTCTTTTAAAAAATGTTTTAAAAAATTTGTTTTTACCTGTAATTTGGGGAAAATAGTATATATTAAAAAGAAAAAATTAAATGTAGCAACCTAAAAAAGGGAGGGGGAAGTCAGCACAGCAATGAATCCATCAACAAGCATTTAAGTGCCTACTATGGGACAGGTACCATGTTAAGATCTTAGGATCCAAAGACCAAAATGAAAGTTTCTTCCTTTAAGGAGCTTCCATTTTAGCTAAGGGCGACAACATGTGCCTACTCTCTATACGTATATACAAATGAGATATAAGGTAAGTACAGCAAAGGCAGTAGCATGTAGAGGGATCAGGAAAGGCTTCATGTGGAAGGCAACTATGGAGGAATCTATTGACAAAGGATCCTACGATGGGAAAGAGGGATGGATTCAGAGTCAAAAGAAATAGGTTCAAATGCTGGCTCTGCCACTCACTGCTTGTGTGTGACCTTGGGCAAGACAATTCACCACTCAGTCTGTTTCCTCATCTGTAAAATGGAAAATTGAGCTCTTTGACTTCTTATTCTAAACCTATAATTCTGAGGCATTCAACAGGAGACCATAGGGTCAGGCTTCATATTAAAGGCACATGAGGCCAAGGTAGGACAGATTTTCTGGAAGAAGAGCAAGGTTATTAGTGTGAGACAGGGAGAGGGGAAGGTGAGGAAACTGGGAATATAACTTCACGATTTTGAATCCTGGAAGTGATGCTGCTCCAAAATATACTGAAGTCAAAGGTCAATAGGAAGTGATGTTGTTCGAAAATATAGTGAAGTCTAGGGTCAATAAGTGGCTGAAGCCAGGTGGAGAGTGTTGGGGCTAAGGAGGTAAAGATGGGGTCAAGATGCTGAGTAATAATAACCCTCATTCCCACCTTTCCTTTCCCTTTTCCATCTCCCCTCAGAGCTGACAAGCAGAAATGGCTTCAGCCCCGCTCCCACCATGATCCTCGGGGTGGTTCACACTGAAATCAGAGAGATGAGGCTGGATGCAAGATGTTAGCTCACACTCTGTAAAACTCCAGTGAAAACTCGACTGCTAAGAAAACCCACAAACATCACAGATTTGGCTGACTGCTGTTAATGCCTTGTGGTGTTCACCTGCACATAGGCATCCCCTTTGCAGACATCCCTTTCCAAGTGACCTGACTCACAACCCCACAGAACACAGCCCCATGTGGGGGTGGGGAGTGGCAGGTTAACTGTGATGCAATAAAACTGAATATTCAAGTGAATGGAGGCCAATGCAGAAGGTAAGCCAAGGTTCCCCTTCCTCCAGGGAGTAAGTGGGGATTCCTGCTAGGACCTGGCTGGGATGAATATGGTAAGAGGTGGGAAGCTGTTGTAATCTTGGCTTGATCCCTAAGATCTCTTAATTGAGAACAGAAGATTCTCTGGGAAAATGACATGGGAAGGGGGAGGAAAGGGAAAAGAAACATAGAGAAGCATGTGATAATTAAGTTCCAGGTTAAGTATTAGACAGGCACCCTACCCTGGGAGGCAGGACACCCGGGTTCTGGTCCTGGCTCTGACCCCAACTCATCCTGCAACCTTGAGCAATCCGTTTAATCTCTCTGGCACTTGTTTTCCTCTGTAAAACAAAAGGTTTGGAATGTATAACATCTAGAATGTCTTCCAACTCTGTCTATGATTTTTTGATCCTATGATATTATGAGGGGGTTGGATTGAATTCTTTCTAAGGTTTTTTCCAGCCTATAAGATCCTAAAAGTTAGTACTTCAGGTCCTTATGACCACACATACCCTCAATACCCCTGCTCAGGTTCCCATCCAGAACAGCTCTACCTTAAATTATCCACCCAGCACCTACAGGTAACATCCCCAAACTTTGTGGAGAATTACTACTTGTCTCCACCACCACCTCCACCCACTGAGGTTTGTACAAATTAGGGTGAAGGAATAAAGTACCCTGGCATTTCCACTTAGTTCTAAGTATCACTCTTCTTCAGGGCTCTTTCTTGATCTTCCTCTCCGGTTCAACAGCCCAGCTCTTCTCCACTCCCAGCCACCAGAGAGTAGTGGCATCTTTCAAAGGGAGCACAAAGGCCAGGCTAGAGGACAATGTCTACCTACCCTGACCTGGTCTCTCCCTCCTTTTTGCCCAGAACTTTGGCATCATGAGGCTGATCAGGGGAAATCCAGTACTGGAGGTCCTTCTGGGAGCAACCTGTGGTGGACTGCTGGTGCTACTGGTGCGTTGGTCACAAGGTGCCTGGATGCCTTCAGGAGAACCAACATATAGCTCCAGGATTGAAGACACACTGACTCCCACCTTAGAGAAGTTCACATGGCAAGCCCAGTTTCCACTCCCCCTGGACAGGGAATCCAGCCAGGTCTTCCCCTTCCTGCTCAACCATCCAGACAAGTGCAAAGTTTCTGGAGGAGTGCCCTTCTTGGTGATGTTGGTGATGACTCAGCCCCAGGACCAGGTTCTGAGAGATGCCATCCGATATACATGGGGGAATGAAACCACAGTACCTGGTGTGATCATCCGACGCCTCTTCCTAATGGGCCTGTCTTCTGACTTCTCCTCCCACCATCTACTAGAAGAAGATGAAAAGCACAAGGATCTCCTCCAGGTGGGTTTCCTGGATACCTACCACAACCAGACCCTCAAAACCCTCATGGGACTAGAGTGGGTGGCCCAGTACTGTCCCATGACCCATTATGTGCTTAAGGTGAATGGGAATGTCTTCCTGAACCCCCATTTGCTGGTGCAGCAGATACTGAAGCCTGAGCAACAACCCTGGCCAGACTTCATCACTGGCTGTATCTACAGAAACAGAATTCCCATTCGAAGGCAGTCCCATCCTCAGTACATGCCCCTAGACATGTTCTCCCATGCCAGGTACCCACCATACTGCTGCAGCCCTGGCTATGTGCTGTCCAGACCCCTGGCCCTTAAGGTTCTCTCCATTGCCCGAAGAATGCCAGCTGTTCACCTAGAAGACGTCTTCGTGGGACTGTGCCTGCACCAGCTAGGGGTAGAACCCACTCCCAGTCCCCCCAACACCTTTCTGATGTTCGGCCGATTATACAATCGCTGTGACTTCCGTGGTTTTGCCCTTGTCCATCCCTTCAAACATCAGAAGCTTCTTCAGGTCTGGCCTGACTTTCAGAAAGGCAACATCACCTGCCCACTGAAGGGAAGAGTAGGCATGGAAACTTCTCAGTTGGACTCTAATTAATTTCCTTTTCTTCCAGCAGGCATTTTAAATATATATACATATATGTATGTGTATATAATGGAGGACTCACCCACCCCCCACCTTGTTGTCCATAGACTTGGATGGCTCGATTAAAGGTGGTGACAAATGCCTTCATCCAGAGGAGAGGACAGAGTAAAGGAGAAGGTAGGGGAAGGGAGGAGAGGGAAGAAGGAAGGGGCAACAAGTCTAGGTTAGAAGGAAAAGAGATTGGTGTAAAGGGCTCTGATCAATCAGTGGAAAGCCCTGGGTTTGAATTTTAGCCCAGCCAGCAATTCACTGCATCACTGGTGGGGATGTCAGTGTCCTGGACCTGTTTCCCCACTTGTAAAATGAGGGTGTTGGACCAAATGATCTCTAAGGCAGCACCTGGCTGGCAACTGATATTCCCAGAGAGCACCCATTCCCTCACCCCACTGGGGTTGGTAGGATGAAGATAGGACATATCTCGTGAAAGAGCCCTCTGGCTGCACAGCTGCTTCTTGTTGCAAAGACCTTTTTCTAGACTTACAAAAATATTTGCCAGGTAGCTGCTGCCACACCCCCACATTCAACCTGGAACTACCAAACAGTTTCTGTACCCCACCAAAGCTGATGCTTCCCAATAGTCTTGTAGACAAGACCAGATGGGTGGGTCCTAAAAACTCATTCTGGGAGGGTATTTTGGAAGTCCCCGGGAGCTCCCAACAAGCCAGAGATCGCAGGGATAAGCCCATGATGTTGAAAATACTTGACTTGTGGTTGAAAAACCCAGCAACTGCTACTTATTCCCTCCACAGCCTTGGCCAACTCACTTAGTCCCTCTCTAGGACCTTGGTCTGCCCATCTGTAAAATCAACAGATCTGACTCAATGGTCCTTTTCACTATAAAAATCCCATGATCCTGTGAACTTACAAAACCTCTCCCAGTCTCTGAAAAAATCATGCTGGATTTTCAAAAAAATGTCTGGATAAAACCACAGATGTGGAGGGGCAAGACTTGAGCTATTTGCTTCCATGGGACACCAGAGTTGGGAAGACACTGAAGGCTCTCCATTAAAGGGGAACAGACACATAAAACACACATCAGGGCAGGCCCATTTTCCTTTATTTGTGTAGAGGACCATACACTCGGGGCTCCTAGGTTCATCATCTTGGCAACAGAATGTGGTGGTTAAAGTTCTGGAGGCAGATGACCTGGGTTCAAACCCCAGCTCTGTCCTAGTTTGTGCCCTACCTGTGATTTTAGGCAAGCCACAACCTCTCCCAGCCTCAGTCTCCTGCAAAAGGAGAGGGCTGATTACACCTAAGGTTACTCTCAGCTCTAAATCAATGATCATACTATGAACCTCTACTCCCAAGCCATTTTTCCCCCTCTGAACCCCACCAGCCAGAATTAATCACATGACATCAAAGCAATGCAAGAGGACATTTACTTAAAACAAAAGATATATAACAGGAGATAAGAATCAAGCAGCAAACCTTCTCACCACCCGTTTCCCAAACTACAACCTCCCAAGCTTCAAGGGAATGTAGGTTGTGAGTCCTCCTGTCTCAGCTTCCCTGATGGCTTAACAGCTTGGCACTGTAAGCTAGTTGAACAGGATAAAAAGAGGCTCTTGAGTTCGATTTCTGGGCTCTTTCCTGAGCTGTGTACCAACATGTCACAGCAACTTAGACCCTAAAGGTCTATTAGCAACTTGCCCAGCAATCGAACCCAGGAAACTCAGGTTCTGAGAAGAATCACATCTCAAGACAATAGAGATGTGGTCTGGAAACTCTGGCCTCTCAGGGCAAGAACCACAGCTGGGAGAATGTTTGCAGTCACTGCTTCCCACCACAGAAGAGGGCAAGCCTCCTGTTATAAGCCCCCAGAATTAGATGATTCCTGACTCCACATCCATTTTTTTCCTCTTCTCTCTTCTGGTGCCCCGCTTGAATATTCCTTCAGCCTGTCTCTTGAGAAAGTTTGAGCCCAGCCTCTCACTGAGAAGGCTGCAAATTCTCTCCTCTGACCAGTCGATGTGGGGTAGCATTATCCGTCAGGGATATAGTTGACAGTGGGGATGTTTTTTTCCCCACACATACATCCCCATTAATGTACATTCATCTTAATTCAGGGTGCTGGAATTATCCAGGCATACACTTTAGTCACAAGGAGCTTCCTGACTGCATCAACCCCAGATCCCCAGCACAAAGCTCTAGGACTGGAAATAAGACACAAGGGATTAGTGGGGCAGTGTTCAAAACAGTGTGGTCACCTAGACTGGAGTGTCCACAGATAGTCATTAGCAGCTAGACACACAGAGCAGCCACCATCAATAACATAACAGGAAAAAAATAATTTCCCATTTTTACAGTGCTTTATATTACAGAATTATAAAAGCTGACATTTATACAGTGCCTTAAGGTTTGTAAAGCACTTTACATACAATAGTTCATTTGATCCTCCTAACAACCCTGTGAGGTAGGTACAAGAGATTTAAATGATAGAATCACTGAAGCTCAGGGCTTATGGGTACCTCAAAGGGTGTCTGGTCCAACCCATACCTGAATAGGAACCTCCGCAAAAATAGCCCAACCAAGTCATCTGGTAACAGTGAAGAAATATTGAAACCTGCCTCTTTTCATCTACCAATTGCTCCTAGTTCTGACCTCTGGGGCCAAGTAGTATAAAGTCTAACCCATTTTTTTGTAAGCAGCCCTTCAAAAACTTAAAAGATACTCTTCCCCCTCCCCCCAATCTATTCTAAGCCAAGTATCTCCAGTTGCTCCAGCCAATCTTCACGTGGCCGTGCCCAGTGCCCTCACCATCCTGGTCACCATCCTCTCAACATACTGTAGTTTCTCAATGTGATTTCCTAAAATGAGCATCCCAGAACTAAACTCAATACACTAGATGAGGCCTAACTAGGACAATATACACAAAATGCTTTCACAAGCATTTCTCATCATCTAAGAGGTTGAAATTTTGTGATTAAAGTCATGGGATATGAGTTTAACCAGGTCAACGTGTTCAAGGAAGTGAAATCAGTATGTAGAGGGAAGTCCACAAGTATGAAGGTGGAAAGGGAAGCTATAAGCCAGGTACTGAATTCTTTGAGAAAGCAGGGAAAGTAACCCGAAGCTGGTACAATTACAGGAACATCTGGGCTGGGTCTTAGAAATAAATGGCGTGAACTTCAAAGGCTGCAGTGACAGTGGGTGTTCAAGCAGTAATCTGAGGGGAACAAGGAGTATGATGGTACCAATTCCTGAAAGAGTGACAGCGAGTGTGTGCATGTGTACATACATGCGTGAGTGCTAAGAAAAGGAACAAGCCAACGATGGAAATGGTGATTGGGGATAAGGCATCTTTCTGGGAGAGGCAGGTTGCCATGAGAGTGGAAAGATAAGAGATCCAAGATGAAGGGAGCCTGTTAATGATCTAGATAGCATGTGAGTTCATGACCTACAGGATCCTTTTCATCTCACTGTCCTCAGACCTTTAGTTCCAGAACAAGATAGAATACAGCTTGTACATATCTTCGATTCCACAGAGGGCAGCTGGTGGGCAAAGGGGACCAGCTGCCTCAGGATAGACGCTGGACCAGACCATGGGGTTGAAGACCCTGAATCTCCTGAGGAGTCATGGCAATAGATGCTCCTCTGCCATCTCAGAAACTATTCTGCACCATCTTCGTGAATTCAGGCCCTTCAAAGTCTGCAGGATTCACACTGGACACCGGAGAACCTCTTCCAGTCTGGTATTCAAATCGTCCCAGAATTCCTGTTGCGATGAAAGTTGGTACATACAAGAACTGTCCAGGAAGGTGGATGACAGCCAATAGAATGTAGTACCTGTAGCAGGAACTTGAAGCACTTTTGGGGCTAGTCCCCCACCACAAATTCTGTAATAAAAAAAATTCCTGGGAAATTTCAGAGGCCCCAGGGGGCTTTTGAATTTGTAGTTTCTGCAGGACAACTGCTCTCTGGTTCAATGTCACCTTCTAAGTGAAGCTTTCCTTGACCCCCTATGTCAGCAATAATCACCTTGCCATACCACCCTTAACTCCCTTTTCTCTATCCAGAAGCCCTAATGCTAATGAAAGACCAGGACACACAGTGACATCCCAGACAGCCAGCCAGTTGTGGAATGAGAAGATACCTAGCCTCTGAGTGACCAACTGACCACACAGAACACAGCAGCAAGGAACTTGGGATTGGGTGACATGGTAGCTGTGATGCAATAAAACTGAATATTAAAATGAGAGGACAGGCAGCAACAGTCAATGTGCGAAATCAAGGTCCACCTTCATTTAAGGAGTGAGGACGTTGTCTGAGCTGGGGATTCCTGCAGGGATTTGGGTAGGACAAAGATAGCTGGTAGAAGGTCCCTTGTAATCCTGACACTATCCCCGAGAGCTGAGTTTAGGCTGGGAGAAGTCTCCTGTGGAGGGCCACCGAGAAGAAAAAATCCAGGTTAGGAGGGAAGGCAGCCTGATTGTGATGGGAAAGGCCCTTGGTTTGGAAGACAGAACTAGATTCTAATTGTGACCCAACCAACTCGTTCAGTAGCTCCCTCTCTGAAACTCCACTAGCAAAATGACAGGGGATGAACAAGAGAATTTTTTAAATCCTTTCCAATAAAACCTATAAGAACCTTGCCCAGTTTAATGTCCACAATCCCCACCCCTACCTGCCCTGGCCCACATCAGTATTGTTTGCTTTACTAGGAGATGCATCTGCTTGTTATGGGACCCTATGTAGTTCTTAACTGATCCAACCACCTCTTTCACACATTCTAATCAAGCTGAAGGGCACACCAAAGCCCCTCAACTACCAGTGCCTATGTGGAGGCCAGCTATACCGAGAGTCCCTGTTCCTAGTCGGGAGGAAGAGATCAGAGCCCGGAGCAGAAGACACAGTCCTACAAGAGATACCCCCAGAATAGTTTCACTGGCCAATCTCTAGGGCCCCCATCCAGTGCCTGCCACATTAAGGGGAAGATGAGCAGACATTTGCCATTGTGCCGTTGCCTCTCTTGCTGCTCCCAGATTTACATCTTGGTGAGCCAACCAAATTCTCCACAAGGAAACATCTAGTATGGCAGAGGGGATAGAAAGGGCTGAGGACAGAAACTGTTTGTAACCTAGGTCCCTTTCCTTCATCTGGCCCCCTGCTCCTCCTCCCTACCCAGGACACTACAAGGGTTTGCCAGGTGCTGTCCTCAGAGGGTTTTTAATACTTCTCCTGGAAGGTAATCCACCCATCAATGAGAGGGTCCAGAGGCAGATTCAGTACCCTGTGGAGAAGGTGCAAGCACACACCTACCCCTTCCTTCAACCATCCAGACAAGTGCATAGGAAATCCTGCCGGTCCCTTCCTTTTGATGTTGGTCATGACCAAACCCCAGGAAGTCGGCAGATGCCAGATCATCCAACACACATGGGGCCACAAAGCTGTGGCACCCAAGATGCATGTCCACCTTGTCTTCCTGATGGACCTGCCTCCATTCCTCTTCCCTAGACACCTACGGGATTTGTTGGTGGATGAGGACAGAAAGCACAAAGATCTCCTTCAGGTGGGCTTCCTAGATACATACCACAATCTGACTCTTTAAGATCCTCATGGGACTGGAATGGGTAGCCACTGCCCCATTGCCCACCATGTAGGCAGCCTCCCGGTGCAGCAGGTACTACCAAGGGACCCTAGCTCAAGAACTTCATTAGAGGACACATTTATAGGAATGTGGAACCCAACAGGATGCCAAGAAGGGAAGAAATACCTGAAGAGGTCAGCCCCCAAACCAAGTACCCTCTCTACTGCAGTGGATTTGGCTACGTGATGTCCAGGGATCTAGTCATTAGGGTCTTGGTGTTACCCCAAATGTAAAGAATATCTACTTGGAAGATGTGTTTGTCGGGCTATGCCTACAACAGCTTGGGGCAGAGTCCACATGCAGCCTAACTCTTTCCAATAGTACTGAATTAAGTTTCACCAGTGCAGCTATCTTCAATTTGCCTTTGTCAATGGCTTTCTTTCCCAGCAGCTGCTGAGGTACTGGCCTACCTTCCAGGAGGCAAGCAATACTGGTTCTCAATATTATCTGTATAGGAACAGTGATCCCACTCTATTCAGAGAACCCTCAGGGCCAACTCCATAGGTTTCCCACTTACTGTGCTCTCTGGACTAGCAATATAACCATTAAAGCCTGTGACAAAAATAAACTTTCCTCTGGCCATGATGGCATGGGAGAGGGGGAAGAAGCATCAAAAGGACCCCTCACCAAAAGGCACAGTGTGCATTTGATAGGGTGTCCAAGTGAGGCATTAATTAGATTCAGGCTTTTGTAGCTTAATAGTTTATATACTTTGGAAAAATTACTTAATATTATAACAAAGGCCTAGTGTTAATGGAACAGTACAGAGCTCCAGGAAGATCATAACGGGTTTGACATAAGACCTTGACCTGGGAAACTAATCTACTGCAAACTGAGCTCTAGGTCAACCAGGGAGTCCCTATAGTCATGTAAAACCTTACAGTGTCCTCTGAGGTGATCTTCTCAGGAAACACAGCTACATGTCATTTTCCAACCAAGTCCCTCCAAGTAGGAGACCTGCATGTAGGTGACTAAAAAGTACACTTAACTGTCCACCAGGTAAAGGGAACAGGTGAAAGATAAGGCATTGTGGTGCAGTGGGAAAGAGTGCTGGGCTTGGAGTCAGCAGACCTGGGTCAAGTTAAGATAGGGCTGCTCCCACCACTTGGACGAGCAGTCACTAACTATAAACACTGCCAAAACAGAGGAGCACTGTGGTCCTTGCTTTTTGCCCTCTCCTGACCCCCAGGCACTGCCATCTGACCTGGGTCCTGCCATCCCCACTGTATCCAGGCCCTTCGGTCATGCACCTGACCTCTCCTGTCTATGACGTCTCCTCCAATTAGAACATGATCTCCCTGACAACAGGGACTGCTTCCCTCTTTTGTTTGTATCCAGTGTTTGGGAAATGGTCAACATTTAATAAATGCTTTCTCATTCACTCAAGTCACTGCTCCCTTCCTGGGCTTTAGTTTCCTCATCTGTGTATTGAGGGAGTGAACTATAAGTGATCTTTAAGGTTATCTTTTCAACTCTAAACTTAGAATTTAATTATCACCAAGGCTGAGCACTGAGGCAGGGAAGGAGAGATGTATCTGAAACCTGAAGGAAAAAAAGTCAAGATTTCTGAACCAAATCCAGCCCTGGGGCCCACCCAGACAGCTCTGCTCAGGGTCAGGCCTCACCACTAACTTTTGAGAGCAGTGTGCTATCAACAAGTATTTATGAGCCTACTATCAGCAAGTATTTACAAGCCTACCACATGGCAGACATGTCATGGTAAATGGAGAGTTGAAATGCAGTGACCTTGTAGGCAAAAGACTTAAGGTGGAGTCTTGACTCTTCAACTTAACTGCCTGAAACTTCGGACAAATCACTTCAAACACCTCATCTACAGATGAGGCCCAAAGAAGTAGATTGGGTGACCCCAGAGATCCCCTCCAGCTATGTCAGTTGGTGGCTTTATAAATACAAAATTAGTTTTACTTACCAAGTCTGCTTTTCTGCTAAATTTCTGGTTAAAGAAAGAAAACTGCTACACTAGGCAGCACACCGACCTCTCAACTGTGGCTACTTCCCAGCATAAAACCGGTTATAATTTCCAGGAATATGGACAATTGTTTTACATACTGATGTTCCTGTTGGATCTAAGTTTTCTGTCTCTCTCTAGGCTCTCACTGCTGACTTTGGCGCTGAAGTCCCCCAAACCATGACTATGCCCTTCTTCATCCCCATCTACTGCCCTGTTACATGAGGAGCCTCTTAGCCTTGGACTTGAAGCCTACCTCCTTGCCCTTGTGGCCAAATCAATTCCATGAGGATCACAGGATGGAGATCTCAAAGGGACCTTGGATGTCACCTAGTCCAACCTCCTCATTTTACAATGAAAAAACTTAGGCTCAAAAACGTTAAGCTATCTGCTCAAGGTCACGGTGATTGTAAAATAACCGAAGCAAAATTCAAACCCAAGTCTTCTGACTCCAGCGCTCCATCTGACATACCACACCACCTCTGATCACTTAGTCCTACCCTCTCATTTTTCTGTTTAACTGCGGTCTAGAGGGGCGGACTAACTTTCCCACGGTCACATAGGTTGCATGAGGGCAGGGAATAAATTTCCAGATAGAGGATCAATATAAACCTAAATTTCCAGATAGAGGATCAATATAAACCTATCAGTGACAGGTTACTATTTCAGAAATAGCTTCTCCAGATGAACAAGAATGCATTAAAAGTGTATCCAAGGTTCTCAGCATTAGAAAGGACCTCAAAGGTCATTCTAGTCTGACCCATAGCTGAACAAGAATCCCTTCTACGACATACCCAACAAGTGATTATCCAGCCTCTACTTCAAACCTCAGCTGAAAAATAAACCACTTGCCAAGGCAGCTCTTATTGTTTAAAAAAAAAAAATCTTTCTTGACCATCAAAACTAAATTTGTCCCTAAGTTGTTCACTGCTCCTAGTTCTGTCCTCTGGGGCAAAAGAAACCAAGACTTCTCCCTCTTCCATGTGACAGCCCTTCAGATACCTGGAAATAGCCATCACAATCCCAAGTTTCTTCTAGGTTCAACATCCCAGTTCCTTTAATTGATCTCTTTCAAGAACCTTTGGCATCCTGACTACCCTCCTCCTCCTCTTCCTCCTCTCCTGCTTATCAACGTCCTCCTTAATCTACGGTACCCAGAAGAAAATACTCTCACTATGGCAGGGTACAGAAGGACTATCCCCACCCTTGGCCCGGACACTACTTTTCTCATTGCAGACTAAGATCACAGCTAGTCTTTTGGCTGCCATTACAAAGAGCTGACTTGTACTGAGCTTGCAGTCCACTAAAACCTCCAACTCCAAGTTTAGAGTGACAGAGAGGGCCTGAGCAGATTCCCCTCTCACCAGCCACGAAGAAGGGTTAATTGACCCAGCCCAAGCATACCATCTTCTCAGGCCTTCACCCTGGCCTAACGGAACTACTAAAAATAAAACCCCAAGGACTGGCATTTAGATCCCTTCATGACTGTTTCAATCCACATTACTCAATCATTTCTCCCACTCCAACATCCTTGGTTACAAGACACCTTGGCAGGGCAGCCTTAAAGCCATGACAAGAAATAGAGGAAGCCTCAGGACTCTAGTCAAAGCAAGGAGAGATGCCAAGCAAATGGCTGGTCCTCCAATAGCCTTCTGTCCTTAAGCCTGCCTCCGGAATAGCTGCAAACCCAACCCCTAAGCTAAAGAAAATGTAGGCTCTACCAAAACAATAGCTCTGTGCTTCAGGGCCTTCTCAAGGATCCTAGCCTAGCCCACATATGCATAGAAAAATCTAACACCCCTTTTCCCCATGGAGAAAGCCTTCCCCACCTTATCCCCCTCAGTCTATCTTGATGGTGTCCCGCTACCCCCTGCCCCTCTAATTTTGGGGGATGTTTAATGGCTCTTCATGGACAGGAAGACTTTACCTACCAAGGGTGCTTGTTTCCAAAAGCTCAGGGAATTAAGAAGCCCCAAGAAAATCCTGCCCCCTCCAACTTGTCTTTCCCCACCTGCCTCCCTGTACCTGCTCTCTCCCTGGCTTTGGACCAGGTGAGGTGGCAGCTTTTCCAGGGTTGGTGGGACAGACACGCAGGCCAGACGTCGGCCCAAAGAGTTTTCTTTATCTTTATTTGTCTACATTCAGCTTAATTCAGATGTCCTGCCTGAATGACCCAGACATACAAAAAAAAACCCCCACTCTTTCCCACTGGTTTTTAAAATAAAATCTTCACTTATAAAACTGAAACACTAAAGCATTAAAATACAGAAAGCTTGTTTAACTCACTTCACAAAAGCATTAACAGATGACGTATCCCTCACGTAACTATTTAAAGACGAACTTAGTTAACACTAACACCAATGTTAAATAGACGAAGGGATACTGAGTTGTATTAACTCAAAAACTCTATTCAGACAAAGTTGTAATGGTAACTAACAAACCATTAAATACACAGATGTCCCAAACACAGCTAAGTATGGAATTACAGGGAGATGCCACCATCAGAGTAGCCGCCTGCATAGCACACAGAACACGGCAACATGGAACCTGGGGGGAAGGGTTGACATGTTAACTGTGATGCAATAAAACTGAATATTCAAATGAGGGGGCGAGTGCAGAAGGTAACAAAACTTCACCCCTGGGGAGTAAAGGTAGTTTATCTGTACTGGTAATTCATGCTGTGATCATTTCTGCCATAGCCACCTTGCGAAGACTGGTAGGAACTGGGAGGCCCACTGTAATTCTGGCCTGAGCCTGGGGAGTTGTAATTTGACTGTGAAGAGTAGCCACCTAGGGAGAGTAGGGACAGAAAATATAAGTTGGGGTTAGGATGAGAAGGTTGCAGCTATGCCCTTTCTCCCACCACCCTTTCCAAGGCCCCAATCCCAGGCGGAAGTCACCAACCTTGTTTGCCTTGGTAGGAGGAGCCACCACCAGAGCTGCCTCCATAGCCGCCATGTGACCCTGTGTTATAGGACGATCCACCTGACCCGTAGCTGTTCCCACCACCACCTCGGCCCCCGCTGCCACTGTAATCTGGAGTGGGGGGCAGAACAAAGTACTGTTAACTTCCCCTCAATACAACCTAGCAATGGAAGCCCCAATCCCTAACAAGGAGGGCAAAAAGGCAACAGAAGATAGAGAAGCCTGGAACTCTGCAGCCTACACCAAAGACTGGGCTTTACACCCTGCTGACAGGTGTAACTACACTCCCAGGAGTGGGGGGGAGGGGGGGGAAGGGGAGGGAAGAGTGTGGCTGATGTTTACATGATGCTTTGCTATGGCCACACTAAGCTGATTAAACTGCCTATCCAATCTCCCTTCAATGACATCAGTCCAGAGACCAAGCGGCTCTCTCACCAAAAAAAAAAAATCCCACACATCAGTTCTGTTGAATTTCCTACTTACGCCATTAACCCAAGCTTTGTTTCTGGGACAGTTCCCCATGGCAATTTCAGGTTTCCCAACCTTCTACTCCCCTCTACTGTAGTTTCTTAAAAGGTCAGCATTTATGCCAGCCATTTCACTGTTTCAGGAAAAATCCACAGATGTTACTCCTGTACCCAGGACAACTGATCCATTCATCTAAGCCTATGTAGGAGGCCAAGGAAAAACACAATCGTGGCTCAGTGATGGGGAAGAACCACTCAGTTCCACTAAAGTAACTACTCAGGTTCAATTTGGGAAGATAATAAATCACTATGAAGAACAAGGAAGCCATATTGTTAAGGTCTAACCACTATTTTGACATGTTAAAGTTTTAGCCAATAGCTATGGACATTCAGGACAGTCATTTGTTTCATGGCAAGACATGACCCCAAACCAGTGAGTCAATGACACCCTTCCCCTTCACCCCCACCCAAGGCCAGTAGTAAGCTCATGGCAGAGTTTCTGGATATAGGAACAATCTGGAACTCATCTGGGATCCAGCTACATGACAGGATTAAGCTTAAATTAAACAGTCAGGAAATTAGGTACTAGGGAATAAATTTAAGAGTTTTAATAAAATCCTGCAAATCTCAAGTATCCTCTTTTCTACTACCACTTTGTGCCCCACCTCCATAAGTCCTTACCAGCTGTTGATCAGAGCAGTGCTGAGGCAGAGGAGGCCGGAGCTTGTAGCCCAACATGCCAACTTGCCTTCAAAACCAGCTGACAGACTAGAAGCAACTTCAGTATTTCCATGGGGTTTGCTACCCCACCCAATGCCCTGATTTCAACAGAGGTGCTATGAGGACATGGGTCACCCAAAGCCAACTCACTGAATTTGCTCTCGTAGTTATAGTCTGATCCACCTCCACCACCTGGGGAGTTGTAGGAATTCGAATAGGAGGAGTAGTTGCCTTGTCCATGATTATAGCCCTTTTGTTTGCCTTGGGGAGGGCCGTAATTGCTGTACTGGTTTTGGCTGTATGATGACTGCTGTTGGCCTTGGTGAGACTGGTACCCTGAACCGTAAGAAGGCTTCTGCTGGCCCCCATGCTGCTGCTTCTTCCCGCCGTGCTTTGGGGGGACTGGTGAGTTGTAGTTGTCGCCTTGGTAGTAGGACCCATAGCCAGAAGAGCCGCCTCCACCGCCACCCCCGCCTCCACCAGCATTCCCAGAATGCCCACCGTTGCTGTAGAACTGACCTAAATGGAAGGGATGGCATCAATTAGGGAGTGGAAAAGGGAAGATTCCAGATTCAAAAAAGTAAAAGTAACTCATGTTACACAACTCCCTTTGAAAGTATACTTGGCATCTACTTCCCTTAGGATTCCTACTCCATGTATTCACAGAAGCTAGTGCTAAAGTTTTAGGGACTTATTCTGAGGTCCAGAGAAATCTGAGCAGTCACCCATCCTGTTCAAGAAGAAAAGTGGTCTGGGTTTGCTCTCAAATCCTCTTTTCAGCTGATGTTAAGAACTAATCCTCCTTCAGGAGATGCTCAAGTGTAAGCAGGGAAGATGTTAGCTCTTGCAGTGGCTATTAATGTTTTTAAGATCATAGATGGGCTGGTTTAGCTGATGACTTATGACCATTTAACAAACCCAGACCTCCCCCAAGCTCCCAAGAAAAGCAGGGCTGAGGCAGCATGGCATGGCAGAAAGCCAGTCTGGATCTCAGGTCTCCCTGATTCCCAGACCTGCCTCTCTCTCTCTCTCTCTCTCTCTCTCTCTCTCTCACACACACTGCCTACTACCAGGGTAAGTCAATAAAACCCTTAATGCCCCCAGGCATTAATGGCTAAGGCCATCAAGTTTCAGACAATTTGCCAGTCTGCATCAGTGAAGGGAGTTTCTATACTGGGAGTTCCCTACACTGATGAAATCATAGTCAAACCACCTCTTCACCCACCGGCCACAACCCTCCCCCCAAAAGAAAGGAGAAGAAAAGCAAGGCTGACTTTAACCCCAGGGTCCGAGGAGAAGCAGCCAGTCTGGGACTGTTATATGGAAACCTCTCTGTCCACCCCTGTACTTCACTGTGACAAGGCCAGCACAGGCCCATGCTCATCTCCCTGGAAGGACAGGCAAGTCTTCATTACAGTCACAAACCTCCTTTGACCAGGGGCAGTATCAGCAAGAAGGAATGCCTGGATTGAAGCTGCCAAATCAGACAATTATTCTGAGATTGCCTACTGGTTAGAAGGCCCCAAATGCAGACTTGGCAAAATAAGCTGTTTTACCACAGGATCATTCCCAGTAAAATGACCAGTTACCCCTTAGAAGTGGAGATGTGCCTCTCAGGCTCATCACAGAAATACACAGTGCAAGAGAGCTGTTGGGGCCAGAATACACACTTAGTACTACTAAGGCCAAAAGGCAAGCACTGCTTCTCCCAGATATCCCCAGGACAGGGGACCAAGGAGGTGCCCCTACCCTGACCAGGCAGGTCTTTCCAACGGGTCACTAGCACCATGCTTAGGAGCCAGGTTTAGAGCTCAGCTCTGGGTCACAGCCCCAGAGAGGCAGGAACATGCAGTAGGATTGCAAAGCATGGGATGGATATAGCTGCCACATTCTCAGGAACTGAAGGTGAGACTGTGACCTCCATCAGCCCCTCATGTCTGGCTCTGGGACATAATGATCCCCTTCTTTAACAAAATGCAACACCAAGTACCTACTATGTACATAAGGCATGGTGCGAGGTGCTCTTCAGTTTAGATACCTGATGTATTTTTTCTCTGGCGTGCACAAGTAACTCAGAGCTTCATACAACCAAAGAGGCAGGGCTCAGCTTAAAGAGACTATTCAGAGTCAGTCTCATATGTGAACCTGAAGGCTTTTCAGTAGCAGGTATGTGGATAGGAAGGGATGGGGGGTGTGTGTGTGTGTGTGTGTGTGTGTGTGTGTGTGTGTGTGTAGACTTGTTCAAGGTTGGGTTAATTCTATTGGTCCAGAAGTCAGTCAGTTCAAGCCCCCAAACCAAAGTGACATGTAGGGGGTGAGGGGTACAGAGAATGACACTATCCAATTCAGTCCAGTAACCCCAAGCAGAAAGCAGGAGCACCTAAGCTCCCCGTGAGTGGGCACACCCATGGAGTGTGCTTTCTTTAACAAGATGGCATTGGCTTTGATAGCAGGTAACTGGAACGGAAAGTTAAGTACCAGCCCCTATGTTGCCTAGCCTGTGACAAAGGACAGGAAGGGTGACCAAAACTACCAACACAGCTTGGCCTTCACATTCTAATCATTAGGTATTTGTTTCATGGCCTTTTGTTATTGGACTAAAGGAATTTTGCCTTTACCCCACCCCACCCCCCACCAACCCACTATCACTGAGTCCTGGGCAGCTTGAGGAACAATTAGACCAAGCTCGTTTTCAAGTAACAAAGCCAAAACGCCAAGAAAGGAGACACATCCAACAATGCAGCAAAGCAAACATGCAATGCTCAGTGAAGAGATTGTGAAGAGATGGGGAAAGCAGAAATTTCTCCTTCAGGAAGATTACAAACAAATATTTCCATGGCCTCCCCACATCTAGGTTTCAAGAAGAAGGGTTTAATAACATCAGCACTAAGCTTAACATACACTTCAACACCTATGTTCAGTCTCTTCCCTCAATTAAGAACATGAATGAAGACACCAAAGTATCCAATGATTTACTTTAACATGTATTGATTTAAAAAAAAAAAGGGAGGGGGTGGCAGTTTTCCACCTCATTCAGGACAACATCTATTCCCTGGTATAAAAAGACATTATTCTCAAACAATAACTTTCTAAAAAAAATACATCATGCATTAAAAGTTTTAAAAAGTATTCACTGAATGTTTCAAACCTCTTTGAACAAGTGGTGAGTAATCATTTTGACCAGTTTCTGTGTCTGAACAAACTCAAAATCTTGCAAGTCAATGCAAAGATGCAGGCTTTGTGCGATAAAGAACCGCTGACCGAAACAAGACAGAAGAGGACCATACAAATTTAAAACATAGTATTACAGCAAGAATAAAGGGCCATACACTTACAAGTGAAAGAAAATCTAGTTGGAATGACCAAATGACTCCCCATACCTCTGTATTAGAAGTCATGATAAGCTTCCAGGTCTTGGCCAAAAGTCAGTTATAGCAAAAGTCCCAGCAACAACAAATCCCTGCTGCTGGCTTGCTAACCAATGTCAAGTGCTTAAGGCCCTTTATACTTGATTATAAAAAAAAAGCCCATAAAAAAAATCTGAATCCATGCATTTTCAGCTGTGATCAGGACTTGCAAAATTTTACATCAACTCCTTAATGCCTGGATATTTATTGTACCAGTATTGGAAGCACAGTTACAATTCCTTTGAAAGTACACTAACTAGCTATCAGCCACAATTAATCCCATCCCTCAAGCAATAACCCACCAGTGTATTACAAAAGGATGGAGAAGTTAACTTAGCACATCTTACGATTCCACATACAATTTAACATTGTGCATGCTTAAAAAAGAGTCGGGCTGCACTAGATTCAGACACGGTGAAGTCTTTCTTATTACCGTCAAAGGTATCAACCAGGTTTGGGAGTTTGTTAAAAGGTTTAAAATTCATACAAAACCTGCTGTAAATTAAGACAAAGGTAGATTAAAATGCTTCTGTATCTGTCCCTTAAATAAAGTAATGCTTTCCATAAAAAGCAAAGGTGGGCTTTTGCCTTTATGCTGAACAAAGCTGGCTCTAGAATTTTGTGCAACTTGGCACAAAAACATTCTCTGAAAATTACTTTCCGCTTATTGTGAACATCAATACGACCAAGTTCAAAGGCAAATCACAATAAAAACTGCCACTGTCTTAAGTTCTGCAGGCTAAGAGTTTCAGACAAGCTGCGGTGAAAAGCCACGGTTGAGAAACCCAGTGAAGCACAGGGACACAGCACGGACACTTTGGGTTTTGGAGTTCGAGAAAATTGGAGTAAAAAGCTGTTTTTTGTGCAATACTTTTAGATGATCTAGGAAGACCCAAAATCATGATAGCCGTAGCAGTCTGTGAAAAAGTCACCTACAAAAGGGGGAGACAGAGCAGAGAAAAAAAATTAGAATTGTTTTGAAGATGGCACAGAGCGCCACATATGAAACTCATGTTTTAGATTTCTCTGCTCCTGTAACCCCCCAATGAAGGCTTCTTCTGAATACAAATAGCTGGGCATTGTCAGGAAAGCATATTCACAAGAGTGGTGTATTGCTTCACATGGCTTAAAGCAGAGAAATTTAAAATATTTACATATTAAAAAGGAATTGTCAAGTCACATGGGTTTTGCACTTTTAACGGTTAAACAATATTAATCTCTTGCTCAACAACCTGTCCCATCTGCCAAAAAAGGGCTGTGCTACTAAATCTTAGGTACAAGTAGGCCAGGTTTCAACTGTTCTAAGGCAAGTAGTGTTTGTGGGTTTCTTTTTAACTTTAAATTGGTATAACACAAACTAACACTTACTATATCCTGCTGTTGCAGAATTGCCACCGTAGCCATAGCTTCCATAGCCAGCTCCTAGAACAGGACAAAATAAAATTACTTGACTGTTGGTTGGGCCCTCAGGGCAGCCAGGAAGGATGGCTTCTCTTCACAGCTTTCAAATTAATCTCTGGGAAGACTTTAACAGGGGACACTGGTGACAAATACTCATTTGTAGATTCCAAATTATACATATTAAACAATCCAAAGTCTTACAAAACAAGTTTAGAAGCAGAGAGGGGAAAAAAATCTGCACTCGTACCAGCATTCATGTAGCCACCATGGTTGGCACCACCAAATCCACCTCGGCCTCTACCCCGACCTCGGATATTACCACCTCTACCTCGACCACGAATGTTTGGGGGAGGGGGAACCTCATTGTGCATAGGGCCTCCCATTCCAAATCCTGGGTTGTGCTGCTACAAGAGAGAATTAGAAAACACAGCTTGGTTAAACTCGCACAAATTATTTATGACACTTCTAATAGTAAAACATACAGTACATTAGTTCTATACTCCCTCAGAGAAACCGAACGGCAACTTGAAATTAAGATTAAGAAATCTACACTGTTGTTTCCTGTGTGGGAAAGAGGGTAAAACAGTGAACTTGAGAGTAGGGAAGTCCTGGGTTCAAAATCTTGCCTTAATAACTGGATGTGTGACCCCAGACAAGTCACTAAACCAAATATTCAAGCCCCCTTCACCAGAAAGTAAAGATGACAGTAGTAGCAACTACTTTGCTGTGTTGTTGAAAAGACCAAATGAAAGAATAAAAACCTCCTTGTACTATATTGCCACTGTCCATCAAAGGTACCCACCTTAGCAGCAAACTTCGGTCCCCCTCTCACAGGTACCGGTGCTCTCTTCTTCTTATTGGGCTCCAAGGCAACCGGAGCATCAGGGAACAGCTTTTCTAATGCAGTGAGAGCAGCAAATGCCTTTGCCACCTTTTTATTTGAACCAGCTCCTTGAAACTTCTGCCCGTCAACTTCAACCTATGAGAGGACAAGTGCATGGGAGGATCATGAAATCAATATGATCAGTCAGAGAAAGCAACAGCTTCTTCAGTACCTGGTCAAGAGCTAAGTCATCTCAGGAAAAATTCTAGCCCCCTGGGTACCAATGGCATTTAAAACATTTCAATAAGGTAAGCTGAAAGCACCAATTTTCAAGTATATGCTGAGATGTATATCTGATTCCATCTAGTCCAAATGATACAAGGACAATTTAAACTTTTGGGCACACAAGTCCCACTCACCTCCATGACAAAGCGCTTATCATGACTGCCCCCAGTCTCAGAGATAAGCTCATACTTGAGGCCACGCCTCTTCTCATTCAGTTCCATAACAGGATTCTTGCCATGTTTGGTCAAGATTGGACCCTGTTGTTTTACATTCTAAAAAGAAAATGCAAACCCCAATTAGAATTTCAGACATCTTCTGTGCCTCATTCTCATTTTCTAAGTAAGCAATCAGTTCCTACCCTGCTGACACCCCCAGTATCCAGGATCTCACAATAGGCAGACAAGTTTTTAAAAAAATCTGTTAATTACTTGAATTCTCTTCCCCGTTCAACACTGTTCTTCATATATGGAGTGTTAACTACATGTGATCTGCCAATATATCTTAGACCAATGACATTCAAGGTCACTAAGTGCTCCCATGGTCCAGGACATTAACATGAGCCTAACTATTTACTTCCTGTCACCTTTTCTCCTAAGCATGTCCACAAACACTCACCAAAAACACTATAAATTTAAAAGATTTCTCTAAAATTAGCCAAAAAACAGTAACAATGCACTTTTCTTAGTACTTAAAAGGTTAAACAGCAGTTTTCTCACAACCCTGTAAAAGAAGCAGAGTATAATGCCCATTTGTATTACTATCAATATTATCAATTATTACCAATATTGCTATCCCAATTTCCTAGATGAAGAAAAAGGCTTAAGTGACTTGCCCCATGATTACAAAGTGACAAGGTACAAGACCTAGGATTCCAACCTAGGTGTTTCCCGATTCCACACATAGTCAGATTCTTTCCTACACCTAGCTCACCAAGTCCAAATGAGTGGTGGCCTTGTTGTACACAGGGAAATGCTGACAATCAGGTACCCTGTTGGCTCTTTAGTCACTATAAACTGTATGGGCCATGTCTTTGTCCAGGGCTCTGACTCAGGGCAGACTTCTTCACATACATGACCCAAGGGGAAGAGCAGTCAGGGCTTAAGATCCATGAAGTATTCAACTTCCTAAGGAAAAGCCTAGACACAAAGGGCTTTTCCTGCCCCTTGGCTGACAGATCAATAAGAACCCAGGCAAGGAGCTCCACAGCTTTCATGGCTCTGGCCATCGCTCACCTCCGATGTCTGGTCTGGAGAAGGAAAAGCAGCACTGGGAGTAGCAACAGTTTCCACTACAGGTGGAGGAGCAACAACCACAGGTTTCTGTTCTGTTTCCTCAGCAGAGTCCTCCCCTTTACTTGATTCTTTACCTTCTGCCCCTGTAGGCAGACCCATGTCCTGTAACACCTGTAGAAGTAAGAAGAACCCCCCCACAAGAGCTGTCAACAAATGTTCCTACAAGAAGCAGTCTTTGTTCCTATGTTCAAAAACACAGACATTTTAGGGATCTTTTTGGCTTTTCGAAGCTCACGTTTTCCACACCTGACAGTCAAATAGTGTCAACAGTTCAAGTAGAGCTGAACATAGACTGGTCTTGATTTGCTATGAGGTCAATAAAACCAGAAACTGCAAATTATGGGCCATGCTTACCTTTACAGCCACATGCAACTTGGCAGTCTTTTTGGATGGTCCAGAAGCCTCAAATGAACTTCCATCCACTTCAACAGACATAGTAAAGATGGGAGCATGCACTGGGCCAGTTTGGGAGACCAGTTTATACTGCAGCCCAGGTTTCAGTTGATTCAGTCTCATCAGTGCATTCATAGCTTGTGGGGGTTCTGTCTTCTCCTCTAAAAAAGAACACAGATATTTTTCTTTTTAGGAATCTGACAGGACAGCTTCCTTACCAGCTGACCTAACAGCATTACCATTTTCTAAATTAGGAAAAAACTACTCTTAGTTCTTTCTATTCATTACCACAGAACACATAATCATGCTTTTTCAATTACATGTTCCCAGAGAAACTGAAATGTTCAACTTTCTTATCGATTGTTATTGTTCCATCTGATAGGAGTTCAGTACCTTTTTTCTGAATCTTCTTTTTCTTCTTGCTAGGAGATTTTTCTTCTCCATCCTCTTCCATGGGACGTTTCATTGGGGTAATGGCATATGTGGTACTAGGCGGGATCTGGACTGTAAGAGCAAATACAGAAAAAGATGAAGGTGGAAACCCAAGACTGAGAAGTGAGTTGTTAGCAATATGACAATTCAAGCCAAACACTGGAATTTGGGGTTGGATACTTACTAGTATAGTCAACCGGATTTTCATTCTTTGGTTTCTTGGGCATCTTAGAAGGGAGAGGGTCCATACCAAGGACTTTGTGAAGCTGGCCAAAAG
The DNA here is from genome assembly GCF_011100635.1 of Trichosurus vulpecula. Classification (NCBI taxonomy): domain Eukaryota; kingdom Metazoa; phylum Chordata; class Mammalia; order Diprotodontia; family Phalangeridae; genus Trichosurus; species Trichosurus vulpecula. The sequence goes on from NC_050573.1 coordinate 77,345,433, forward strand.
CAGCAAGTCGCAGAGCATGCTAAAATGGGAAGAGGAGTTTTACTTGTCTACCCTACATTGACTGCAATTATGGTGTGTGCTTACTACTACTCATGACGGGTCTCTGACCCTCCCAATCCCAAAAGTTGGGTGTCAAATGCTGACTTCTCCCCTACAACAGCAAGGTGGCCCCCAACAAGCCTGGATCCAATCCTGACTGTTAGGGCCCCCAACCTTGCTGTGGTGGAAGACCAGCCTGTGACCATCCCCCTTGCCCTCTCATTAGTACAGGGGTTCCCAACCTAGGGCCCATGCGCCATACGAAGTGATGTCATATCTATGCAGGGAAACAAGCCCTATTAGCAGCAACAATAACTGAAAAAATTGTCCCTTGATCTCGGTGTCCAAAATAGCACTCGAGCATAATTGGGGATAGAAAACAACAACATATGGCATCATGGGGAAAAAGAAAACCAGATTGGGGTCCCCTGTATTAGTATAGGATCCATTTACCTTTGGTCCCGAAATCTGACTAAGTTTCAAAGAGCTACACTAAAAATACCCAGTAACAGAACTGGAGGCCAGTTATTAAAGACTGGGTAAGGGTTCACATTTGTAATGGAGATAACTATACCTGAGCACTCTGTGTGATATCTTCCCGTTGCTGTCTGTCTAGATGCCCAATAGCATCAGTGGCTTCTTTTTCACAAGGGTCATAAATGCCAGAACCATCTGAAGGCAGGAAACAAGGAAGATATGCAGAGGATTATCTTTTAGCATCTCTGAAGAGGTTGTGTTGGTAGAGGGAATCAGGTGCTTCCCCTCCCGCCCCATCCACACCCAGCTCTGGAAACACACTGAGCGAGGTGACCCACTCAGCGTCCAGCCCTTTTAAGAAATAATCCACATGTATTTCAGAGCATGTAAGTCACGTGGGAGTGGGTCACCACTGCCCTTGAATCGGTCCGCTAAAGCACTGATTTCACAGCTGCGGATTCCGGCACAGGGCTGGATATGATGGTGCAAGAGGGTAGTCACATGGTTATACCCTAAGTAGTGGACAAGGTACTGTTGCCCTAACCCAGTCAATGCACCACTGAGGAACAAGCTTCAGTCCCTTTCCTTTCCCTGCAAGTTTTAAAGCTGAGAAGTCACCCAACCTGGCATAACGATTCCAGATGCCAGGCACTCCAACACTCTTCTGAGGGCCTCGCCAGCTCCCATTGGTCGATTTGCTGTTCCAATTGACTTCTCACAGAGAAGCTCCAGAGGCTAAAAAATAATAGAAATTTTTAAAAAATGATAAAGGAACAAAAATGCCAAAGATTCCTAACAAATTATTTTCCTGAGTATATGTGTGTCTGCCTGTGGCAAACTCCATGAGAGGGCTTCTGCATGCTCAACAATTCTTCCTTAAAACAAGGAATTTGGGCTTATCTAAAAGTAAATCTGAGTTTTCTACATCAAAGCCCTCTAGCTAACTGAATTAAACTCAACGAACATTAATTAACCACTGTTTTCAAATACTGTTCTGGGTAGGGGGAAATATGAAGTTTAGGTAGAGACATGGTTGTGAAAATATACATAGCAAAATAATAAAATCTCACTTTTATTTCCCAAAATGACAACTTCTGTGAAGCTGGAAATAGTTTCATGTTACATGAAGTTTTTTGCCATTCACATAGAAAATCATACAAAGAAAGTACAAATAAAACTGTAGAAATGGCCATCAAAAGGTACCCTTACCCATCCTCTAAGGGGAGCCCAAGTAGGAACACGGGTGCATAGGTCTCTCAGAACCCTGATGACTATGACACACGACTTCAGCCCATTAGCTCTGGCCTAGAGTAATAAAGCACAGGCACTTTAAACCAAAGCACCCCCACACACCAAAGGCAAAGAATGTCTTGCGGTGCTACTTTGTCAAGGGTAAACAATGTAGAGTCACAACATTAAAGTTTATAATTGAGTCATTACGATGTAGAAAAGCAACATTACTCTTAACACAAAGCAGCAACTATGCCTCTACTCCTTTACAAGTCCCCTTCTGGGATGTTAAATTCATTCAGGTGCTCCTTTAGCTACTGTACTCGACAGGCGCTAAATTCAGCAGAGCTGTCATCCCATGTTAAGTACTTTAATATAAAGTTAGCCAGTTAAAGTTTATGAATTTGCTACTTAAAGACAAATATAAGAACAAGATGCAAACCTGGAACCACTTGGCGTGTCGGAGTGACGCCAAGGCAGCAAGGCATTTCTGCCTGTCCAGAACGTCCGGGGGGTCGTTGACTGATAGCGTTTCTATTCATGGATGGAATAAGAAGACAAGGTACAGTTTGACCAAGGGGTTTCTGTCAGGTGGAAAGGGGATGTGGCAGCTTCCTAAAGGGCAGCTGAGGCTCCCAAAAGATGTTGCTCTCTACCCTATACCAAGGAAGGAGAACCTAGAGTGTACTTGACTCTTCCCTAAGAGGAAATCTTAAAAACTGCAAAAAGGGAAGTTATTACAAAAGGAAAAGTCCTATTTAGAGGGCAGGTTTATAAATTCTATCTTTTCTTTATGTTATTACTTTCTGGGTTTTTTTCCCCAAAACTATCTGATCTATAAACCTATAATAACTAAGAAAAAGGGGGTGTTAAAATAAAATCCCTCTCTGCTTTCAATGTCATTTTAAAGTTTCTAGAGCGAAGGGAACCACTTCCGCCCACAAGGCTTGACTGCCTTGGCCCCAGCCTGTGACAGAGAGAGTCCTGTTGGTCAAAGGTCCAGCGTCCCTAAAGTTGACAAACTAGAAGGCTTGGTAGACGAAGTCAGATATCAGAACCAAAGGCAATCAACAGATCACAGAAAAAAAAAGCATCTTCAGACTGTGCTGCAGCAAAATTGAAGTTAATTTTTTTTTCTTTTAATCTGTAGATCAGGGTTTTAGATAAGGCTAGTTCGAAAGCTTTATTTTGCAAATTTATGAGCATTTGTGTGATGTTTATGACACAGAATTTATTCATTCATTGGAGTAATACACAAAAAATTTTCAAATGATCAGACATTAAGTCATCTTATTATTTCAAAAACATAATTAGACGAGAGTCTAACTTTATCCAAAACTCCACATCACACCTTTGGGAATTCTGTAAACTTCAACCACTAAAAATGGCCAGATGAAGAGACCAAATGAAGCACCTGTCATTTTTGCAGCAACACAAACTGTTTGCATATCTCCAACTTCATGAACATGCAGAATTCATTCAGCAGTCTTGAACAATTTTAAGAGTTTTAAAGTTACCATGTTTTCACGGTTTCGAAGGGCCACATAATGGACTGACACAAAAACAATTTCACAACATTTACATGAACACACTAACGGCCCCAAATGAAAATGGTGAAGTCCCAAATGAAAAGTGCTACTCAATTTTAGCACAACCACTGTCAATCCCCTTAAGTTTCACAAAGGTGAACACAAGATTTATCTTTAAGACAAGGTGATGACATCTATTTAGGCATAATTTGACCAATACAATCTAAAACTGAATAGCACATTTAAATAGTGAGTAAACACCAATATTTTCAAGTTTCCAGACGACTGCTGACTATATTCAGTCTTCCATACCTCCAGCTAAAAGTTTTTCCATTTCTTCCCTGACAACAGGTGATGTCAAATGAATGGTCAAGGACAATGGAGGCTCTTTTGTATTTTTTATTACAATTGCTGCTTCACCAATGGATTGGATTATTTCATATTTGTCTTCTGTAATAGCCTGCAATACAAAATCGTAAAACAAAATATTCAAAACACTTTTTACCTTAGGTTGTAGTTAGCATATCAACCTAGAACCCTATAGCAAGAGAGAGACAATTATTAAGGGTTTGTTGATTAGCTTTGTCATTTGAGCAGGCTGTCTGATGGACTCCCCCTCATACATGCCCATGTGGTCATTTCAAAGCTGAGAAAGATGGTGGCTTCCTTAAAGAAAATCTCATTCACACAAAAACCTGAACTTAAAAAAAAAAAGATAAGCTAAGAGATGCTAAATCTTGTGCTTTAGAAAAGCATTTAATAGAGGATTAAATAAGTACAGCTTGAGTCCACTCAAATACACACACACAATTTATCTGCAACTTTCTACGAACACATCTACTATGTGAAGCAACATAGAGCAGCAGAGCCTAAATTGTATTTTTCAGATTATCTGAACTTCAATTATGTGGTGTCCTAGCAAGAGTTGACTCTCAGAGGGAAACAACAATCTGGATTTTAATAACTCTGTTATCAAGCAAATTAGTCTTGTTTTGGGCACTATTACAGACACGACTCATTAAATAGGTTTATAATGAAGTATGAAATATTAATAATTAAAAGACCAGGCAAATACCATACAGGTGAAAATATTCAGTGTAATACATATAAAATATGGGGGGCGGAGGGGGGCAGCTAGGTGGTGCAGTGAGTAGAGCACTGGCCCTGGAGTCAGGAGGACTTGAGTTCAAATGTAGCCTCAGACACTTGAAACACTTAGTAGCTGTGTGACCTTCAGCAAGTCATGTAACCCCAACTGCCCTGCCTTCCCCCCTCCAAAAAAAAACAAAAACAAAAACAAAATATGGGCCTAAAATGAGGACAGCAATTTGTAAAATTTTACAAAATGGTTCCAAAAAATGATCCTTGGTCTGTGCTAACGGTAGCGGGCATGGCTATTGCCTGCCAAGAACCATACTCACAGCAAGCTGGACTCCCAGGTTGTCCGCCACTTTGTCCAAAAGGGCAGTTGTGGGTTTCTCCTTACACAAAAGGACTAATTCCAGATCCAAATCTCCCTTGAGCAGGAGACCCTTTGCTACCAAGCCAACCCGCATCACGCCTCGAAGAGTTCTGGTCAAGTGCTCAGTCTTCTGTTCCCTGAGAGACAAACCAATAAATGTTATGAAGGTAGACTCACTTTAGTTGGGAACCCAATCATCCCACTACCAATTGGTCACTTTATTTTTTTTAAAGAAAGCAGAAACTTACACTCACTGGTCTGCCAAAAACTTACCCCCCTTCTTTGTTTTCTTCTTCAGCTACCACATCCATAGCCTCAGGTTCAGGCTGCTCTCCACTGACTTTTTCCTGTTCATCTATCCAATCAGACACAGCTTTAAGTGCTCGTTCTGTATGGGATACCATGTTCTGAACAGCTTCCAATTCCTCCTGAGTTGGATAAACAGCAGAGTGCTTTGCCATCACATGGCGGTCATCATTCACAAAAATACGCATTGGCCGCTGGAAAGGAGATAATTCAAAATCATAAATCCTAAAGAGAAATAGATTAACACACACATGCAAGAGCTAAAAATATTAGCAGCTTACCATTTTTTATTTCTTGGGATTTCTTTTGTAGTGTCTGAGAATTAAATTTCTGCTAATTTTTCAAACCGTATGACAGTTGTCCTTAGATGTATCAATTCTGTCACTTTTATCTAAAAAACCAGAAAAAGTTATTTAGTTCCAAATGGTTCAGACTAGTAAACTGTACCTTCCATCAGTATTTACTAAAATGCATGTATAAGTAAAGCTGTTTGTCATACTAATGAAGCCAGAGCACACAGTAGGACAGTGCTTTATTGTGTTTTCAAACAATTCATTGAGGAGCTAAGGATTTCAAAAACCAATTATAAATTACTTTCAAGTGATACCACAACAATGGTGTTGAAGGTACTTTACAGATGAAAGGGATGTGTCAGCGCAGTGGTTCTGGGAGTTAGTGTGAGGGTTAGAATAGAACATCAATAGAGAGAGACTCTTAAACACTTCAGGAAGGAACACATCTTCTCAAAATAACATGTCACATGTCAAATATGTTAAGATATGACATCATCAATCAAGACAAGCCGTCAGATCTCAGCTTTCTATCATTTACAATTTAAATACAAACACAGCTAAGATAACAATGTAGTCAGTACAACCCAACTATAATCTACGAATTCCTATTCCATTCAAATAATCCAGTCTGCATGAGAATAATCTTCTAGTGGAGAAAACAGAACAATTGATGAATATAATAAGTTCCTGACAAATCACTCTTTCGGTATGTGTAACTGCTGACTTTAAAATGAGCATCAAGGTACTAGGCCAACACCATACAGGACAGTACTTACATACACAGTTCTGCTGGTCAAATTAACATCATCCCACAAGGTCTTGGGACTACCTAATAGTTCCAATTAGAAATTCAAAGGCTTTACATTTATACAGATGTGCAAGAGAATTCACTTCAGGAATCTACGCAAAATTACATGCTTAAGAAGTTCAAAAGTCCTGATGTCATGACATGCATATGAACAAGCTCATCAGATGCCACAATCACTCAATAAATACTTCAGGTTTCTAACTAGTTGAATAGGAATACTGTTAAGGAAAAATAGCTAGCCAGATGCTAACTTTAAAAATCATCAGGTATTTGCATAATAAATCATACATATGGCCCAAGCTGGGACAGTTTCTACCAAAAGGGTTAGAACTATGGTCACTAGCCTGGACCACAATCTAAAGGTTATAATATAAAGGCTGAATCACAGCTGCCAATAATGGACCTTGATGTTCACAAATCAAATAAAGTAAAAATGTCCAACCAAAACACCTTGCAACACCACCAATGCTTCTTTATGTGGCCCAGTCTCCCAAACACAGGAAAAATTGATGAACTCTTTTCATTTCAAACTTTGATTCCATAAAATAAGAAGTTACACATCAGGCCCTTTACAACAACAATGAACTTGTTTATATTATTTGGGCTAAAATCTGTTTATAATCTTTTTTTAAAATCTAGAAACACTCGGGTATGACAATATGTGTGAAATAAACACAAATGTCATATTGGTAGTGTTGCTCCAACTATTCTGAAAAGCAGTTTGGAATTATGTTAACAGAGTCAGACACTCATCCTCTCTAACCCAGAGTTCCCACTGCTTAGCACATAACCCAAAGAGGTCAAAAGACAGAAAAAGTTCCACATACATCAAAATATTTATAGCAGCATTTTGTAGCAGCAAAGACCTGGAAACAAAGTAGATGCCCATCTTTGTGATACATGAATGTAATGGAATATTACTGCACCGTAGGAAACAAAGAACATGAAGAATATATAGAAACCTGGGAAGACACATGAATTGATGCAGAAAGGAAAAAACAGGAAAACATACAAAATGAAAATAATGTAAATGGAAAGAGTAACATTTTAAAAAAGTGAATACTATATAACTACAATGACCAAGCTTGAGTCAAAAAAGAAAAATAATTGGTTAGTTTTGCTGAACTACTTTTTTTTTTCTTTTTTATTCTTTGTTATGAGACATCTCTCTAGCTAAGAAGGGGGAGAGGAACATATGTGGAAATGAAACTGATATGGTACCAAAATTATGATGACTGAGTTTGGCCCTGAGGAGAAAGTATGGTGACAGAGAACTGGTCTTGGAGTGAGAAAGACCTGGATTCAAGTTCCACCTTTAACACATACCGGCTGGCTGTGTGACCCTAAACAAGGCACTTCGCTTCTGTCCCAAGAAACTCTCTAAGGCTATATTGCCAATATACAGCAGATCTGCATTGGCAGATGAGGTTCTTCTCTGGGAGCTCCTCAACCAATGATAGCTATTCACAGGCCTGGCTATCAAAAAAAGGGGGGGGGGGGCAGGCAGGGAAAGAACGCACCTCTCTCTTATTTGCAAAGGTGGGGAACTACAGATGTAGCATACTGCATATACCAACAGACTTACTTGATGTGTTTAGTTTTGCTAAGCTGCTTTTTTTTCCCTTCTTTGCTTTTTGGTCTTTGTTAAAAGGGATAGCTTTGTCACATAATGAAAGGACTATATGAAGAAATGAAGGTAATATGAAATAAAATGTATCAGTAACTTAAAAATAAAAGAACGAAAAAGTACGAACTATGAGTTACTAGAGTTTGAAGTTTAAAAAGCAGGACGCTTTTATTTACTGTATTCTTATTACTGCCTCCAAGACAATAATATCAATGAATGAAATCAAGTAGGTTGTTAAAAGCCTTAGTAATTTAATGTGTCTCACAACATGTCACTGCCTAATTTTGATAAATCATCTCACCATTTTCTCTAGCATCAGGCCACAGTGCAATTATATGGCAATAAATGACGTATGTTTTTATGGATAAAATTAAGGAGTAATTATCAGAGCATTTTAAAAAGCTATAGTCAAATTCCTTTATAGCCTAACAAACTGATATGCTGTTCTATTTATCTCATATATCTAAGCCAATTTTAAAAATCCCTTGGTAATGAATAGTTGTGGAATATATCTCACAAATTCAGTTCTATTCTAAAATCTATTCTTTGTAAAAGGCAATACCTTTCCAAGAAGGTTTTTAAGTGATGCACACAATCTCTGGCACACAGCCCCTAAAGCTTCTACAACACTTAACTGTCTTTATGATTCTAATTTTATAAAGAAATAACTGATTGAAGCTGTGAAATACAACTAAACCACAGTATGGAAGAATTAACCCAGTCCTGTTCAAACTCTTGCTTTGATCAAGGCACTGCTTTCTCTTTTATTCAGCTGTGAAGAAGCATACACATAGATGGATTCTTTGTGCCTTAAGAAACTGCTCTCCAAGCTACACAAGGCTGAACATTTTTGAAATCTTTGAGAAGATCAAAAAAAAAAATCTTGTGGGGGAGGTACAATGTTGGGAGATAAATGACGTTACCAACTTGAGAAATAAATGAGGCATATAATGAAAAGTAGAGCTAGTATGGCTTGGAATATTCTGAGAGAAAGGGTAAAATATTAATGGATAATTGATTATAGCAAGTATGCATTTCTATTGTTCTCCATAAAGGCTGTTAGGTTTTCCATGGGAAATTACTTTCCCATAGTCCTTCAGGATAGTAGTGTCTATTCTATGCATATATCTTTGCTAGTGCAAAGCTTCTAGACGCTAACAAAAATGTTAGGCCTAGAATCCTAATTCCATTCATGTAACAAAAAACCAAACAAACTTGATGGATGCGTCTTATTAAAGCCTGAGATTCCATTTCTAAATATTCAACAACTAGAGGAAAAGCATCTTAACGAGAAAAAATTCCTACACTAAAGAATTTTAATGATTGAGGAATCAAGTTCTTTTCCCCCAGATCACTAGTCTATTTCATTTGCCTCGAAGAGAATATCTACAGCATGGATAATGCAAAGAAAACAATTAAACTGCCATCTGACAATTACCACAAGATTCTTTCAACTTGACTTAAAAAGAGGAGATTCCTAGTTCTTCAAATGGAATTCTCACTTCAGAAGTTTCCTATATCGACCCTATCCTGCACATCAACCAAGGCCACCTAAGAACATTCAAAACAAAAATCAGCTTCAGGTATAAAAGTGGATAAAAAGCACACTAGACTTGAAGGCAGGAAAGAATTAGATTGGCATCATCAGGGCTCCAACACTTAATAATTACGTGCCCCTAGGAAAGTCCTCCAAACTTACAAAACGAAAATAACTTGCTTTCAAAGTTATACTACCTATCTAATATCACTGCAAAGAAGGTACTTTGTAAAACATAAAGCTATACAAATGTAAATTGTTATAATATTTAGTAAAAATCTGGTTACATTTAATAAGTTTTCCTCTGAGAGTTCACAATGGTAGGGGATGATCCTAGGTGGTTAAGGTTTGAGATGGGAGGAGGGAGTTTTGATCCTAGATTCCTGAATCTTATTATCATCTGAGCACAACATCTGCCAAGTTCTACAGCTGGAAAGGCTTCAGGTAAGGGGTTTAGTAATGGCTTAAATGTAGGCTGTCCAAGGACCAACTTAGTTAAATTTGGATAAATTAACAAATTAGATTAAAGGTGATGATTTTCTCCCCATAGCAACTCTTAAACATGCTTCTACCAATACTAGCTCTAGTTAGGAAAGCACTATCCATCAGTGACTAGAATTTCTACACTAATGAAATAATGGATCAGTCAAGTATTAATAAGGGCCTGGGAGTGAATACAAATCCCAGAGGGAATAAGATTCAACAGGCACTGAGCCCTGGCCTTTACATTAGCCCAAGCAAACCCCATTTATCTATCTCTGACTGACCAGTGAAATGAAGTGGTAATTGCTTTAGATCTTCAGGTCTTATGAAGAGTTGAACTGAAAATAATTTAACTGACTTAACAAAAATCTGAAGCTGTCAACCTGGAAACTGAGTATCAATGCCACATAGTAAACTTAAGATCCAATACAAATATAAGCAGTAAGATTATGCTATAAAATGAAACCCTCACATAAATACATTCTCACGTAACTAATTCAATGTAAAACATTTTAAAAACTGTTTTACCATCTTCCATTTATAAGAAGGAATTGCCTGTTTATTGTGATGTAACAACTAACCAGCAATCTCTTTCACTTATCGCTCATTAAGTCAGGTCCCAAACAACAGTAGTGCTAAGTTTTGATTAGTTAAGGCTAAAGTCAGAGGAATATATGTAGTATGTGATTACTAAAACCCATGTAAAATGCAAAAATCCCCTTTGGGCTAGTGGTTCCCATCTCGGAGCACAAAACCATTAAACTAAGAAGGAAAAGTGAATTCTATGTGCTCCATTTCATTTATCAAAGCTATCTCTCTGGCAGTGGTGGGAAAAAAAATGAAAAGGCAGTAAGTCAGCAGGGAGAGGAAAAAAATAGAGAATCAAATAATCTAATAATCCATTATGGAATAACCAAAAGTTGACTCTTCATCTTTAGCCTCCCTTTACACTGTATATGTTTCCCGTATGTACCGTGTTGTTTGCATACCTGTCTCCCCCACCAGAATGTAAGTTTGTTGAGGGCAGGGACCTTTGCCTTTCTACGTATTCCTGTTGCTTAGCAACAGCGTCTAAAGGCCCCATAATATAGGCACTTAATAAATGCTTGCTGACTGACAACCATTAATTCTAACCAAAATCATTTAAAGTACTAAGAATAAGCATTATTCAAAGAAATAATTTCAAAATTCAAATTTCCATCGGAACTAACTCTGATGAAATGATTCAACATTTCAAATATCCAGAGTACAGCTTTTTCTTAGTTTAGTTGAAGGCATTTTACACATGTTAAAATAACTTAATAAGAATGATTATTTTCAACTATTACCATTACACATTTCCCTAAGAATTTCAGACATAGTATACATAAAAGATAGCCCCTAATGCAACCTCGGTAACTTAAGCCATGAGGAAGTGGGGAAGGGGGTGAGAATTCAACTGGTCATCCCTTTTCATGGACACTTAAGAGTAGCAATCATTCTAATTCTGTTTTAACTTCACCAGTTGCCAACTATACTGTTATACCTGTAAAGTACTGTCTTGGTAGAGTCTCTGGATATTTAACAGATCATATACCCTAGGAGACACAAAATTAATGAAGTGATGAGGATGAACAAAACAAAATACACCTAACTCATGTTTAGAAGCATTATGTCTGCTAACATTTTTATGCCTGGCAAGAGTAGACACCCACTTACCTGAAAAAAAGAATAAGCTAAAGTTATTGTAGCCTAAGCAATCAAAAACTGTAGCAAGAAATATGGAACCCATTCCATCAGTCAAGAGGTAGAACTTTTGTATGGAAGACAAGACCAATAGCCTTGGGATCAAGAGACATAGGTTTGTATCCTGAGACATAGGTTTGTATGCCACACATCGCAAAGAACAAATTTTTCTCTTAAGCAGTGAGTGATAAAATTTGAACAATTTAAATAAAGACTCAGGGTCCATGTAGAAGTTAGGTACCAGCCCAAACCAAACTTTAAAAGCAGATTTCATTCTCAATATGTAAGTCCTGTTAAAGACCAACCAGAGAAAAGGTGGGTAGACAAGGTATTTGTTACCACAAATAAGGAAGATGCTATTCTCAAGGAACTCTCTCCTAACACTTGCTCCTCCTCCAATTCCTCCTCTAGTCTATCACAAATAGATGCTTAGATGGAATGTACAGAACATCACCACATTCTGAGACTCTGGAAAACCAAAATATTAACACTAATACTGCCAACATACCACTTGAACACAAATACTCAAATATGAGGAAAACACAATCTGATTCCAATGGTCCACAGAAAATAAGCCTGCAGAATTGTGAGTATACTGGAAACATTTGAAGAAATTGTTGCCTAAGGCCATTTTCCTTCAGTGAGAAGACTTCCACATGATTATAGACAGTTCAATTGTAGTGATTCACAAGCCACTAAGCCTTTTTAGATCCTAAGCTTCTATAGAGCAAAAAACCTGACCCTGATGTAAGGGAGGCCAGGTTCTACACTAAGTGTAGAGCTTCCTCCAGCATTTAGGTGGAGAACAAAAGGCAACCAGATTTCATTCACAATCTCTGAAAAATGTGGGTAGCTGGTCAAGAGCTGAGATTGCTTTTAAAAATGATTAAAGATGGGCAAAGACAAGGATACAGGTCTGCAAAATAACAGAGAAGTGGCATGAGAATTTCTTCCTCTCACATCTTTGAATTCACCTTTTCACTATTCTTGATTTTCACACTTCATCATCAGGGCTGCTGCAAGACTAAATTTGGTACCTTAGCATCCTAATAGCTTGATTCAATATGAGATTACAAAGACGTAGGAAATACAACTTCTCACCAATCTAAACTTATAAATGTAAGAAAAGCTCAAATCAGTGAAATCCATGAGGGAACAATGGAAGGCTTAAATCAGATCTCCAGTCTCGAAGATGACTTGCTTGACAATCTCAACACCCATTACTATTGATTCGTTCCCCTTTTTTTTTTTTGGAAGGGGGAAGGGGTATGAAAAAGTTTCCCTAATGGCAAGTATTCATCTCCCTTTTCTCTGACTACAGAAAACATCGTTAGAGATACATATACCCAAGTCATTCCCCATTCCACCTCCCTTTTCTGAAGCAGCATGGACAAGATCTACAAGCATAATGCCTGTATGGAAATGGAAGACCATAGGCCACTCCGGACTCCGGTCTGGGCACCTAAGGGGGCACCCACGCGCCCGAAGACAAAGGAGGCTGCCACGTTCACCAAAAAGCCCAGTGGCAGCTTCCAACAAGACAAAAACGCAGCCCCTCCATCACCTCGGAATAGGCAACGATGAGGCTCGGAGAAGGCCAGGCCAAAGAGAACCCTGGCCCGTCACAATCCGCACAAAGGCCCTGGCGAGGCTCGCCCCTCCAGCGGCCCACGCGCCCTTGCCTGCTGCCCAGTCTGCCCCCGATGCCCGGACGCGCGGCTGGGCAGGGCCGCGAGCGGGGATGGATGATAAAGGGAGTAGCCGGTGGGGATGCTCTACCAAAAAGGGGCGTGTGCCGCGGGCCCGCGGAGGCCGTCCAGAGCCTTTGCCCTGGCCAAGGAGATAGACCAAGCTGCCTCCCGAGTGGGCGGGCGGGATCCCTGCTGTGCCCGCGGGTCCCGGAGGAGCAGCCCAGGGGAGGGGGGGCGTGGACGGAGGACAAAGCCGGAGGCCGCGCCGGCAGGCAGCAGCCAGCCCGCTCGCACGCACGCACGCACGCCCTCCCTAGCGGGGCCGGGCCGGGCCCGTGAGAGGAGGCAGTGTGCGGGACCAGCACGCGCATGCCGCCGACACCGGCGCGAGGCTCCGCCGGGCACGGGGCTGGGGGGCGTGAGGATGAAGGGAACATGCGCGCGCACCGGGGCCTCACCGCCGCCATTTTGTATCCTCGGCACAATGGGGGAGAGTAACGGCCGAGCGCGGGAGCGAGGCCGGGGATGGGGGAGGGGGCCCGGCAGCGAGGGGCGGGCGAGGACCGGTGCCGGCGCCGAGGCCCAGGGGCAGCCACCGCGCCGTTCCCCCGGGGGCGCAGCACGGCGCGTCAGGGGCCCCGGCTCCCTGTCTCACGCCCGCGGGGGACCGGGCCCGGGGGGAGGCCGCTGGGCCGCCGTGCGCAGGGGGGAGGGGGAAGGAGGAGAGCCCCGCCGGGGCCCGCCCTTACCTTGTCGGCACCCCCTCGCCAGCAGCAGCAGCCGCCGCCGCCGCTGCCTCCTCCAGCGACAGCCCCCGGGTCCCCCAACCACGCGGTGCGCTGGGCTGCTCGGTCCGACTGCAATGGCGAGAGGAGGAGGAGGAGGAGCCGGGACCGGGGGCGAGCGGGCGGGCAGGCGGGCGGGAGCGCGCGCCGGAAAGATGGAGGCACGTGACCGATGGCGCCCCGCCCCCTTTTCTCTCCGCTTTTCTCCGCGCAGGCTCTTCAGCGGGGGACCCTTCGTAGAGTTGGGGGGGTATGGGGGGGGGGGGAGTGGAGAACGTGGTCCGTGGCACGTGACAGTGGCGTCTCGGGCGTTCCTGGTCACGTGTTAGTGATGCGTTTTCTCTCTACCCTATCTTGGCCTGGTTGCCGGGAGTTGCCGTAGTCACGTGATAAGGGGCATACCTCCGAGGGGGGCCGCCATCCTGGATTCATAGCGGCGCAGACGCAGACGCGTGAGGGGCGGTTACTGGGACTCCGCTCCAGCTCCCCGGCACTGCGGCGGCTGCAGATACTGAAGGATCCGATCCGAAGCGGGTCGTCGTATCTACTCCCTGCTATTCACAGATGAGGAAACCGAAGTCTAAAGAGGTATGTCGACTTGTCCAGGATCATAACAGCCAGGAAGAAGCAGAGCCAGAATTTTAAGCGACTGCCGTGATTCCAATTCTACCCAATTCAGAACAGGGTGAGGAACCCCAGCCAAAGAGGGAGGAAAGCTGATGGGGCTGGGCAAAGGGCGCCGCGAGGAGGGCCAGCCTGAGCCCTCCACCTTCAAGTTTCGCTGCGTGGCTTGGAATCAGGAAGCCCCGAGTTCAAATGCTGCCTGACGCTCGCAAGCTTTGCGGCCGTGGGCAGGTCCCTTCACTTCTCTTTAAAATGAAGATGGAGGCTTTGTGGATTAGGATACAGAGCCAGCCTCAGGGTCCGAAGACCCTAAGTTCAGCCTCGGCCTCTGACCAGCTGGCTGTGCTCCCCTGGGCTAATCACTTAACCTCTCCCGGGCCCCCGGCAGCTTTCTGAGACCGTAAACTGCCGCGCCCCGGGCCGATCTCTCTCGGTAGAGGGACCGTTGGTGGTGCTTTTGTGACTCGGAACTTCACGAGGTGGTTGGGAGGCTCCACTGGAGCAGACGATGTACAGTCGCCTTGCCAGCCTAAAAATCGTGTTTGCTGATTACCCTTTACATTACTCAGGGGCTCCTCAAACTCTCTGACCCCGAGTGTGAGCGATTGGGAGCCTTATCTCCCACTTATGCTACTTTACATGCTCCTCTCAATCCTCTGGTCCCTAGACCTGTACCCATTTTCCTAGTACCTTTAACCTGCACTGGTTTCCCTTGACAATAATCCACCGTTTTATTGATTACTTGCCACTACGGTAGAATCCATTGACCCCTTGACCTAGCAATCCCCCTCTTTTTTTTTTTCCTCTTCTGAGATAAAGAGAAGGACAAAATGTATCTGATTAATGATGCCTGCCCTGAATTAACCTGTCACTCCTTAGGGCTTGACAATCCCACCCATCTGGCACCAATTCGGTGCAATGACTGATCAAAGATCAGCACCTAACTCTTGCTCTAAGGCCCCTTCCAACTGTAATGCTCTGTGGTGTTACCCATAAATAGAATAAGTAACGGTGGAAAGGCAGATTTAGGATATAAGATAAGGAATTTAGACACTTTGAGGTGTTGGGGAAAAGTGGAAATTGTCTTAATGCCCCCATACTAATCCAGTACCTCCCTTCTCCATGCCCCCTGAGAGGGGTCTCCCTCACCCTTTTTTCCATTTATGGTTAAGGCAAGTTAAGCATTTATTACTTCATCATTATATGCCAGGCACTTTGCAATTGCCAGGGATTCAAAGAAAGGCAAAAAGAAAATGTCCGCCTTCAAAGGGCCTACCTTCCAATGGGGGAAACCAGGCTACAACAGATAAAAGACAAGTACTGACTGAATGGAAGGCACTCTGCCAGGGGAAGGCATGGAGTGGAGGGAGGGTCAATTTTATAGAGAAACCTTATTACATTGCCCTACGTAGTACACTGGAGAGGCTCCATTTTTCCAATCACATGCAGTACTACTGGAGCACCAGTTTGCCAAAACACTTGCCTTTCATTAACTGTCATTTTGCCATTAAAGTTCCATTAGCAATCGCAGACAGCTGCAGGCTTTTAGAGTTAAGAGGACCTTAACTTTTTCTAGTCCAAATCCATGATGTTCATAGTCATTGCTGTACCTAGCAAAGGACATCTTCAATGAACTCAGCCTAGATCTCTTCTGGTTTTTTTTTTCTTTTCATCTACTGTAGTCACAGAGGCACTTCCCATCTCAATGAATTATTAATGAAAAACAAAAGCCACAATTTTCTATCTCCTTCATCCATCAATACTCACCAAAGAACCAAATTTTAGCACAGTTAAAACCATGGAATTTGAAAATGTGTCTTAGAACATTGCATAGTAACCCTTTTTAACCTCCCAGTGTGGGAGAGGGTTGCCATCTCATTTCCTATGTTTCACACCTTGAAGCAGAGAGGGTGGCTAAATTTCTTTATGAAATAATTCCTATGCAGTATGGCCCTGTTTCTTACTCCTTACTTGGCAATATTTTCCATTTGAAGGTCTGAGACAGACAGCCTCTCTTGCTCTTTGTAAAACCTATAAGGACAGGTTCTCACTAAGGTAAAGCTTATGCATTTCCAAAGTGGTGCTCCTCTCCCCTAGGCAAGTGTCTAGGGATTCCCAAACAGCTTGTGTACACGTGCTACTTCTGTTCTGAGAGAACAGGCCCTTTACTAGCCTTTTGGTTCACACTGTGTGTGTGCAGAGGGACTAGGGAGACCTAGGCTCAAGGCTGGAAGAGCTTGGATGCACTGGCCTAGGAATGACTAGTGGAGCCAGATTGCCTAGCTCTGCATCTTACTACTGGGGTGAGCTTTGTCAAGAAAGTCTTTCTGCTTCAGTAGCCTCATCTGTAAAACAAAGGAATGGGCTAGAGGGCTTCCAAGGTCCCTTACAATTCTGTTTAATAATAGCAGGCATTTATACATCTAACTAGGTGCTCTACTACATTGTCTCATTTGATCTTAATAACCGAGTAAGGTAGGTACTATGGATATGATCCCAGTTTTACTGAGGCTCAGAAAAGTGAAGCAGATTTTCCCATGTCCATGTAATGTCAGCATTGGAGCCTAAGAATCTTTTGAATTTCCAAGACCAATTCTCTTTCCACTTCAACATGTCTCTCTTCTCAACTCTATGGTCCCCATAGCGTAAAACCACCTGAGAGGTTCTTTCTAATCCCCACACTTGTTTGTCTCCTTTTAACAAGTCAAGCCAGCCTTCCTAAAGCAGCAAGACACCTTGAGGGAGAGATGAGAGACAACATGTGCCAATCAGATCACACCACATCTCCTTCGGCCTGGACCCTTGTGCAGATTGTGACGGGCCAGGGTTAGCTCTGGCCTGGCTTTGTCTGAGCCTTATCATTGAGGTGATGGAGGGGCTGCATTTTTGTCTTGTTGAAAGCTGCCTTTGGGCTTTTTGGTGAACGTTGCACCCTCCTTTGTCCTCTTTGGGCACGTGGGTGCTTCCTCAGGTGCTCAAATGATTAAAGATGGGCAAAGACGATGCAGGTCTACAAAGATACCTTTGCGAGCAAGGGGCTTGCCATTGCCAGTCCGAACACTAACTGCTCACCAATGGCCACCAAAAGGCAGATGAGCCAAAGAGCCCTGGGGATGGGAGACAGAAACTTGTATAGCCCCACCAGACCACTAGCCCTTAAAGCCACAGTCAGGGGAAACAACTTTTGTGGAGATGGAGCCCAGCAATGCGGCTCTTGGCTCTCCCCCTCATCAAAGCTACTGAAGACCCAAAGAAGAGAGTTCCAGGATCAGAAACATCTGGTTTTAGTAGGGAATGATATTAAAGAGGATCTGTTACCATCACCTTGACCGCTGTAACCCTAAGGACCACAGGACCTTTCCATATGTCTTGGAGCTAAAATCTCTATGTGTTGTCTTGTTAGAATATATACTCCTTGAGGGCAAGGACTAGCTTGCATTTCTCTTTGTATGTATTCCAGTGCGTAGTAATGTGCTTTGTACACAATCACTTAAGTATTTTACATGTAGTTAGGGAAAGTTGAGTTATACCACAGGTCAGAGATAAATATTGGGGGCTCAGAGAAGAAAGGTGATTAGAGGCAGGAAAAATGGGAGTAGACAAAATACCTCTCCAAAGAAACGAAGAGGGGGAAACATTCAAAGTAAGGTGGTAGTGAACTGAGTTAAATTTTCCAGCCCAGACAGTAAAATACCTAAATTTGTGGGAGCTTAGGTTGGGGCTAAAAGTTGGGAACAAGGAGTAAGGTGAAAGAAAAGGGTCTTATTTTGAGGTTATACCTTTTTAAGAACCCAGGAGAGGGATTACCCAGAGCACAAAAGGGAAAGCACAAAGCATAGTTGATGTCTGAATAAAGCTGATTGCCACCAGGGGGCGTCAATGAGCTTCCAAAGTATCCGGCCTTAGCCTTACAATCTAGAGGACAGGGAGCAGTGGTGGTGATGCTCTCTAGCTTCTGTCAGTGTTTGGGACAGGGTTTCAGGAGCCTAGTTAGTAAACAAGCATTTCACTGTTCACCTTGTACCAAGCACTGTGCTAAGTGTTAGGAATACAAGTTAGCGTGTATAAGTCACTTGGCAAATCTCAAAGGGCTCCATGTATATTATATACCATCGTATCTAATGTTGTGAAAACAACCGATAATACGAAGAAGAGCAAGAACAATCCTTGCCTTCAGTACATTATAATGGAGGACACAACATGCAAACACATGTTCGTGCAAAGTGTATTACAAGATCCATTGGCGATAGGGTCAGAGAGAAAGGTAGGAAGGGGCCAGGTTATGAAGAGCTTTAAAAGCCATTTTTTGATCTGATCCAGGAAGCAATAGGGAGCCAATGGAGTTTGTTGAGTAGGAAATTCACATGGTCTGTCAATCCTGGGATTTGGGAAGATCACCATGGCATCCAAGTGAAGAGTAGATTAGAGTAGGGAGACCAACCAGAAGGCTATTTCAATAGTCCAGATGTGAAGTAATAAGGGTCTACACCAGAGCAGTTGGCAGTGTCAGAGGAGGGGTTTTGAGGGGGAAGGGAAGTGCTTATGGAGATGTGGCTGTAGAATTGACAGGATTGACAACAGAATGGTTCTGGGGAATGAAAGAGAATGGAGACTCAAGGAGCACAGCTAGGTTTTGTACCTGGGATGATGGTGGTATCATCCACATCACCAGAGGAGTTTGGAAGAGGAAACAGTTTAGGGTGAAAAGCAATTTGTTCAGTTTTAGACATGTTGACTTTAAGATGTTCAATAGGCAGTTGAAGGTGCAAGACTGGAGGGCAAGGGAGAATTCAGAGCTTGACGTACAAATGTGACGATCTTCATAAAGAGGTCCTAGTTACCACGAGGGATGCAAAGGGAGTCATTTATAGTGCCACTTACAACTAGCTTTCCTTGTACTCAACCAATAGGGCTCCCTTTTAGCCCTTGAACTCTTACACCCCCTGGTTTGTACCTCTGTTAAAAAAAAAAAGTTCACATCCTACCTGCTTCAGGTGTCTGCTGTGGCAAAATCACCTTATCAGCTATAAACTACAGGTGTCCAGGACAATAAATGAGTTTATTGCCTGACTCACAGCTTTCCTCTCTGCCATACTTCCTGTCTTTATACAATCAGATTTCAACATACATATCGAGACTCCCTCGAATATCTTTTTTTTTTTTTTTTTGCTTTTTGGCAAAGCAATTGGGGTTAAGTGACTTGCCCAAGGTCACACAGCTAGTCAAGTGTCTGAGGTCGGATTTGAACTCAGGTCCTCCTGACTCCAGGGCCAATGCTCTACTCACTGCACCACCTAGCTGCCCCTCTCCCTCAAATATCTAATTTCACAGTTCCTCAATTTACTTACTTCCATGATCTAATCCACCTCTGATAAATACCTCTGGTGGTCATGTCCCCCATCTTGCTATCACCCACAGCTGTTCTCTTCCATGTTAACAGACTTGGAAATTCCTTTATCTTAGAATCCTTTATCATTCCATCTTTCTTTGTGCTTTAGAACTCCTAACCCCAGCATGACCTCCATGCTGCCCACCCTTGGGTTCTTTCATCTACATTGTTATCATTGCCTTACTGATACACCCAGACAAACACCTCTACGCTGGCTCCTCCCTTCTTCTAAACACCTGGATGAACCTGGGTGAATTTACACTATCCTCTATACGCTTATATTCCTTGTCCTGTGGCCAGTTGCACCGTGATAAACCCGAACCCTGGGTTGAGTCCAACATTCTCCTTCACTGATTCAAGCACCACTGAACAGAGTTGGAGACAGTCACAAAACCCTGCTGATCCACTCAACTGACCCACTCCCACTATCCTCCTCCCTCACTCAGATTCAAATGCCACTGAACAATCGTGAAACCCTGCTGCCTGGGTCCGCCACAAATTTATGTCGCATGATCTTAGCTGGACCCTCACTGCAGCAAGGCAATCCTTTTACACACCTCCCTAATCAATTCACCAACCCGCTCACCTCACCAGCTAATCCAGTCCTCCTCATCGCTTTGCAGAGCTCCCATGGTGCCTCCTTTTCTCATCCTCTCAACTGGGTTCCTTATTTTCTACTGAACCCAAACAAAAAATTGAGGTTTTCTCTTCTTCCCCCAATATCTCATATCACTGACATCTTCTACTGTTTCCCTGCATCACACCTGTCTCTGCTAAAGCCACCCCTTCAACTTTTCCTCTCCCATCTTCTCTAGCAGATATCCCACCCACCATCATCCCTACTCTCTAAACTTCAGTCTCTTCCTATCTACTGGCTCCTTCCCTGCTACAATCCCATCCATGTTTTCCCCATCCTTAAAACCTCTTGATCTGGCCGTCCCTATTGTCATCTGATATTTCTCCTTCCTTTCTTTTTAAATTACTTGGGGAAACCATCTATACCAGGGGCCACTTCCATTCCTCTTGCCAATTGCAAAACTTCCGTAGTCTAGCTGCTGACCTCATTATTCACATGAAACTGTTACCTCCAAAGTTACAATCCTCATCCTACCTGACCTTTCTTCAGTCTTTAGTAGCTAGCGTCTATATAATGCTTTACAAATATTATTTGAAGCTCATAATAACCCTGGGAGGTAGGTGCTAGTATCCCCATTTTACAAATGAGGAAACTGAAGCAAACAAGTTAAATGACTGGCCCAGGGTCAAACAGCTAGAAAGTATCTGGGGCCACATTTGAACTCGGGTCTTCCTGAAGTTAGGCTTAGTACTCTTGTCTGCTGTACCACCCAGCTGCTCACAGTGATGAACACCATCTGCTCCTAGATATCCTCTCTAGGTTTTTGTAATAGTTCTTCTCCTACCATTCTGAATGCTCTTTCAAAGTCTCCTTTGCTGGATCTTCATCTAGGACATGCGCCTTCACCATGAACGTCCCCCAAGACTTTGTCCCAAGTCCTCATTACAAGCTACGCTCCACCAGAAAACTAGTGTCGCTGATAAAGGCCTCATTTCTAAAATATATAGAGAATGAAAAACATGCTCTAAATCACTGTTGATTAGACATGCAAATCAAAATAACTCTGAGGTACCACATCACACCTGTCAGATTGGCTAACATGACAAAACAGGAAGATGATGTTGGAGAAGATGTGGGAAAGTTGGAACACTAATTCATTGTTAGTGGAGCTGTGAGCTGATACAGCCATTCTGGAGAGCAATTTGGAACTATGTCCAAAGGGCTATAAAAATATGCATACCCTTTGACTTAGCAATACTACTTATAGGGCTATATCCCAAACAGATCATAAAAGTGGGGAAAGGACCCACATGTACAAAATTATTTATAGCAGCTCTTTTTGTGGCGGCCAAGAACTGGAATTTGAGGGGATGCCCATCAATTGGCAAATGGCTGAACAGGTTGTGGTATATGAATGTAATGGAATACTATTGTGCTATAAGAAATGATGAACAGGCAGACTTCAGAAAAATCTGGGTTTGTATGAACTGATGCTGAATGAAGTAAGCAGAACCAGGAGGACATCATACACAGAAACAGCCACAGTGTGCAAGGACTGATTTTGATATACTTAGCCCTTCTCAGCAATGCAAGGACCTAAAACCTTTCCAAAGGACTCATGATGGAAAATGCCATCTACATCCGGTGAAAGAACTATGGGGTTGGAATGCAGAGCTAAGCAGACTATTTTCTCTTTTGTTTTCTTTCTCATGGTTTTGTCCATTTGTTATAATTCTTCTATGTAATATGACTAATGCGAAAATGTGTTTAATAGGAATGTATGTGTAGAGCCCATATCAGACTACATGCTGTCTTGGGAAGGGGGGAGGAGTAAGAGGGGGAGAAAATTTAAAACTTTAAATTTAAATTTTAAAGTGAATGTTGAAAACTGAAAATAAATAAAAAACAAACAAAAAACAATCTGCCCTCCACTTAGCATCCAAAATGATTTCCTAGATCACAGGTGTGACCAACCATCTCTCACCCACCCTACTCAATAAATTCCAGTGGCTTCCTATTACCTCCAGGATCAGATAGGAAGTCCTGTTTGCCATTTAAAGCCCTTTACAACCCCTTCCTATTTTTTTAATCTTCCTCCTTTCCATATACTCTAAGATCCAGTGACATTGGGCTGCTCTGCTGTTCTTTGCCTAAGAAACTCCTACCCCCCAACTCCTTGCACCTTCCATGACAATCCCCTCATCCTGGAATGCTTTCTCTGACTTCTTTCAGAATTCAGCCGAAATCTCACTCACTTCACCTGCTAGAGACCTGTCCTGGTCCTTCCCAAGGACTCCCACCCCCCAGATCCCCATTAACACAGAATATTTTTTGTACATACATAGTTAATTGCATATTGTCTCCCTATTAAAAACGTGGGCTCCTTGGGGAACCTTGTTTTTCCTTGTCTTCGTATCCACGTTCCTCAGTTGTGCCTGGCTATAGTAAAACAAGTAAAGCCTTGTTGAGTGTTAGATAATAGTGAACAATTATCTCATAAACTTATGGTCTCCTCGATGTGCACTCACGGTACAGGTTGTTTATATAAGGGGCAGGAAGCCTGCAGCCTCAAGGCCACATCTAGCCCTCTAGGTCCTCAAGTTTGATCCTTTGACTGAAGCCCAAACTTTCTCTTTAATATAAGGATTTGTTCTGTAAAACTTGGACTCAGTCAAAAGGCCTCGAAGCCTCAGGTTCCTAACCCCTGGTCTACATCCTCTTGCAAGTTCTCCTAAGGGGATCCACCCAGCACTCTGGGAGCTCTCCTATATGATCCCACTTGCCTTTGTATGGATACTTCAACAGCATTCAAGCTGGTAGTTGGGTATGCTGTCCCAGGCTTTCCTTCATGACCAGCCCACTTCCTCTTCCTGCCATACATCTCCCCAGTGCCATCCATTAAACCCCTTATGCTTAGTTCATCCTTGATAATACATTGGTTATGGCCATTGCAGACCTACTATGTGCCTCTCCCATTTTCCTATGAGTGATTATAACTTAGTTCTTTGAAGACCATGGCCTTCTATTACTGAGAACTGGGAGTTCTGAGAATACTTGTTCAAAGACATGGGTCATTTCAGGGTCAAGCTTGGGCTCATTAAAAGCACTGCAGCTATTTATAGTAGCTCTTCCTGGCAGCAAAGAACTGGTCTGAGAGGATGGCTGAATAGATTACGGTCTATGAATGCCAAGGAATACTATTGTGTAATAACAAATGAAGAGGACAGGATTTCAGAGAAACCTTGGGAGACTTGTATGACCTGATGCCGAGTAAAGTGAGCAAAAGAAAAATTTATGTAACAAATCCTGTAAAGACAAACTTTGAAAGAATTAAGAGCAATGTTCAATCCAGTGAGTGATCAACCATCATTCCAGGACTCATGATAAAGCATGCTACCCACCTTCTGAGAGCTGAAGGACTAGGGGAAGGTCAACAAATTGAATTTCCGGACATGGCCAATGTCAGATTTTATTTTGCTTGACTATTTATTACAAGAACTTTTTATTTTTTTAATGTATGAAAGTAGACGTGGGAGATTTGTTCATTTTTAACGAGCAACATGCAGTTTTCTAAAAACCATGAAGCCTGCTCTCCTATTGAATTCTGGGTCCAGTTTATTGTCCATCCTCTGCCCATTTAGGATACACATCTGCTGATTGACCAGCTCTATGGACTATCCATTTAACTATTTCATGACCTAGATTACCAGTATTCTCCATGTTAGGTCAAACTTTTTGTTTTTTAATCTGGATCTGCAGTTTCATCAGCCTAAGAAACTTCTATTGAGGAAACTATCCACACACCTTCTCTTATCACTTAAGAATTGCCTAAAGTAGTAAGGAGTTCAATCAGTACGTAGTAGAGGGACTTACAGGTAAATCTTGAACCCAGGGTTTCCTTGTTTTTAAGGCAAATTCTCCATAGTTATTTCATGACTCACCCTGGTAAAGGAAGTCATCACCTAGTGGCTGGCTAATAGGAGGGTGGCCAATCCAGGTGAGGAATTAAGATCTAGGGGGCACATCAACCACTTGCTTACAAGTGGTTACCCTCACCCAATTATAAACTCAACTTGTCTCTCCCTCAGTGCCCAAGATGAGGCATTGCACAAACTGGCTAGGCTCGGTTTGCAATGGAGTGTTGAGGTTGGCCGCTAGTGTTTCCTTCTGGATGTGGGACTCAAAGTTGATAAAGGACAATTGTTCCCAATTCCTTGGGGAGAAACCCGAGCCTGTAAAAAGCAGAACAAGCCTCCTGCCTCAGAAACTGTTTCTACCAGACTCAGCTCATACAAACCTGGGGTTGATCTGGGACACTGGTCCCGAAACTGGAGGCAGGTTCCCTCTTCCTCCCAGCCCTACTTAGAACAAAGCACCACAGGGCCTGGGCTCCTGGTACAAATAGGCACTTTTATTAATGGTTGGAATGCAGTTAGACATAGGGAGTAGGGAATCAGGGGGTACACAGACAATTGGGCCCAGGGAAGGACAGGAGTCTCAGAGCAGGCACAGGATGTGGGAGGCCCCAAGGTTGGGAAATACTCCCTCTTTGGGAAAATGAAATAAAGCTTACTGGATAGGATTTCAGGACATTAAAATACTAGGCTCAGTAAAGCCTATATCCATATAAGCAAGTGAAATAAAGCAAGTCTGATTAGCTGAGCCGGCCCTAGGGCCTAAGAAGAGAGATAGAAGGCTCATTTGCCCTGCATCTCCTGGTTACCTTTCTTTGCCAGCCTTCCTCCTTTCAAATGAAGAGAATGCCCTTGGGATCCCAGCCACACCAACAAAGAGGGAGGAGAACCTTCCCAGCCCTTCCATCAGGTTTCCATCAAAAGGCTATTAATTTTCATCCTCCCTCCCAGCCTAACATTTCCTATGCCTGCTTCACTGCACCAGGTCCTTGCCTCCTTGATGGGAGAGAAAGATGGAAAACAAAGGGCCTCCCTCCCATCCCACCACTCACTATCTGCCTACAAACCAGCTTGAAACATGTCAAAGCAGATGTATAGGTGCAAGGGAGGATAACTCTCTCTGTGTGTCTCTCTCTCTCTCTCTCTCTCTCTCTGTCTCTCTCTCTCTCTCTCTCTCTCTCACACACACACACACACATACACAGACACACACACACACACACACTCTGACACGTCTATCCATGCCCCACACCCAACCTCAGCCTCTGAGCCTGAGAACAGGAATACATATGCAAAATTCAAGAGATTTTTTTTATCGCCCACAAGTATGAAATGAGTCACAAAAATAGACCCTTTTCAGGTAGGGACACATTGGCTAGAGAAGTAGGTTAAAAAAAGTCATCTTTAAAGCAGCAGAATAAGTTAACATTCCCCTTCACTCACTCTTGCAAACTGGCCCTCTTGGGCCAAGTGGATCCCTGGACTGAATCCATGCAACTCGGCCTGCCCCTTCAACCCTTCTCAGGGTCAGAGAAAAAGAGCCTGGCCTCAAGCCAAAAGGGCCAACAAGAAAACCTTCTTGACCAGGGAGCCAAGAGAAGAGTGAAGAGAACATCTTTCTTGGAGATCTCCGAGCACGAGTAATTCTCCATCCTCCCTCCCCCAAAAAGTAAGCCACTGAGGGCCTGTGACCGGCAGTCTCTTAGATGAATGAGTCCACTAAGAAGGGGCCCAAGGATGGGGAGGGGGTGGTGGACTAGCTGCCCTATCCTAAGAGTGTAAACCATAGTGCAGTAGTGAGGCCCTCTTGTTAAATAGCCCGAGGGAGAGTGAGTGGGGTTTAGGCTCCATCTCAGGGGTTGGCAGAGGTTAGTGGGGGCCATGGCATGTACTGACCCTAATGTAAACCACCTCCTCCCCTCCCTTCCATTGAGGCCTGGGAGGAGGCCTATCCTTCAGCTAGCTTCTTGTTGGTCTTGTTTAGGAGCTTCTTCAGGTTGGAAGACATGAAGTATGGCCGCTCCACGGAGCCATCATTCCGCTCCAGGTCCTCCACTGCAGAGAGAGGGCCCAGGAGAGGGGGGTTCATGAGAGGGCACAGACCTTTGGGGATGGGGGCAGGAGGGAGACGCAGGGAAGATGGCTTTGGCCAGCAGGAGGGGGATGAGGGTCGAGGAGCAGGCCAGGGGCCTAGGGGTTGATGGTTCATCCTAGACACAGACACAGACCAGCTTTCTCCCTTTCCTTTTGCCAAGGAGGCTTCATGTCTTGTGTCCACACCCCACCACATCCCAAGTGAGAAAAGTAGCCTTGGGCCCTCGCCTGGTTCCCAGTCTGTAAATACATTACATCTCCCTGGCACCCCATGTGTCAGGAGGGGGCCCAGAACACCCCCACACCCAAAAACACCCTATTCCTCCTGTGCTTCACTCTTCCCGGCCTCAGCATTCCCCTTCAGCAGGATGTCTCTCAGCTCAGGGGACATGAAGTATGGACGCTCGGGGGAGCCATCGTTACGCTCCAGGTCCTCACCTGAGCTCCCCCCCACCCCCAGGAATTGGGGGGTAGGGCAAGGAGGGGAACAGGCAGGGAGAGAAAGACAAGGGGACATGGGGAGCCAGGCAGCAGAGGAGCAGAGAAGGGTCAGGGACATGGGAGAGAGAGAAAAGAAACAAAGACGGAGAAACCAGTTAGTGGCAGCTACAGATTCCCCAACCAAGGCCAGAAACACCAAGCACTCAGTCCCTCAGGGTGGCCCCCCCAATGGGGAGTTGGGCAGGTCAAGAAGATGGTCAGAACTCTGCAGTGTGGAGTAGAGGGGCATGGGGGCAGGGGGGGGCGGCAGCAGTAGCAACGGAACAGGGAATGAGTGTGAAGTAGGGGAGAAGGAAGCAGGATGGGAAGGTGGGGAACAGAGGGGACAGAGCCCCTGGTGGGAGCTGGCATCTAGTCCCTGTTCATTCCCTCATGGAAGGGGAAAAAAAAACCACCAAAAAACAGGTCTTAGAAGTGGGAGAGACTGGGGCAGCATGACCCTATGGGAGAGCTGACCCCAGGCCCCCTGGGTACTCACAGAAACAGAGGAACAGAGTGTCCACACACATCCCATAGACACTGAAGAAGCCATGAGCAATCAGGTAGGAGCCAATGATCACTGTCTGTTGAGGGGGGAGACAGCCCTAGTCACTGTCCCTGTCCCAGTCTAGACATGCCTGGTCCCTGGCCTCCTCCAAAGCCATCTTCCCAATCCACCCTGCACAGGCTGCCAGATTCAGCTCCCTAAAATAAACTTTCCTCTACTCCACCCTCTTCCTCACTAATCTTCAGTGACTCCTCACTCCTAAAGGGCTACAGCCAGATTCCAATCTACCTTCATAATCTTATGGTCCCAAACAGAAGTCAGGCAACATGGCAAAGTGGAGAGCGAGCTTCTCAAAGCCAAGAAGACTCCCAGATTCAAATCCTACCTCTAACACCTACTACCTGGGCAAGTCAATTAACCTAGCCTTGCTCTAAGTAACTGTTTAAGACTGTGTTGGTGGAGGGACTTTCTTCTCCTGGAAACTCCCCTATACCAATGGTCTGGTCCCAAATCCCCAAGAGAAAATTCTCAGCTGAAGTCCCACCCCCTTTGTGACCCTGACCAAGCTGGGTCAATGATCTCTCCCAGCTCTAGAATTCACTAGTATTCACAAGTGGAACCTATCCCAATACCTTCTTGACCCATTCCTCATCTTTTTGTGTTCCTGAGTCCTACCTTCCCCAATTAGTGAACTCCCTAAAGGAAGCAGCTGTGGTCTTTCTGGCTTTGTCTTTGACCCTGTCCCCAGCACAGTGCTGAGGATGATGTAGGCTAGTTTAGGTCACTAAACATCTGACCTAGGAGGCACTGAGTTAGAATACTAGCCCTGTCCCTTCCTCCCTACATATCAATATTAATCAATGCTTGTTGACTGTTGACTCATGAAGGGCCATACCAGGATAGGAACCCAGTAGTAGTTGAGGGAGGGTGCCGTGTCCTGTACAATCTCGATTCGGCGGGTAAAGAAGAAGAATGCCAGAATTCCTGGAGAAATAAGGAAGCCCCAGGGGCAGGTCAGTTAGGAGAATGAATTCAGAAATAGCCCTTCCAAAATACCCACTTGCCCCTGAGTCTTCCCCACTCCCAGGCTGCAGAAAGCCGGAGTGAAGCTAGGCTTCATTGAGGCCAGAAGGTCCACTCTAACCCCCACACCTATGTTCACCCTTCACTCTTCTTCCCTGTGGAAGATGGAGAATCAAGGACAGAGAAGGGTGGGGCTCTCCCCTGGGCACTGGAGGAAGGGCAGGCATGACTTACCAACACTCCCCACAACCAGAAGCTTCCCCAAGAGGAGAAGGAAATCAGTGACCTTGTCCAAGACAGCTACCCTGGGGTGCAGGAGAAAAGGTGAGAATCAGCCTAGGGGGAGGGAAGAGAACCCAAAGAATGGGAGGGAGGACTAAGGGAACCAGGAAGAAAGGACATAAAGGAGGGGGAGGATGGGATATTTTCTGCTCTCACCTAATAATGTTCCGCATGAGCAAGAAGAAGGCATTCCTGGCAGATGTACAGAAGTTGGTACCATAGATGGCAATCTGTGAGTACAAAAGAGTGTACAGTGAGGGGAGGAGGAGGGCCTCAGGACAAATGCAGACTCACACATCCTCAAAGGATCGGCATGTTTTCCAGCTGAGGTAGATGAAGGAGGAGATTGCTGGGAGGGGCTCAGCAGTGGGAAAGGATCAGGGTCTCTAGGGTTACCTGGAGTGACACAAGAGTAGCTGGGAGGGGAATGTGGGAGAACAAGCATATCAGAAGGGGGTTTGGGGGGAAGGAGCTGGTGAAGGAGGCCAGGGCTTCCTGGGGCCCTCACCATGATATAGGCATTCCTATTGAGGAATTTGAGGAATTTCTCCAGGCACCAGAAGCAGCACTTGAGACAGGTCATGAGGAACTTGGCAAACCTGTTCTCTGCAGCTAGAGGGGAGGGAAAAGGAAAACGCATGAGAAGTGGCCCCTCCCACCTCCTGACTCCTCCCCCAACCCTTACCCCAGAGGGAACCAGCTGCCAGGCCAGGCCTTACCCCATCGATTCTCCCACCAGCCCCACCTCAAAGCTGCTGCCCCCCCAAAGCCCTCTCACCTTTGAGCCGCTGGTCCAGGTACTCGAGTATCACACGGATTACCTGCACGATGGCCAGAAGGAGGGAGCCAAAGGCCAAGGAGCCTGTGTGGTAGCTGAGCAAGGGACAGGTGGTTTGTCAGTTATTTCCTGCTGTGATGGCAAAGGTAAGCAGGGGAGCATAGGCTCTTTCCCTTCAAAGTGGGCCTTGACTTTCCCCAGGACACAACTTGGTAGGAGGGAAGTAAGGGAGTGTCAGCTGTGTTTCTGTATTGCTAGGGTTGGGGGGGTGTCCCCTGCCTCAGTTCCCCCTCATTGCCAGGCCTCATTCTGGTTCTCTTCCCCATTCCCTGAAGGAGGTAGGTGCCCACAGTCCTGGTCCCAGCCCTAACCCTTGCAGACCTGAGTGCTCTGCCGAAGGAGGAGAAGAGGGGAAAGGCAGGAAGGTCGTCTGGTTTTTTTATGGCCCAATAGTAGGAGGCAAAGGCTCCAGCCAGTGTCACCTGGCCCAAAGCCAGTACGAAGTTTGCCAGCCAAAAGAACATGAAGACATTGTAGATCTGCAGGCCGAGCAGCGCCCGGTGATAGCCAGTCTCCCCACCATAGAAGGCAAACTGGCATCGAGCATCAGGGCACAATCGGGTCACGTTTGAGGTATGGAAAGTCTACAAGAAGAGAGACAGGGGCAAGGTCAGAATGAGCAGGAAGCAAGGGTTGGTGTGGGGAGTGAAGGGGGTGTAGGGATTAATCAGAATGCTTCTGACTCCCTGGAGGGCTGCTCTCCACCCCCAACCATGGTTTACTGGCCCCTCACCTCTGGATTACATGTCTGTCCAGCAGCTACACAGGCTGTTTCATTGAAGACCTTGTAGATTGCCTCATTGGAAGTGGACAGGAAGCTAGGTGCTCGATAAGGGCTCTTAACTCCAGGTACACGGTGGGAGGCAAGTCCCTCCCGCTCAGGGAAACCCCAACCCCATCCCCGGGGATCATGGCTAAGGGAAGACTCCAGACCCCTTCTTTCACCAAGGTCCCAAGGAAAGGGAAAGGAAGGGAGGGTAGGAAAATGGACAAGTGGGCAGAGGGAAGAGTGGAGGGCCGGGAGTTAGTAGGTGGATACACGGCAGTGCTGGCCCAGTAGGCAATACAGAGGCAGAGGAGGAAAAAGGTAAAAAGTGGGTAGAGTAGGGAGGTCATGACATAGCCCACAGCCCTGGGGAAGAAAAAAAGAGGGAGTTTAAGATTAGAAATGTCCTTGATATGGCACTTCCTCAGCCCATCCCAAGTCTTACCTCTCCCCAGCCTCTTCTGTTCTTCCTGGTACTGTCTCCAGCCTCCCTGCTCAACTGCCTCCCCAATCCCTGCCAGCTTCTCCTGCCCAGCTCCCTCCCCAATCTCCTCCAGCCCCCTGCCCACCTACCTCTCCATTCCCCTCCAGCCTCTCCTGCCCAGCTCCCTCCCCAATCCCCTCCAGCCTCCTGCCCAGCTACCTCTCCATTCCCCTCCAGCCTCTCCTGCCCAGCTCCCTCCCCAATCCCCTCCAGCCCCTGCCCAGCTTCTCTCCCTACAGCCCCCCAGTTCCCCATTCACCACCAGCTCCCTCACCTGCTGGCCTCCTTGATGAGGGCAATGGCAATGAGGATGCGCTTCCTCAGGAAGATGAGCAGGAGGATTATGATGAGCTCCAGCACACACAGGATGATCACTTTGGATGGGGGAGGAAGCAGGGTGAGCCAGCCCACCCACCCCATCCCCCATGGAAGGGAAGGAGCATAGAATCACAGCGAATAAGGACAGGGATAGAAGGGGCCTCAGATATCATCCAAAGGGAGACCAACTCCCTCTCCTTCACTTCAGAATGGGGGGGGAAATAGAAGCCCAGAGAGGGCAAGGGACTTACCCAGGGTCACAAAGACAGTAAGTAAGCAAGGGAAGCCAGGACCTCTATAGCTCAGAGGCCTATGGTGGGGCAGATGGGGGGGTTGGGGTGGGGGGGTCCTAACTTAGCAGTCCTAGCTCCCAGCCCTGTCTAGACTCTGCTAACAGGGCCTGGAGCCAGGAAGACCTGAATTCAAATCCAGTCTCAGATACTTACTAGTGGTGTGACCCTAGGCAAGTCACTTATCCTATTTGCCTCAGTTTCCTCAACTCTAAAATGGGGGTAAAAATAGAACCAATCTCCCAGAGAATATTATTTCGTGAGATAATATTTGTAAAGCACTTCACACAATGCCTAGCGCAAAGCAGGTGCTAAAATGCTTGTTCCCTTCCCCCTAACAATAAAGTTCAATGAGCAAATCTAGGGTGAGTGGGTGTGGGGATGAAGAGGGGGCTTGGGGGACCCAGGGTCAGTATTGGATGGCTAGAGAGCCAAAGAACTGGGAATTGGGGAACCAGGTGTGTGTACTCACTGAAGGCCAGCCAGGTTTGCCTCAGGTGCAGGTATACCCGAAAGTCAGTCTGGAAGCCCAGGTCCACGATGGAGACATCAGAGCCGGCTTCACCTCGGAGTCGGGAATATTCCATGTAACAGTGAAAGATTCCTGGGTGGGGAGGGAGGAGGAGATAATAAAGTGATTCTGGGATCTGGAGCTCAAGCTTAAAGGACTCTGTAAGCTAGGGGTAACTACCTCACAAGGAGTATCGTCGAATAGGGCTTGCTAAAAGGTATTGGGGGTTCTTGCGGGGGAAGAGTCAGAGGGTCTGAGGGAGATTGGAAGTCTCAAAGAATCTGAGAATCCTCAGAGGAAGCAGAGTCCAGAGCAAGAGGGGGTATTGCAGGGACTAGAGAGTCTTAGGGAGAATTAGGGGACCTCAGAGAGTCTGGCGGGGAGACAGGGGGGTGGTAAGTTCTGGAGCTGTCAGAGGTCTCTAGGAGATGTGAGAAAGGGGTGCTCTCAAGAGTCCTGAGTCCTCACCATAGGCCAGCACCAAGATGACCATGACTATCATAATCCAGATCATAATCCCAGCCAGGAAGCGAAGGAGAACTATGAAGATGAGGCTCAGAGCCATGGCAATCACCAGGCCACTGTGGGGGGTGGGGGGTAAGAGGTAGGAGGAAGAAGAGTGAGTCAAACCATCACTCCCCCTTCCCAGGCCTGTACCTGCACCAACTCTACCCCCTGCCCCCAAAGGAAGTCAAAAACACAAAGATAGCTGGAGACACAGTCAGCAAGACCAGAGACTCTGAGCCCCCTGGACCTTGGCCTTCCAAGAGATGATAAGAGAAAAGACAGAAAGAAGCCAGGTCCTCAGCTCTATGATGTGCACTCTCTCCCCATGGTCACTCCCCTAGAATTCCCCGAAGGCTCCTTACAGGGACACAGGCAGCCTTGGAGCCTACTCACATGAGAATCCAATACCAGGATACAGTGTAATCTTCAAACACACGCATGGCCAGCTGCCTTGCCTCCAGCACCACATTTGCTTTCCTGGGGTGGTTTGGGAGGGAGAAGGTAAGGGAAAAAAGGAAGGGGAATATTTTGGAGCAGGGTGGTCTCAACAGCCTGGCCCCTCCAACCTAGACCCTAGAAGGCCCTAGAAAGAGTGTAGTAATCAGGGGAATCGAATCCGATCTGATCCAGGGAGCTCTCCTTCCCTCCCTTCCCTCCCCTCTGAAGGAAAGAGAGGATGAGTCCTGAGTCCTAGGGGTGAGAGAAGGAAAACCCCAGAGGCTCAGGGCACCCTCTCCTCACTTGGCGCCCTCCACCAGCTCTGATACGTTTCTCTTCTGGCCTTGGCCATCGTCGAATGTGGTCTCATTGCCCACGGTGATCACACCTTTGTGGGTCTCGATGGCAGGGAGGCATCTACGAGCCACTGTTGGAGAGGATGGTCAAGTCAGAATCTACCCTGACCCCTCTGACTCAGAAGCACAGTCCATTCCTCCCTTCCCTAGTTCCAAGACTCACAGGGTTTACTGGGTGTGAGCACTGCCGGACAGTCTCCATCCCTTAGAACCTCTGCTGGACTCTGGGGGAAAATGGAGAGAGATGAAAAGGGAAGGGGGACAGGCTGCTAGTGAGCCCCATCCCCCCTCAGCCCCACCCTCAGTCTCTCACAACCCCCAAGGTCAGGCGCCTCAGGGCCCAGATATAGTCACAAAATAATAACATTAGAACTGAAAGACACTTTAGACACCATTGAGAGGGAAGACAATGTAGCAAATCACAGGTCTTCAGACCTGAGGCTCACATTCTGCCTCACTACTTTGTATAAGCCCGAGCAAATAACTGACTTCCCTCAGAGTCTGTTTCCTCATGTGTAAATGAAGATGAGGGGCAACATGGAGTAGAGGAAGCTAGAAAGCCAGCCTCAAAGTTAGGAAACTGGCCTGGTGACCCTAGGCTATCACTTCACCTCAGTGGCCCAGGGCTACGCTCTCAGACTAGAAATTGCAGAAGGAAGGATGGGCTGCATGAGCAGAGGAGAATTTCCCCACAGTTTCCTGACACCAAAGAAATCACAAGGTCTAGAGACACACAAAAATGAGAATGATACTGACATCACCTACAACATAAGGCGGAGAGGCACTATGCAGATTGGGCTTCTTCGTATTTATTTAGTCTGACTCCTCCCTTCCCTACCCAGCCTACGTTTTACAGATAAGGGAACTCAGGCCCCAAGAAAGGAAGTGAATTGCCGAGTTCACCCCGGTCAAAGGAAGCACAGACAGGACGGAAGGGACCATAGAGGACATCTAGTCCAACTCTTCCACTTTTTTTTTAACTATATGAGACACAAGATAGTTAAATGACTTGCCCAAAGTCACACAAGCCTAGTAAAAGTCATGGGTAGGATTTGAACTCAGAGCCAGTGAGTGCTCTTTTCCCTCACTGGTTAGTGAGCAACAGACCTGGGATTCACTAGCGGGACTCACTCAATCCCAGGTGCTCTTTTCTCTCCAATTTCCTGCCTCTCAGGCTGTGACTGTCAGACCCTTTTGCCCTCACCCTGGACAATGAAGCTACTTTCCTGGTACGTTCTCACCTCCCTCTGCCCCAAATACCTTCTTGACTTTGCCAGAGCCAAAGCCTGGAACACAGAACTGTTTATAATACTCGAGGTCCTGGGGGCGGGTATAGGCTTGGAGATAGGTGAGGTATCTCGAGGGACACTTCTCCACGCAGGTCTGAGTGAAGAAAGGGAATAAGAGCAGGTCCAGCTTTCCCTCCAGCCTGTACCAGATGATGTGGCCACCACCCACACACCTGGCCCGGGAGTCCTTTTGGGTCCTGTCCCACCCCCCAGCAGAAACAAGGCCAGGAAAGGGGGCCTGAGTCTGGGGTGTTTGGGTCAGTCACCTGTGGAGTTGGGCACTGAAACTCGAGGAGCACCAAGGGACTAGCACACTTCAGGATGTTGAAGTAAAACAAGAAAGGCTTGTTCCTGGAAGGCATTACAAGGGGTGGGGGAGGGTATCAGTCCCAGTGCCAGTGCTAGGTCCCCCCCCACCCCGAAAATGGCACAGGATCCAGGACTTCCCTCCCCCACTATAGACCAGCCTGCTAAGATAGAGGCTGGAATAGCCTAGGAGGCAAGGTCAGGGGAAGTGAGGGGCTAGGATGGGGGGCAGTGGGGAGCAGAGAATGAGACCTACTCGTAAGGTGTCCCCTTCTGCCCACAGAACTGTCCACGGCTGTCTGTAGGATAAATCACCTTTCGGGGGTCTCCATGGGTCCAGGCTGCAGAGAAGTCAAAGCTACTGAGTTCAACACACCCTAGCCCTCCCCAGCGGTCACACCACCACCATGGCCCCCCACCAAAAGCTCAAGTCACTGGCTTTGGAATCAGGGAACCTGGGTATTTGACCTTTATACATCAAGGGAAGGGGTGGTAAGGAACAGCTCAAAAAAAGGCTAAGTGACTTACTCTCTGAGCCACAGTATCCCCATATATAAAATGCAGATAGAATCATAGAATTTCAAGCTAGATTGTGTAGCCCAGTCCCCTCCATTTTATAGACGAGTTGCCCAAGGTCACATACATGATAGGTGGTAGCAGAAACAAAATCTCACCACTGTTTCCCATTGCCTCCCATCTTACTCCTCTCTCTCTCTCTCTCTCTCTGTGTGCGTACGCGCGCGTGCACACTCGAGCGCACGCTCATGTGAGTTCTGTCTGCGCTCTCTCTCATTCTGTGCATGTGTCTCTGCTCTCTGTCTCTCATTCTTTCTCTGTGTGTGTCTGCTCTCTTTCTGTCTGTCTCTCACTCTCTCATCTGTGTGTTTCTGTCTGCTCTTTCTGTCTCTGTCTGTCTCTCTCATTCTGTGTGTGTGTTTGCTTTCTTTCTGTCTCTCCGAGTCTCTGTCTCTCATCCTGTGTGTGTGTGTGCCTGTCTGCTCTCTTTCTCTGTCTGTCCGTTATTCTCTCTGTCTTGTCTCTCATATACTCTCTCTCTCTCTCTCTCTCTCTCTCTCTCTCTCTCTCTCTCTCTCCATCAGCCAAACTGTCCTCTGCTGTTTCCAGGTTTCATTGTGTCTCTGTGTATTCCACAGGTTACAATATGCCTACAGTATCCTTCCTCAGCCCTGCCTCTTGAAATCCTCCATATTGTTCTGCAAGGCCCAAATCTGGTGCCATCTCTTCCATTAAGTCTTCCCTGTTCACTTCAGCTGCAGGTAATCTTAGTTCTCACTGAGACCTAACTGGGTCTGCCCTTTTGCCTTTAATATACACTGGGGAGCCACCTCCAGTTGTCCTGATTTTTATCTTGCCATTGGACCCAGATAGCTCCACAGGAGGAGAGAGTGAGGCTTTTCACTTTGCATAGCCCTCCCTCATTTAAATCCAATCTCCTTGCAAGTCATGACATCACCTTCCTGATGTCATGGTCCTCTTTGAGAAGGAAGAACAACATAGATGCATGCATGCATGCATACATACACATACACACACACACACACTCTATTAGTGTGTGTACTGTACACTGCAGTCCCTTGAGAACAGGTAATAACTTGTCTTTTGCCTTTCTTTGCATCTACACTTACTTAGCACAGTGCTAGGCACAGCGTAGCCACCTAAGAAATGCTGCCTGACTAACTAGTTCACATCTTTATAGACCTGTCTCTTTAAACAGTAATCTGCCTGAGAATTTTTCACCTTTATATTCCTCAGCACTGAGCATAGGGGATTCACAAGCACACAGTAGGTGCTTAAATGTCTGCTGAATTCTATGGTTAGATTAATCATTTTTACCCCTCAGAAAATCAAATAAACAAAATTGCAGAATCATGCCCTAGGTTGTGGCATCCCCCACATACCTATAATGCCAACAGCCACATACCCCACAATGGCTATGAATAGGGCCACGCAGCAGATAACATCAGTGCAACCCCTGAAAAAGGAAAAGGAAGTCAGGCCCAGACAACCCCGCACCCAAAAAAAATAATGGGACAGGGATGAGTCAAGAGGGCTAGGAAACACAGAAAGCACAGCATGCTAGAGGGATGGGGCCCATGGACCACAAAGGGGGATAAAAAGCTGTTGGATGGAAAAAGAATAGAGGTAGGAAGAGCCAAGCAGGACCCAGGGGAACTAGGGTATTGGGAAATGAGTACGGTACAGAGGCTGGAAGTCAGGTGGACTGAGGACCAGGGAGGGGTTAAGCAGAAGGGAGATGGGGACCCTTCTCCTCCCCCCATCAGACCCAATCTCACCTGTTGTAAATGGGGCCCTTGAATGTTGGGTCATATTTCTGAGGCGTTCCTGAGAAACACACCCCAAAGCCCAGTCAGGGAAACCAGTGGCCTCAGCCCCTCCCCAGTTCTGGCCTGAGTGGCCCAGAATCAGAAGGACTGGCTGCCACTGAAAGTCTGGTCAAAACTTCCCAACAGCATCCTAATGATATCCCTTCTCCAAGATTTCTCCTTAAAATTTTCACCAGGTAGGTTACTGGGGTTACTCCCTAAAGAATAGAAAGAGAACCTGGTGGGGGGAGGGGGATGTCCCAGAGGGCCTGGCTGAGAAACATGGGGCAGCCAATACAGAATGACATTGTTCCACCGCCTCCCACGCACAGATCTCCAAGGCCTGGCCAACCCCCTTACCCTTAGGAATTCAAAGGACATTAATTACTAACATTATCTTAATTAACACAATCCCCCCCCTCCACCACACACACACACACACACACACACACACAACTACACAAGTCCATGAAGTGGGCAAGGAGAGCGAAGCCCAGGAGAGGACCAACTGGACTAGGCAGAATCTGGAGCCAGAACAATTCAGAACTGCTACCCACCCACCTACAGTTGGCTGGCCCCTCTACCCACATTGGACTTGTAAGGAGCACTTCCACGATATGCTTAGCTATGCTTCTGAGCGGAGGGAAAGCAATAGGCAGGGGAGCAGTAGGAGAAGAGGAGGCAGTGACCAAGGCGAGCCAAGAAGGGCTCAAACAGGCATCACCATCACCCGCCCCCGCGCCTTGGCCCCAGTGCTGACTCCCTCTGCATTTGGAGATCCAGAGCGGGGAGCTGGCTGAGAGCACGAGGCTGGGCTTAAGTCGAGGGGCTCAGACGCCCCAGAGCATCTCCAGGCCCGCCCCACCTTACACACACCAGGGGGAGTTGCACGTGGGAAGGGTACAGGATGAGGAGGGGGGTTCGAAGCAGCCCGGAGATTAGCGCACCCCGCAGCACATTCCGTCCTGCATTCCTGGACCCAGAGGCGCTGGAGAGCACTAGGGGATCTCTGTGGAAGCCCAGCCAGCTGCCGTCGGGGCAGGGGAAGAGGCTGTGGGTGGGGAGGGCCAAGGGGGCTATCCACCTACCGTGCTGGCCGTAGTAGTGCTGCCGGTCGCCCCTCATCCTGGCTCTGCCTCTAGTCCGAGGCCCCTTCCCGGGTCCCCAGCCCCTGGCGGGTCAGCTGGGAGGAGGTGGCCCAATGAGAGACTCTACCCAAAGGATCCGACCGGTCTAACCGGTCCCGATTAGCGACTGCTTTCCTCCGCCCCTCCGAGCTCTGCTAGGCGGCTTGTGCCCCCACCCCCTAAGCTCTCCTGGGAGGTAGCGGCAACCCAGTGAAAAGGGTCGGGTGGGGCCAGGGCGGTGGCCGAGCTGAGAGAGGGGCCTCTCCGGGGCGGGGCCAGGGGGAGGAGGAGGCGGGGCGGGGGAGCAAAGCGGGCAGCTGCTCCTGTCACTTATGGAGAGACCCGCGGGGGCCGGCGGCAGCTTGGAGCCGCGGAGAAGGTCAGGGCTAGGAGGGCCCTAAGGAATCGTCCAGTCCAACCCCGTCATTTCGTTTGTGGGGAAACTGAGGCTCAGAGAGGAAAAGAGAGTTACGCAAGGTCACATATCTCGTGGCCGGGCATGAAAATCATAGTCTAAGGTCTCTTCCAATTCTTAACTTCCCACAAGGTGGCAAAGGCTGGGGTGGGGGAGGGGAAACATGTTGGCTTCTCGTGGGGCATGTACCAATCTCCCCACACACACTTCAGACCTTGTCAGATTTCCCCTACATTTCCACGAGAAGGCTGGGGGCCATCAGAGCTCCCCGGCGCCCCAACTTGGTATAATAGCCCCAACTGGACCTGTATGTGCGGGTTCTCTGCTCAGGTGAAGACAGAGGCAAGACCAGGGAAAGTACTTTGTAAACTGAGAAGGGCGGGGCGCGTGTAAAAAGAGGTGCTTATGTTCTCCTACTCTTTGATCTCCCAGGTACATGTAGTTACTCCACGGGACTCTGTCTTCAATCAACCTCCTTCCATCTCGTCCCTCTACTCTACCGCACTAGTTTCTAAACCCAGATTCTCGCCGCCTCCATTTAAAATTTAAAGTTGGAAGGTCTGGACCTCGGAGGTCCATCTGAACTCCTTTTGCAAATGGAGAGACTGAAGCCAAAAGTGAAGTGACTCACCCAAGGTCACACAAGTCGTGAGCAGAGCCAAGATTCAAATCTAGGCCTTCCGATTCTAAATTCATCTTTCTCTATGCCCATTTTCTCCCCCTCTTCAATCCATCCTGCACTGATTTCTGAACAAGAAATCAGTCCAGTTACTCTCCTCAAAAAACTTCAGTGATTCCAGAATGCCTACAGGTTAAAATTCAAATTCCCCTGGCTGAGCAAGACCCCAGATCTGGCCCCTCCCGGTTTTCCAGCCTTATCTCCCACTCATTCGAAGCCTCCCACCCTAAAATCTACATTTAAGTAAAATTGTACAATTCTTTTGTTCCCCACCCAAAAAATCCCATCCTTTAGAACAAAGATCTGAGATCTATCAGAAATATCTTTTCCCATTCCCTGTCTCTTACTCATTTTTAAAGCCCAAATCAGGGGCCACTACCTTCAGGAAGTCTTCCATGAGCCTTCCCAGACAGTAGAGAGCACTCCCTCTTCTGTGCTCTCTTCCATTTTGGTTTTTATATCCCTCAAGTACTCTCCCCATTCTGCCTTGTACTATAGTTATGCCATCCTATACCTACCATACTTCTGTGTCTTAACTCCTGTCTCTGTGCCTTACTGCATACAGTAAGCATTCACTAAATGGTAGTAGAATTGAATGGAAGGAAATCATGAGATTATAGGTTAAGAGCCAGAAGGGATCTCAGAGGCCATCTAGTTCAACCCCCTCATTTTACAGGGGAGGAAACTGAGGCCCAGAGAGGTTAAATGATTTGTCCAATGTCACACAGAGTAAGCAGCAGAACCAGGATTTGAATTTAAGCCTTCTGACTGTAATTCTTTCTTCTTTGGAGGCAGTTGGGATTAAGTGACTTGCCCGGGGTCACACAGGTGGTGTCTGAGGCTGGATTTGAACTCAGGTCCTCCTGACTGCTGGACCAGGGCTGCCACTGCACCACATTTAGCTGCCCTAAATTCTTTTTTTCTATAGATGCCAAAAAGACCTCAGTGAGCAACTGAGCAATGTAGTATAGAGAGTCCTGTTCTTGGCATGAGATGATTTGGATTTAAGCCTTCCCTCTGACACTTATTAGCCATGTGACTCTGGGCAGATCATATGTTCTGTGACTCTAGGCCAGAGTGGAGATGGCTCTTTTGAAATCTGGGTGGGACAGGGAGCTACAGATGAGGCTAGCACATGGTAAAATGGAAAGAACACCAGATCTGAGTCAGAGACCTGGGCTCGAGTCAAGGGTCTGCAATTTGCCTCAGTTTCCTAATTTGTAAAAAAAAAAAATTAAGGGGTTGTACTCGATTCTGTTCAACCCATTTCAGGGGGCCAATTTGACTAGACAGCAGCATCAGAAGCAAAGCCTGTCTGCATGGCCCTATCTCATGGGCAGAGGTCACATCCCTCCTGTGACCGACAGGCAGTAGCTGCTTAGTGGACACTTACACCACAGTAAGCTGACAGTTCTCCAAAGGAAGATAGAGCTCTCCTGACCCAACCCCTTCTTGTGGAGACCCACCCTACCAATTAATCAATCTCCTATTAAGACTGGCTTTCCTACTTCAAAGCTCCCAAAGCTCCCCATTGAATGGTTTATTTGCAGATACTGTTGGGAAGACATCTCTTGATCCTCAACTTTAGAGACAGAAAGGACCTTAATTCAGCCCTCTT
The DNA here is from genome assembly GCF_011100635.1 of Trichosurus vulpecula. Classification (NCBI taxonomy): domain Eukaryota; kingdom Metazoa; phylum Chordata; class Mammalia; order Diprotodontia; family Phalangeridae; genus Trichosurus; species Trichosurus vulpecula. The sequence continues at coordinate 77,386,603 of NC_050573.1, forward strand.
ATTTTACCAGGGAAACTGAAGAAGATGGGATGCAATGAAGATCCCAGACTGTAAGTGGAACCAATTCTTCCAGATGAGTATTTCTACTCTAGATAAGAGCTCTCCTCCCCTTCTTCCCGGAGCTTAGCACAGAGTTAGCCCAGAAACCACAGTTTCAACTGGAACACAGTAGATGCTTAACAAATCTTTGTTGATTACTGATTGATTCTTGGGTGGCAGAAAGGAAATAGGAGGGTCTAGTCCTCAGGGGCCTTGAGAGACTCCAAGATCAAGGAGAAATCAGACCTCTTCCCAATAGAATGTATTGGGCAGGGAACAGTTCATTTTTGTCTTTGTATATCCCTAAGTGCCCAAGACAGAAGCAGGAACATATCAGTGGATACAGCTGGAATCTGTGGATCTCATTAGTATAGGGAACTCCTGGAATGAGGAGACGCCCTCCACCAATACAAGTCAGTACCTTCTCTACAACTTAGAAGTATCTTTTATGGAACTCTTAAAAAAGTAGCTTGGAATAGAGGTTAAGTGATTTGCTGAGGGTCATACAGCCAATATATCAGAGGCAGGACTTGAACTGAGTTCTTCCTGGCTTTGAGGAAGGCTCTCCACATGCTGGGCAGCTAGGTGATCAGTGAATAGAGTGCTGGGCCTGGAGTCAGGAAGACCTGAGTTCAAATTCCAGCCTCACATATGTACTAGCTGTGTGACCTTAAGCAAGTCACTTGACCTTTTTTGCCTCAGTTTCCTCATCTAAAATAAGGTGGAAAAGGAAATGGCAAACTACTCCAGTATCTTTACTAAGGAAACCCCAAATTCAGTCAAGAAGAGTTGGACTTAACTGAACAACTCTATTCACTACAGCAGTGGTGTCAAATTCAGATAGAGAGGGATCCTGGAAAGCTTCATATTGACTTAGAAAACCACAAATTTACATTATCTCTGTTCTACTCTATTTTTTAAAAATTTTGTGAAACATTTCCCAGTTATATTTTAATCTGGTTCTCATTGCACTGGGTAGTGTAACAGGCCCAATTTGACACCTGTGTCTCACGTCATTCCTCCTCTCTTCTGGTATTTAGCAGGCCCTTGATAAATACTCAATTTGTTGAGTCCCAGTTCTGATCTCAGTACCAGCAGAGGGTGGTGTCTTGAGACACTAAGATGGGGATGGGGTGGGGGTGGGGAGGAATGATGAGCTGCCACAGACAGTATTAACAGGGCTGTGGGGGAATGAATTTAACAATCCCAACCACCATCTCACTTTCTCCTTCAAACGCTGACATTCCTGCCAAACTAACAATGATTGCTTTAAGCTGGAGGTATATAAGGAGTGAGGCAAAGACCCAGGCCCCACTGGCTAGCATCATAAGGAACTCTTAGATGGAGGCAGGACAAAAGGGCTCTGTGCCTGGCTGAAGGGTGGGGGAAGAGAAGGGCAATGAAGGCCATGGCTGTGGCTGTGGGCCTCCTTGGCTAGCCAAGCAAGGTACAAATAGAAATATTATAACTCACCCGAAAATAGCCATACTGAGGTTTCTCTAAATAGTTAGTTTACAGTCCTGTGGGTGCCCACTCACCCTAAGGAGGTAGTGTCCATTGAGGTGAGGAGTCCAGCCCTACATGGAGCCCAGGTCTTCCAGATAATCATCCTATTGAGTGGGACTTCACCCCAAGGGAAGACCTGAAGAGAGATCTTTTTGCTATATTCCCAAATAGATATTGACCATAAAGTTAACAGAGGTGACTACAGTTCTTTATTCCTGCCTTAGGGGCTAATAAATCCCACACCACCTCCTCCCCCTCCAAAGAGGGTCTCACTACCTACCTTGGGGGGGGCAGAGATTAGGCAATGGGCCTGGAGCTCCCTTTTCTCCCCAATTTTACATCTCAAAACCCCTTGTCTATATCCCCCATTATCTTCCCCAGAGCTATGGTACAGAGACTCTAAAAAACTCTTTTTTTTGGTTATTGTGACCCCCAAGGGCAATCCTGGGAAGGGGAGGGGCAGGGGGCGGGAACCTCCACAGAATGTTTTCAGATGCATAAAAGAAAAAGCATAGAATTACAAAGGAAACCAATTATACTGAGATACTGTAAACAACAAGAAATTTTTTTTAAAGAAAGAAAAACTAGTTCACAAAGACCCAGATCTAGTCAGGGAAAGTAGAAGTGGCCCTTCACTCCAAGGCCAACCTTACTTATACCCAGGATCCTGTCCTCTTCCTAGCTCATCTCTTCTGTCTTCTCTGGCAGCTTGCTCTGACAATTATCCCTTCTCTAATTTTCAGTCTCTCCATTTTGGCTGCGTCCTTGGTGTCTACAAACATACCCAAGTCTCTACCATCCTTAAAAATAATTTAAAAAAAAAAAACCTTTCACTTGATGCTACCATCCTTTTCAGGGATAGAGAACCTGGGGCCTTGAGGCCAACATGCAGCCCTCCAGGTCCTCAAGTTCGGTGAAGGGCCACACTTGGGGACCTACAGGACCAAAGGTGGCCTCAAGGCCCCAGGTTCCCCACTCCTTTCCTAGATCTTCCCCCTTTGAAGGGAAACTCCTATAAAGAGCTGTCTATCTGTCTACTCTCACTGGCTTTTCAATCCCTTGCAATCCGGCTTTCATTCTCATCACTGAACTGAAATGTCTCCCTGTAAAATCACCAGTGATCTATTATATGCCCCATCCAGATGACCCTTTTCTCAGTCACCCTTCTTGACAGCATTTGACATAGTTCACTACCCTCCTACCAGACTTTCTTTTTTTCTAGGGCTTTTGTGACACTGTTCCCTTGGATCTTCTCCTACCTGTTTGGCCAACCTTTCTCATTTCCCTTTGCTGGATCATCATCCACGTATGGCCCTCTATGTGAGGATAGCCTTCTTATCTCTTAAATCTTAGTTTCATTCTCATAGACTTAGCTGTATATAGAACATTTCCAGTTGGGATTTGTTGGGATCTCTCCAACTCAACATGTCTATGAAAGAACTCATGATCTTTTCCCTTAAACCCTCCCTTCTTCCTAATTTCTCTTGCCTTTCTCTGCATCAAACAGCCACCACCCTAGTTAAGGTCCCTTATTAATTACCTCTCATTCCACTGATGGGAGAAAAAAGTAACAACTCCCCACTGGAACACAAGGCCTTCTACCACTTAGCTACCATCCAGCCTCATCTCTTCTCTACTTCACTTTGAATACTGTCCACTTGATCCCTCAGCCTTGAGTTTCTTCCTCTCTCCAGCTGACCCCCTCCCCCAATCATCTCCCCAAACTGATTTCCCTAAAGTATGACTAAGTGTGACCCTGTCATCACTGTTCCTGAACAAGAAGTCCCAGTAGCCAGCTCCCTCTTGCCTCCAGGACAACATACAAACTCCTTAGTGTGGTATTTAAAGCCCTTTGACATCAGGCCCTAGCCTACCCCCTTGGCTGACGGCAGCCTCTCCTCATTCCTGTGCCAAACTGGCCTATTTATTATTCCTCATATACAACATTCCATCACCCCTCGACTGGACTTAGCCCAGGCCATCCCCCATGCTTGGAACTTGCACTTCATAAAATACCTAACTCCCTTCCAGGCTCACTTCAAGTATGACTTCCTGCAGACAGCTTATCTTGATTCCCTTTCAGTTTCTAGTAACCTTTCCTCCCCCAATAATTACTTTGTATACACTTATCTGTATCCATGTTGGTTCCCTGTGTTACCAGGGAGAATGAAGTTTCTTAACAATAAGGATTCTTTTGCTTTGGTCTTTATAGCAGCTCCAAGGGGACCCTCATAAATAATTACTGTTGAATGGACATTTGTGTGATATATTTATTTGTGCCTACTGTCATCCCCCCTCCCCATCTCAGAGAACATCTAAGGGAGATTAGACCATAACACGATAGCTGTGACACCAGCCTGGACTTGAGAATGGCCATTAAAATGGGAAAGACAGTGGATGCAGAAACTACTGACATATAGTTCTCTTATCTCATCTTATTCACTTCCTCAGCTTCAATTATCAAAAACCATGCAGATGATTTCCAGATTTATTACAAACATTGCCAACCTCTCCCTGAATTCCAACTGCCTGAGTGGCACCTCTCCCTGGAAGTGGAAAGCAGAATGTCATCACCCCTAAACCTGCCCCTCCCAATAGCTTTTCCATTTTTATCGTTGGCACAGCCATCTAGGCTTGAAACTTTTTAAGATAATAATAGCTAACATTTAGAGAGCACCTACTATGTGCCAGTCACTCTGCTAAGTACTTTACAGATATCTTATCTGATCCTCACAACAAGCCTATGAGACAGGTGCTAGCTAGCTATTGTTCTCTCCGTTTTACAGGAACTAAGACAAAGGAGCAACTTGCCTAGGGTCTCACAATTAGTAAGGGTCTGAAGTCAGATTTGAACTGAGTCTTCCTGCCTCCAGGCAGCTAGGTGTTAAAATGGATAGAACACTGGGCTTGGAATCAGACTCATCTTCATGAGTTCAAAGGTGACCTCAGACACTGTGTGACCCTGGGCAAGTCACTTAGTCCTATTTGCCTCAGTTTCCTCATCTGTAAAATGATCTGGAGAAGGAAATGGCAAGCCACTCCAGTATCTTTGCCAAGAAAACCCCAAAAAAGGTCACGAAGAGTCAGATGTGACTAAAACAATGGAACAACAAAAACAACTTCCTGACTCCAGGGCCTTGGACTCTTATCTACTGCACCAGGGTCCTGGACTATCCTGTCCCTCACCCCTACACATCCAAATGGTTGCCAAGACCAGTAGATCTTATTTTCAAAATATCACTTGTCTCAGTCCCCTCCTCAACTCTCCTAAGACCCCCAACGGTAGTTTAGGGCAGCCTCCCTTCTTACCTGTATTATTCTAATAGCCTCCTAACTAGATGCTTGGCTTCCAGTCAGTTTTCTCTAATCCACTCTCTGGGATACCTGGACAATCTTCCCAAAACACCGCTCTATTTAAAAACAAGCAATGGCTCTCCATTGCCCAGAGAATGAAGTAAAATCTCCTGACTGCATTTCAAGGCCTCTAACAACAACCTGGCTCAAACTTACCTGCCCATTTTCATCTCTTCCTACTCACTTTGCCTACTGTGCCCAGGGTTCCATTCCCTCCTTCCCCTTCCATTGCCACTCCCTCTTTTTATGTATCTTCAATCTTTCCCCCAGAACTGGCTCCTTTCCATCAGCCTACAAACAAGCTCAAGTCTCCATCCTGAAAAAAAGCCTTCCTTCCTTTAGCCCTTCTTCTACAGCCAAGACCATCTCCCTCCACCCCTTCACCACCAAACTTCTGAAAAAAGTCAGCTAGTCCCGATTTCCTTGACACTCACTGTCTTGGTCTCGGAAATAAATGCCTTCCACTCTCTCCACTACTGAAATCACATTCAAAGGTCACCAGTAAAGTCCCAATAGCTGAATTCAGTGACCATTCTTCAGTCCCAATCTTCCTGGACCTCTCTGAAGCATCCGACATTGGTAACCCCAGAATCCTCCTTAGGTAGAAAAGGACCACACTCTCCAGATTCTCCTCTTACCTTTCTTCCTGAGTCTCGGCATCTTCTTCCCAACACCCTTCATGTGGGTGTTCCCCAAAACTCCGCCTCCTTTTTTATCTCTAGGCCCTCTCCCAGGGTGATCTCATTCACTCCCACAGCTTCAATCATCCCTAGGCTGAAGCAGCCTAAATCCCAGATCTCTCTCCTAAACTCCAGACCAGTATCTCCCAACTCCCTAGAGGAAAGAAAACTCTCCAGAATATCTAGCCACACCTAAAACTCAAACAAGTCCAAAACCAAGCCATAAATTGGCTCCAGAGACCAAGTTTGGTCCAGATCTCAGGTCAGAAGACCCGGATTCAAATTCTGACTCCTACACTCAATAGACATGTAACTCTGGGCAAAGCACTGACCATTCCTTTCCTCATTTTCTTCAATTTGTAACATGACAATGAAAAGCAATGTGTAGTGGATAGAGAGTTAACCTCACAGTCAGGAACATCAATGTCTCTGAAACATACTGGCTGTGTGACTCCTAATCTCAGGGGCCCCAGACACTTTTTTAAGTGCATAATAGGTACTGAATTCACATGTCCCAAACCAAAATTAGAACACGAGCTCTTTTCTATGACCTTACTATTTTTGTCAGTGACAAGAGTAATAGCCCAGCTTTATATTTTCAAATCTTAGGGTTATTTTTGACATTTCCCTCTCCCTCTTCTGTTAGATCCAGTTACCAAACCCTATCAAGTCCACCCTTGCAACACCTATGCCCGGAATGTCCTTCCTATTCTCCTACTAAATTCTCAGCTATCCTTTAAAATTGCTACCTCTTCCATGAAGCCTTCCCTGATTTCACCTCCACCCTTTTACCTCCTCAGATCTCACCATATAATATTGTATAATATAACTCATGTATTGTTGTTTTATTCTCCGACTACCCTTGCCTCCATGAGGCGTTTCAAGATTGGGAACAGTATTCCATAAATAGTAGGTACTTCCTAAACGTCTTTTCAATCAGCAAGCACTTATTAAGTACCTTCTGTGTACCAGGCACGGGTTAGGTGTTAGGAATACAAATCCAAAAGTGAGGCAGTCCTTGCTTAGTTAGATTCTGGACAGAACAGGAAACAGAAAGAAGTAGGGAGAGACATCAGCCTGGTCACCCTCCTCAGCAGATCAGTAGAAGAGTCAGGGGCAACCTTCAGCCAGCAGTTTCCAGAGTTAAGGAGACAGAGAGGAGGGGAGTAAGGGGTGTGGCCAGATATTCCTCTCGAGCCTCAGGCCCGGCGCCCACCCGCTTCCAGAGGCAGCTTTTTCTCTCCGGGTTCATAGATACCTAAAGGGCAGATCCTTAGTCAACCACTTCCCCTCCGAAGGGGATGGTTCACTCCCAACACACAGGTGGCGAATTCCCGTAGTCTCTCCCCCAAACCCTCCAGGCCCAGGTCTCAACCCCACCCACATCAGCCTTTCTGTTTTTCAGCGATAGCTTGAGGCGGGTTTCCGCAGTCACACCGCCCTGGCCCGGCGGGCACAGCTGCCAACCAGACCCACCACCAACCCTCCCCCACACATTCCCAGTCACATCCACTCCCAAACTCAGGACCCTTCCTTTTCTATTCCCAGTCTAGGGCTGGATGGCCCGAGAAGGGGTGTTGAAGTCCTCTCCCAGCCTATTTAGGGCCCTGGGAACCTCGATGCTAAAAATACAACAGCTGCTAAGGCTTTCGCTCTTGGGCTCCGTGAGAACCACAAGAAGACCAATCCGGCAGCCCAGAGAAAGTGGCCGAGGATGGCGGGGGGGAGGAAATGGGGAGGTGTAAGTAGTTGGGGGAGGGGGCAGTGTGTGTGTGAAAGGGGCCCAGATACCTAGACCGAGAGTCTGGGAGCAGATGCAGACACCCCTCCCCCAGGCCACTAGTAACATCTCGCCCTACCCCCGCATCCACTGACACAACCACCCGTAGTCGCCATCCCACCACCTCCCCCGCCCCCCGACAGTCCCCTCCCCCTTCCAGGCCCGGAAACAGAGCTAAGACTCAAGCACACAAACGACCGGAGAGGGTCCCCAGGGGAGTCTGTTTGGGGGGAGGGTTCTGGGAGCCACGGCCCGCCTTGCTTTTACAAGCTACCCTGCCTCCAGCTGCCATCTGCTGCTTCCTCCCTCTCTCCCCTCTACCCTCTCCCCCATCCCTGGGTCCTTGGCCCAGCATTTCGTGCCCGGCCTCCGGAGCTGGAAGTTTACCAATTGTTTCCTGTTTCTATCCTGCTCCGCCCCACCCCCTCCCGAGTTCCCCGGCGGAGGGTCAGGACTCTGGGGACCCTTGGCAGCCACCGCCTAGCTCTGGGGCCTCCTTTGTCTCCTCCGCCGCCTCAGTTTCCCTCTCAGTGCCAAGCGGCAAAGCCTGACATCAACTGACGGGCCCGCAAGCCTCTAGGTTTCAGGATTCCAGTTTCCTCGGCTCCAAGACCCAAGACTAGCCCAGGGTTCCAGCTCCCTGCCACTGGGCAGCTTCCAAGCGGCGCAGATAACGGGCCCCCTTCCGCATCGGAGCATGCGCTATCCTAGACAGGGATTGGGGATGCGGGTGTCTCCGCGAGTCCATCCCGGAATCCCCGGGCTGTCCACGTGTCTCAGACAACTGGGCAGAAACGAACCTGGCACTCTGGACCCCTCTCCCCCATCCCTAGCTCTGGGTACCTCCGAGGTACAGCCCTGTACCCAGCAGAATGGCACACACACACACACCCGGCCGAGAATGGGAGGGGGCTGGATCTTACCGTAGGGTCCTTCAGACTCCTTTCGGCCATCCTCCATGGTGGAGGAGGAGGCAAGGGGCGCAAAAACCCGAGGCTGCCCCAGCCCTAGCTGGTCCGAGCAAGAGGTGGCGGGAGTCTAAGTGATGCTACCCGCCCCCTGCTGCCCCTCCAATGAGAAGGGGGAGCGGGCGGGGGCGGGGGAGGAGCCCAGGACGGATTGGGGCCCATCCCTAATTTACGATCTTAGTGGAGGAAGGGGCTTAGAAATCACCTGATTGTACGATCTTAGAATGCCAGAATTAGATCGGACCTTGAGGATCTTCACAGAATGGGCAATTTCCAAGTTGGAAGGGGCCTCAGAATTCCGACTTATACCTGAAAAAGAATCTCCACTACAGTATCAGTCCAACTTCATCATTTTACTGGTGGGGAAAAAAAATGAAGTCCAGAGAAGAGAAGTTTCTTGCCCACATTCTTGCAGTTAAATTCTGGTCTGGTCAGTTCACACAAAGACTTTCTGTTTCAGTTCTAGGCTCCCAGTTTAGGAAGAACATTGACGAGAATTCAGAGGAGTAAGATCTGGAAACCAAAGGATAAATTGAAGCAACTGGGGGTGTCATGCAACAATAGGTAGAAGGACATGCTAGCTGTCTTTAAGTGTCTGGAGGGCTGCCATGTGGTCAATTTGTGCTGCTAGGTCCCAGAGGCCAGAACTAGGAGCAATGGATGAAAATGACAAGAGAAGTAGATTGAAGCTTAGCACAGTGCCTAGCAATTTGTTCTTCAGTCATTTCAGTTCTGTCCACCTCTTGTGACCCTGTTTGGGGGTTTTCTTAGCAAGGATACTGGAGTGGTTTACCATTTCCTTCTCCAGCTCATTTTACAAATGAGGAAACTCAGGTAAACAGGCTTAAGTGACTTGCCCAGGGTCACACAGCTAGTAAGTGTCTGAGGCCAAATTGAACTCAGGAAGATGATCTTGACTCCAGGCCTGGAGCTTTATCCACTTTGACATCTAGCTGCCCTCACCTGGCACGTAGAGGGCACTTAATAAATGCTCATTGACTGACTGACTGAGGTTCACCACCATTTGAGGTCCTACAGGGGGGATAGTGTTGAGAGGATTCCTGCTCCAGGGTAGGAATCCCTTTCAACTCTGAGATTCTGTTGCTCATAGTAAAATGGAGACTGAAACCCCTTAATCTCATAACTACCAACCCATAGCACTTTGCACTGAATAACACTGTCCTCTTCCCTCCCATATTTCAGATGAAGAAACTGAGGCCCAGCATCACAGAACTCAAAGGCAGGAATTAGACTCAGGATTATAACCTGAGCCTCCTAAATCACAATTCCAGATCTTTCCACCATACCCCCCAGGTCTCAGAAAAGCAGGGACAGATAGGATCACAGAAGATAGAGCCCAAAGCTCTCTTTGCTTCATTTTGCCCAAGGTTCAACTCAGAGCCTCCAATGACAACCTCCAATTCTGGAGCTGCTAGCAGAGATACTTATGGAGATAAGAGAGATTCTTTCTTCTCCAGAAGAATGTGCTTTCCTTGAGAGCCAGAAGGCCAGATATGGAGTCTGGGGTCATCTTAATTTGAGCTCAGTCTCTTACTGCTAGGAAGGTGAACTCCATAGCCCTGAATCAACTCATTCATTCTATTTTCAAGAAGCATTTATAAGTGCCCACTGTGTGCCAAGCACTGTTCTACTGTGTTAGACACTGGGAATATACAGACTATGTTGATGCAGCCCCTGCCCTCAGGGAATTTACTCGTAAGGAACAATACAAACACAGAACCATTAAATACAAAATACTCGCAAAGTAAACACAAAATAATTTCCAGGGAAGGGAACACTAAGGGATTCAGCTGGGGTAGGGGATCAGGATAGGCCTCTGGTAAGGAATCAGTATTTGAAGGAAGCCTTGAAGGGTGCTAAGCATTCCATGACATGGGATGAGAAGGAGTGAATTCCAGCTAAGGAATCTAGCCTCAGCAAAGGCAGAGAGATTGGTTATTGCATGCACGTGACAGCAAATAGGCTAGATTGTTGGGAACATAGATGCGCTTGCTTGAAAGGGAAGAATATACAATAAACTTGGAAAGGTAGGCTGGAGCCATATTGGGAAAGGATTAAATGCCAAACCCAAGAATTTACATTTTATCCAGAAGGCAATAGAGAACCATGGGGGAAATACATTGCTTACATTTCCTCACAGGATGGTTACGTAAGATATGTTTTGTAAACCTTAATGCTGTCCAGATGTGAGCTACTGTTATTTTCCCTTTGAGGGGCAGAAGGAGAAACTGAGGCAGTGGCTAAGAAGCAGCTTCCCCAGATCTTTCCAGAAAAATGAGCCCTGGAATGAAAACTCATGCACCCCCATCCCCATCCCCTAGACATTCAGACTTTTCTTTTTTATCAGACATTCAATCCTCTCAGCTAGCCTCCAGGTCTGTAGACTGCACCTTTGGGACTTGTTGGGTGCAATACCTCTGCAACCTAAAAGGACCAGAGTCTCCCATTGCATCCTGGGCCATCTCCAGTCCTCCTATGAATATCTGGCCACTGGACCCAGATGGCTCTGGAAGAGAAAGTGAGGTTGGTGACCTTGCACAGACCTCCCTCACCCAAATCAAAGTCAACTCTAAGTCATGTCATCATCTCCCTGATGTCATGGTCCTCTCCGAAAATGAAGGACAAGTATAACAGCAACCTCTGCAGTCTGGAGCCAGGAAATCCCCTTCCTCTCCACTCCCCCCCAAAAACTTCTGGGTTAAAAAAAATTTCTCAGGGTTATGGAGCTACATCTAGGGACAAGAAGCTGCAGACAGATGGGCAGTCCTTCCCACCACTACCGCCACTACCCTATACCCCTGCCAGAGCCTGGGGAGGGAAGAGGAGGGGCTGCTGAACAGACAGGGAGCCTCTGTTCTCTGGCTGCTCCCTGGAACTGTCCGGCTCATGAATTTTTCAACCAAACCAGCTCTGAGTTTCAGATTCCACAGTGCTGGGCCTGATGGGAGCTTTTGTTTGGTTCAATTTAATAGATGTTTACTGGAATCTTAAGGGGAAGGGCTGAGTGTTTAGGACATCCAGACCCCCTGTGCCATGAGGGTATAATGACTAGGCTCTAGATGGGAAGATTGGAACCTCTGAGACCCCCACCATTCTCTGTTTTTGCCTAAATGAAAGCAATTGACCCCCAACTACCAGGCTCGTATAAGGGAACAGTCAACTGGATTTGGAGTAAAAAAACAGCCTCAAATCCTGACCCTGTTCCTACCTGTGTGACCTGGGCCCTGTTTCTTTTTCTGAAAAATGAATGGGTTAGATTATCTGTAAGGTCGCTTTCAGCCCTCCAGCCTATGTTTTTATGAATATTTCTGGAGCTGGACAATGGTAGACGAGATGGGAGATAGTGTTGTATAGTAAAAATAACCATAGAATAGGAATCAAGAAACCTATGTTTTCATCTCAGTTCTGCCTAACTCAATGATGAAGCAGGAGATGAGGTAGATTGAGGCCTGATTGTGAAGAACTAATATTATTAGTAGTAACATAGGGGATAATCATAGTAGACACTATGATTATTCCTATTATACAACTAAGGAAAGAGAGGCACAGAAGAGATTAAATGACTTGCTCAGGGTCACAGAGACTACAAGCATCTGAGGCAGGATTCTCAGGTCTTCCTGACTGAGGCATGCTTAACCTGGGGTCCACAAACTTTTTTAAAAAATACATTTTGGTAACTATGTTTCAATATAACTGATTTACTTTGTAATTCTATGGATTTTGTGTATTCAAAAACATTATTCTGAAAAGTTATCCATAGACTTCAACAGACTGACTCTGAGAAGGTAGGGGTGAGGGTCCATAACACAAAAAAAGGTTAAGAACTCCCGGACTAAATGATATCTAAAGTTTTCTCTGGCTCTAAGGATTGATTCATAAGTCTATCCCTCCCTTCCACATAGTCCAGGAAGACTTCACCCGAGTTCAGAGGAAACAAAGGAAGGTGGCCTGGTAGGTGAGGAAGACTATGCCAGAGAGGAGCAGGTGGAATAATCTATCAGAGGAACAACATTTTGTGATGGGGCTGTTGTTTAGACCCAGAGGACCTGGGCTGGAATCTTGTCTCTGCCATTTACTGTGTGACCCTGTCTCTGGGTCACTTAATCTCTCTGGGCCTCAGTTTCCCGGTCTGTAAAACTGAAGAGATTGAGTTAAATGGCCTCTAAGTTCTCTTCCAGCTCTAAATATGTGATCCTACGACCAAGCTGAAACTCAAGAAGCAGAAGAGACCCAGAATTAGGGTACTCACCCCAAGCCAAGGATACATCCACTCACATCACACTGACAAAGTCACTGGATATGACTCCACACCCAGTGCTATTTCTACCCAACTGATATTGTTCCCACTTTATTGCTAATATTGCCCAGACTGATACATGTGCCTATATGGGACAAGGACTAATTGAATTCATCAGTTCATCTACACTGGCCAGGCATTGCAGAAGGACAGTCAGCTAGGCACAAAACTGAAAAGTAGGAAAAGACTGGGCAAGGTTACATTTGCAGAACTGTGCTGATCTCAAGCTACTCTCCAAAATAACAATCTATCTTGTTACCAGTCAGTCGATAAACATTTATTAAGCTCCTACTATGTGATAAGTGCTAGGGATATAAAGAAAAGCAAAACACAGTCCCTGACCTCAAAGAGCTTACAATTTAATGGGGGAGGTGAAGAGGGGTGGGGAGTCTACCAAATACTGTCTCAGTGATGCCCAGTGCCTGCTGTGAACCATGGAATGCCATCATAGCCATAGTCCAATGAAATCGGTGACAGGAAGAATTGGGTGTGAATCTCATCACAAAAATTTATTGTGTGATCCTGACCAAGCAAGTCACATAATCACTGTGTCTCAGTTTCCGCATCTAAAAAATAAAATGGTTTTGTGTTTCATCATCTTGGGGGAAGCAGAGAGCAACCCAACAATGAGTTGTTTTTTTGGTTTTTTTTTTAGGAGATTAAGTCCTAGAGAGATGACTGAGCACAGAAAAACTGAATGCTTAGGGGGGTCACCCAACTAGGAAATGCCAGAAAGATCCAAAGACCCAGATCTTCCAGAATCCTATGCAAGGGCTCGTGGAAAGGATTTAATGATTTGAGGACCTCCATGGTCCCTTCCAGCCCTAAGTCTGTGATCTTATATGATCTGGGAAGCAGAATTGCAGATGACCCAAAAGGCAATAGAACAATGGGAATAAGGAGGCTGTAGTAGATCATCCAGGATGAACTGCAGGGAGTAGTATAAAAAAACTTGATCCAGGCCATGCCAGATGGAAAAGGAGGCAGGCTGCTGTCATAGCTTGATCCAGAGGGTTACACCGATAGATGTGATACTCAACTGGACTTAACCAGACTCTAACCTGTGGGTAGCCGGAGCTGAACAGAGCAGGCTAGAGACAGGAGAGTTAGGAATCAAACATAAGTTTAATTTCAAAGTGAGGGAAGTGGCTTGCAAGCAAAGACACATGTATCAGAGCCCCGCCCCTAGTGGGGCCCCTGGAACACTGTGGGGAGATCTCAATACTTACATCAATGGCTGATCAGTGAACTGTAGCCCTGACGGTGATGGGTAACAGCAACAATGTGACAGGTTTGATTCATAGCAGGGCTTCATGACCAGAAAAAATTCCAGAATTTTTCTGGAGCACAAAGGATTGTTGTTACGCCAAGTTCAGAGTACAGTCTGTTTGCTGGTCTTTTGCTATGGAAAACATCTTGAGAGGCTGGTGGAATAGAAAGAATGAGGGACCCGAAAAGTAGAAACTAAGGGGGTGCCCATCAACTGGGGAGAGGACAGCTAAACAAATTATGGAATAAGGACGTACTGTAAGAAATGATTATATGAGAAGTTTCAGAGAAACTGAGAAGACCTCTAGGAACTGATGGAAAGTGAAGTGAGCAGAACCAGGAGAACAATTTATGCAATAACAATGTTATAAAGAAAAACAACTTGGAGAACTCTGATTAATGCCATGACCAACCAATGCCTTAGACCACTAAACAGGAAGTATGACGCCTACGTTCTGACAGAGAGGGGTGGACTTAAGATGCAAAATGAGATACACATCTGAGGACATTGGGGAGGGAGGAATTTGGAGTTTTCTTGGCAAAGATGCTGAAATGAAGTGATTTGCCATTTCCTTCTCAAGCTCATTTTACAGATGAGGAAACTGAGGCAAACAAGGTTAACTGACTTGCCTAGAGTCACACAGCTAATATATATCAGAGGCCCAATTTGAACTCAAGTTTTCCTGACTCCAGGGAGGGAGGAAACAAGCATTTATATAGCACCTACTATGTGCCTGGCATGCTCTAAGCATTTTTACAAATAGTTTCTCATTTGATTCTTACAACAACCTGGAGAGATATTATTATCCCCATTTTACAGTTGAGAAAACTGAGGCAATCAGTGGTTAAATGACTTGCCTAAGGTCACACAGCTAAGAAGTATCTGAGGCTAGATTTGAATTCAGTTCTTCCTGAGTCTAGGCACAGCACTCTATCCACTATACCATTAAATGCTTAAAAATTTTGCTTTGCATGACTACACATATTCATTATTAATTTTTTTCTTTTGTTCAGTTTTTTTGAGGGGGGAAGAATAAATACTTGTTATGTGAAAAAAATTTAAATTAAAAAAAGTGATGGACTTGAAGTCAAGAGAGATCTGTGTTCAAATCCTGCCTCTGATTCCTACAGACTGTGTAGCCATAGGTAAGTCATATAACCTCCATAAGCTTTTGTTTCCTTATCTACAAAAATTCAGTAAATGTTTGTTGAGGATATGCTTAAATTTTGTCACCTTGGGGGAGACGGACAGCAACCCAGTCTTCTTACGTGTCACACCCATGTACTCTGTGCTCCAGTGACACTGGCCTCCTAGCTGCAGCTCCCATAAGGAGGTCCATCTCTCAGCTCTGGGCATTTTCACTGGCTGGCACCATGCCTACAACTCTTTTCCTCTTCATCTCTCCTTCCTGGTTTCCCTGGATTTCCCTCAAGCCTCAGCTAAAATCCTACCTATTGCAAGAAGCCTTTCCCAATCTTCTTTAATTTTTAAAAAGAATACTTAAAAAAACTAAGCTTTAACTGATCATTTCTCTTTCTTCCATCACCATGGATCCCCTCCTGGAGCTATCCCTTAATGCAAATAGTAATTTTTTTAGAGAAAAAAAAGATAGCTCATTGATATTGAGAAAGTCCAAAAACATTTGCAATGTGTAACACCCGTAGATCTCCTACTTCTACAAAGGGATAGGTTGGGGGTCTCTTCTCATATTTCTTCATTGGAGTCCTCCTTGATCTTTTTTTTTCCGGGGGCAGGGAGGGGGCAATCAGGATTAAGTGACTTGCCCAGGGTCACACAATTAAGAAGTGTCTGAGGCCTAATTTGAACTCAGGTCCTACTAACTCCAGGACTGGTTCTCTATCCACTGCATCATCTAGCTGCACCACTGCCCACCCCCCCACCAATCTTTATAATTTTGCTGCATTCATTTTTTGATTTTTTTGTGGTTGTTCTTTCCATTTACATTGTTTTAGTCACTATGTATATTGTTTTCTTGGTTCAGTTTACTTCACTCTACATCAGTTTATATAGATCTTTCCACGGTTCTCTGTGTTCATCACATACATCATTTCTTACGGTGTTGTAGTATTCTCTTACATTTATGTACCACAATTTGTTTGGTCATTCCCCTCAATTGATGGGCATCTGCTTCATTTCCAACTCTTAGCTATCACAAAAAGTGCTGCTATAAATATTTTGGCATATATGGAGACTTTTTTTTCTTATCCCTGACTTCCTATGAGTCCCAAGTATGGAGTCTCTGGTTCAAAGTGCATGGATGTTTTTGTCGCTTTGATTCTAATGCCTTCCCTCTGTTGATTATTTCCAATTGATCCATGTTTATCATGTTTTGTACTTAGTTGTTTGCAAGCTCCTGAGAAACAAGGACAGTTTTTTGGCTTTCTTTGTATCTGCAACAATTAGCACAGTGTCTGGGCATATAATGGGAAGCTAGGTGTCGCAGAGGATATAGAGTGCCTCATCTTCCTGAGTTCAAATATGGTCTTAGACATTTACTAGCTGTGTAACCCTGGGCAAGTCACTTAACCCTGCTTGCCTCAGTTACTTCATCTGTAAAATGGGAAGGAAATGGCAAACTACTCCAGTATCTTTGCCAAGAAAACCCAAACGGGGTCACAAGGACATGACTGAACAACAACTGCGCATATGATAGGCATTTAATGAGTATTTATTGACTATTGACTAATCTGTAAATTTGGAGGTAAATCCTAGCAAGTCGTCCTAGGGATCATAGAAGTTTGATGGCTTGCCTAGGGTCACACAATGAGGAAGTGTCTGATTAAGGATTTGAACCCCAATATTCTATCCTCCTAGTCTGAGATTCTATCCAGATGCCATAGCCTCTCATCCTTCCAAGTGGAAGTAATGGCTCTAGTCTCAGGACTATTGTAAAGACTCAGTGCAATAATGTATGTGAAATCCTTTCTAAAACCTAAAGCCTATATAACTCAGATGTTATTAAAAGTCTCAGAAGAAGGCCTTACTAATGCATTGGGTAGGTCCTCCATGAAGGATTTATGAAAAGATGTAGCAGAATTACACAGGAGAAGGATGCAGCTACTTCCATGAGATCATAACCCATCAAAATTCTCGTCCAGGGCACGTGAAGGTTTACGTGGCTACAGTGGCCCTCTGAAGTTGCTAACACAAGGATTATCGTCCTCATTTTACATGACGACAGGCCGGAGGCCTTGGGGCCTGTCTTTTTATCCTGCCTTGCTGGTTGCTGTTGAGGGAACTCCAGGGATTCTGGCTCTGGGTGGCCTTACACAGTATTTCCTCACCCCACCTTCAGCAGAGCAGTTATCTACTGTCAACATGTCATCCATCTCCCTCCCTTGCTCTTTCATCACACTGGGTGGTTTGGGGGTGGGGAATGCAATAACCTCAAACTTCCGCTTCAAAATCGGAGGTGGAGACTGCACAGCAATATATACTGTAAAATGGCATTCAGAGGCTGCCTTCTCAGGCAGGAGGGGTGTATATGTGGGGAAGTGAAGGTGACTGGGTATATGAATGCAACAGAGTTTGCACCGTGAGAAAGAAGGAATGGGACAAATTCTGAGAAATTTGGAGAATTCTAGAACTGGTGCAGAGTGAAGTGAATAGAATCAGGAAAACATTTTATTCCATGACTATAATAATGGGAAGAGATTGGTCCTCTTTAGAAAAACAATACTCTGGGAAAGAATTCTGAAAGAACCCAGAACTGTGACTGAAGCAGTGACTTATGATAAAGCATATCCTTCACCTTTTTGCGGAGTGTTGATGGGAAAAGAACTGTGGTTTCCGTGTTGTAGCTCATAAGCCCCTTGAGGATTTGAAAGAATGGTCCAAGGGAAGCCAGCGGTTGAAATGGATAGAGCCCTGGGCCTGAAGACTTGAGTTCAAATTTGACCTCAGATACTCACTAGTTGTGTGACTCTGGGCAAGTCACTTAATTTCTGTCTGCTTCAATTTTCTCAACTGCAAAAGGGGGATTATAATAGCACCTTCCTTCTAGAGTTGTTATGAGGATCAAATGAAATATTTGTAAAAGCGCTTAACACAGTGCTTGACGCATAGTTGTTGTTCAGTAATTTTCAGTTGTGTCCACTCTTCATGACCCCATTTGGGGTTTTCTTGGCAAAGATACTGGAGTTGTTTGCCATTTCCTTTTCCAGCTCATTTTATTTTATTTATTTTTAATTAAGATTTTTTATTTTTAGTTTACAACACTCAGTTTCACATGATTTTGAGTTCCAGATTTTCTTCCCCACCCCCTCCCCAAGATGGCATGGAATCCAATATATCTTCTATATATAACTTTGCATTGAACTTATTTACACAATGTAAAGAAGAATTATGACCAATGGAATGAATCATGAGAAAGAAGAAACAAAACCAAAAAAAAAGAGAGAGAGAGAGAGAAAAAAAAGAAAAAAAGGAGAGCAAACAGTTTGCCTCAATCTGCATTCAGACCCCATAGTTCTTTTGCTGGATGTAGATAGCTCTCTCCCTCATGAGTTCTTTGGAATTGTCTCTGAACCTTGTATGGCTGAGAAGAGCCAAGTCTATCAAGGTTAGTCATCACAGAATCCACATATCTGTGGTTGTCTATAAAGTTCTCCTAGCTCTGCTCTGCTCACTCAGCATTATATTGTGCAGGTTTTTCCAGGTTATTATGTAGTCTGTATCTTCCCCATCTCTCATAGCACAATAGTATTCCATTACATTCATATACCACAACTTTTTCAGCCATTCCCCAGTTGATGAACATCCCCTTGATTTCCAATTCTTTGCTATTACAAAAAGAGCTGCTATAAATATTTTGGTACATATGGGTCCTTTTCCCTCTTGTGTGATCTCTTTGGGATACAACCCTAGAAGTGGTAACGCTAGGTCAAAGGGTGTGCACATTTTTAAAGGCCTTTGAGCATAGTTGCTCTCCAGAATGGCTGGATCAGTTCACAACTCCACCAGCAATGTAATAGTGTTCCAATTTTCCCACATCCTCTCCAGCATTTATCATTTTCCTGTTTTGTCCTTTTAGCCAATCTGACAGGAGAGATATGTTACCTAAGAGTTGTGTTGATTTGCATTTCTCTAATGAATAGTGATTTAGAGCATTTTTTCATATGCCTATAGATATCTTTAATTTCTTCCTCTGAAAACTGCCTGTTCATGTCCTTTGACCATTTCTTGATTGGGGAATGACTTGTATTCCTATATATTTGGTTCAGTTCCCTGTATATTTTAGAGATGAGGCCTTTATCAGAGACACTAGTTGTAAAGATTTTCTCCCAATTTTCTGCTTCCCTCCTAATCTTTGTTGTCCAGTTCATTTTACAGATGAAGAAACTGCGGCAAACAGGGTTAAGTGACTTGCAGAACGTCACACAGCTAATAAGTGTCTGAGGCTGGATTTGAACTCAAGTCTTCCTGATTCCAGGTCTGGTACTCTACTGTGCCACCTAGCTGCCCCAAGGGGCTATCTCAGCTAGCACATAGTAGGTTAAATGCTTGTTTCCTTTGGCTACTCCTCCAAGGGGGTTCACTCTAAAAATTCTTTATTGGTGCCTTAATCAGTAAATACTTGCAGAATATTATGAGTAGTATATTAAATTATCCTGGGGTTTCACATTTTATTGTTGTTGGAAGGGGTTCAAAGAACAAAAAATGTTGGGAACTACTGGACTAGAAATACAGAACCAAATGTGCATCATCAGGCATAGCCAGTAATACTTTTCTTTCTTTTTTCTTTTTGAGGGGAGAAGGCAGGGCAATTGAGGTTAAGTGACTTGCCCAAGGTCACACAGCTAGTAAAGAGTGTCAAGTGTCTGTGGTCAAATTTGAACTCAGGTCCTCCTGACTCCAGGACCAGTGCTCTACTCACTGCGCCACCTAGCTGCCCCCCCCAGTAACACATCTTGATGTGTTTTGCTTCACCTTCCACTGTATTATTTGTTCTAAGGGAAAGTTTCTACTTGGGGGAGGGGAGTTGGTAAGCACTGACAGATTTAGGAGGGGAAAAGCATCAGTAAAGGATTTTAAAAATTAAAAAAATTGTTGACCTAAAACTTGAAAAATATCTACTTTCCAGAAAGATTTTTCTACTGCTGTAGAGATCAGCAAACAGTAGGAATATAGAAATCTTTGCTTAATATGAATGTAGCAGATGTCCTTCCCCCCCTACAGAACAACTTTAACTCTGAATAATTACAAAGCACGTTTAGTTACATTGATGTGTAATGTTGTTTATAATAAATCATTTAAAATGTGAAAAAAGGGGAAAATGGAGGTGGTGGGAAAATTTTAAATAGCGGTAAAAATTCAAAATAAATACGCATACACAGACAAATGGGAGATTTGGGTGGATGACTAATCAAAGGTCCCAGGAGAGAACTAGCTGCTGAGGAGGGACAGAGGTTGTTGGACTGAAGTCTCTGACCCCTTCCTTTGTATGGGCTGTCCAATGGTAGCCAATGGAGGGCTACCATCTTAGTTTAGGTTGGACAACTTACTCCGTTATTCTGGACCCAGGATATAGGTCTCTTCAAAGAGCTCATTCTTTTGGGGGAAAGTGAAGGCAGGGCAATTAGGGTTAAGTGGCTTGCCCAAAGTCACACAGCTAGTAATTGTGTCAAGTGTCTGAGGGCAGATTTGAACTCAGATCCTCCTGACTCCAGGGCTGGTGCTCTACTCACTGCGCCACCTAGCTGACCTCAAAGAGCTCATTCTTTCCTTCCCTGAAGTGAGTTGGGCTGTGAAGTGGAAGACAGTAAAAGGGATGGAGGAGGGGGGAAGGGAGAGGGGGGAAGAGGAGAGAGATTTTTAGTTTTCCAGAAATGAAAACTGAGGCACAGGCTGGTGACATAATCTCAAACTCTAATGGATCCATGTGAACATTCCCTCCCATGATGCCATCATAGTCTATCCAGACCTGGCCATTCTGGGCAGTTCCCTAAGCTCACCCAAGGGGGTCCACCCAAGGTGGCTGCCTTCTCTTTTTCTCCTGACATCCTTAGGACACCAGGGCAGCAAACCAGCTGCCCAGAAGTTGACTCTGGCTCTAGCTCTCTGCCTACCCACCTTCTTTTCCAGAAGGACGTTTCTCTGACTCCTTCATACCTCTTTGTCTGCATAACTCCTTCTAGGGAATGTATTGCAGTGAAAGTACGCTGAATTTGTCAGAATCAGGGGAAACCAGACTTCCAAGACCAGCTCTGAAACTTTATGACTCTGGGAAGGTCACTTCCCATGGTCAGGGCTTCAGTTTCCCCATTTATAAAAGGAGGAAGTTGGACTAAAAAAAACTAAGTCTCTTTCCTCTCAAAATCCAATGACCGTAGGATCCCTCCCCAATCCCGCCCCAGGCAGGAAGAGAATTTCTGTCGGCAGAGGAAGTTGCTCACCTGGGTCACCTCCCCTTTAAGAGCTGCTCACCTGGACCTGGGCTCTACCTGGGTGAGGTGACGCTGCCTTTGCAGGAAGGAGGAAGCGTCGAAGATCTCCTCCCAGTTGCCCCTAGCAAGGCCTCTGCTCCGACTAGCCCCTGCTACCGCCATGTCTGCCTCTGCTGTTTTCATTCTGGACATGAAGGGGAAGGTGAGAAAGGGCTACTTTCCTAGGCGTTGGGGTGTGAGAGAGTCCTGAACAGGTAAAACCTGCTGGGGTAGGAGAGGTGCAGACAACCCCCAGACAGGTTCACTTCTGCTGGGTTAGGTCCAATCCTAGGTGCTGGGACGCCCTGCGGGGCCCAGAGACCCCCTCATCTGGCTGGAGGAGAGAATCTAGATGTCCTAGGTGACCAACCTCCTGGGCCCATCACCACCCCTGATGTCGATCAGTTGGACAAGCTCATCTGAGGGAAAGACAGAAGAAAGGAGAGTTCCCTGTGAAGACAGCCCCTCCTCACCCCAGCCCCTTTCCCTCGTGGGGGCCCTTCCGTCTTCCTCCTTCTATCCCAGGTTACCAGATAGTCAGGCTCTCACACGTTTGGGATGAACATACTGAGCCTGCAAAGGAAAAGGGGGGAGGCTAGCACTGGGGAAGAACCTCACCCCTTTCCTTCTCTCCCACTGACCAGCCCTTGATCTGTCGGAACTACAAGGGGGATGTGAACATGGCAGAGATTGACCACTTCATGCCCCTGCTGATGCAGAAGGAAGAAGAGGGAGCCCTGACTCCGCTGCTGACCCATGGCAGGGTGCACTTCCTGTGGATCAAACACAGCAACCTTTACTGCATCCTTTCCCCTGCCAGGACCTTGGGGAGAGGGAAATGGGAAGGGGGACATTGTGCTAGAGCTGCCTCTGGGTTCTAAAGCCTTGCCCACGGTCATGTCTGCCTGGTTCCTTGTTCCCTGACTTTGGAAATGTGGATTGTGTCCTTGCCTGCCCAACTTCCCTGACCTTCTAGCCCCGACCTAGAACCCCTGGTCTTCAGACCCCTTTTTATGGTTGCAAAGTATTTTCCACACATTTTCTCTTGGGATGCTTATAACAACAGCCCTGGGAAGAGGGCAGAGGAGGGAAGGTCACCCCCATTTTATAGATAAAGAAACTAAGGTTCCTAGAAACGAAATGATCTAGCCAGGGCCACACAAAAGTTTTAGCATCAGAAGTGGACAAGAACCAAGATGATGGACTCCAAATCCAGCACTGTTTTCACTGCACCAAATCTTTCCTCCCCATCTTTGAACAGGCCCTCAGTCTTTGCTTTTAGGATTTAGAGTAATTTGAGATCATCTAATCAAACCTCCTCAGTTTTACAGAGAAGGGTTAAAGGGTTACCCCAGTAGTCAGCTGCAGATCAGGTATTCATATCCAAGCCCTCTGATTGGTGCCAAAACCCAATGATCCTTCCACTAAACCATACTACCCAAAACATGAACCTGAACAGGCTCTTCTTCACCTGTTGCCAGTGGCCTGGAACCGTGAGGGCAACAAGGATCCAAAGAGGGTAGTGATCGATGTGCTCCATATCACAAGGCCGGTCAGAGCTAACATTGGCTGGGATGCATGGCGGGGACCCCAGAACTGGGGGATAGCTGGCTGTGTGCTGGGGTTGGGAGGGCTGCAGAGAATGGGGACAGGGGAAAGGTTGCTCTCCTGTTTCACTCTCCCACCCCACCATCTTGGTGCCTTTTCCTTGACCCCAGATTGGCGACAGTGGTGGCCACCACGCTGAAGAATGCCAATGCTTCCCTAGTGTATTCATTCCTCTACAAGGTTGTGGAGGTGAGAACCCTAGCCCCATTGTCTAGCCTCTGACCTCTTGATAGGCTCAGTCTGGAGGAAGGGTACTGATCGTCCCAGCCTCCTCCCACCCTCTCTGCTTCCCTTTCCTGACAGGTATTCTCTGAGTACTTCAAGGAGCTAGAGGAGGAGAGCATCCGGGACAATTTTGTCATTGTCTATGAGCTGTTGGATGAGCTCATGGATTTTGGCTTTCCCCAGACCACGGACAGCAAAATCCTCCAGGAGTAAGTGGAACTGGGATGGGGGCAGCCTCCCCAGGGCCCACCAGGTCCCAGGGAATCATAGACAATTGCTATTTCCCCAGGATTCTGGCAAAAGATCACAGAGCCACCTCCACTCCCTAGTTCCTAGCATGCTCCATTTCTCCCTTTGCTCTTTCTACCTGCACAAAGGAGGCTGATTCTAGGGGCAAGACACACCAGAACTGACAGGGCCCTTTGTTTTTGAGTCATTTCAGTCATGTCTGACTCTCTGTTACCTCATTTGGAGTTTTCTTGGCAGAAATACTGGAATGGTTTGCCATTTCCTTCTCCTGGTCATTTTTACAGACGAGGAAACTGAGGCAAACAGGGTTAAGTGACTTGCCCAGGGTCACATAGCTAGTAAGTATCTGAGGCTGGGATTTGAACTCTGGTTCTTCTGATTCCAGGGCTGGTGCTGTATCTACTGCACCACCTAGCTGCCCTGGAAGGGCCCTTAGATTTCATCTTTTCCAACCTCTTCATTTCTTGTTTTACAAGTAGGGAAACTGGGGCCCAGAGAGATGTTCCCAGCTTTGCCATCTATTATCTGGGTGAACTTGGGCAAGTGATTTGACCTCCCTGGGCCTTCAATTCCTCATCTGTAAAATGGGATGCTCTCTAAGATCCCTCCCAACTCTTCATCTATGACTCTGCCTTCTAGGGAATAGAAGAGAAGCTTCCCGACATGGTAGGACATCCTGAATCTAGAATTAGTGGGCCTGCATGGGAGCTTTCTCACTTCTGTCATTTGTCAGCTATTTGACCTGGAGTGAATCACTTCCTTTCTCTGAGATTATTGATTCATCTTTAAAATGGGATAATAATCATTTTGCTACCTACCTCCCAAAGGGTTAGTGTGGGCAAAAGCAGGGGCATGGTGTAGGAGGGAAACAAAAAACATGGGATTTGTAGTAAAAGGGCCTTGTTCAAATCCCAGATCTACTAGTCACTACCTCTGTGACTTTGGACAAGCAAGCAGTAAGGACATAATAAAAGGCAGCTACTATGTAAAGTAGTGGATAGAGTGCTGGTTCTAGAGTCAGGAAGATGAATTCAAATCTAGAGTCAATTAAGGTTCTAGAGTCAGGAAGGTGGGTTCATATCTAGAACAGATTTGCATTCTAGATTCAGGAGGGTGAGTTCAAGTCTAGAGTCAGGAAGATGAATTCAAATCTACAGTGAGTTCAGGTGCTAGAGTCAGGAAAGTGAGTTCAAGTCTAGAGTCAACTGAGGTTCTAGAGTCAGGAAGATGTGTTCAAATCTAGTCCCAGATCCTTTGCTGTGTGACCCTGGGTAAATCACCATCTAAAAAGTGGAGGTAGTAACAGCACCTACCTCCCAGGGCTGTTGTGAGGATGAAATGAGATAATGTCGGTAACGTGCTGGAGGCCTTTCCAGGTGGGAGGAAGAGAGAGGGGAGGCAAGAACAGGGATCCCTTCCCCTTTCTTCCTCCAGGTACATTACCCAGCAGGGCAACAAATTAGAGACAGGCAAATCCCGGGTGCCTCCAACAGTCACTAATGCTGTGTCTTGGCGCTCGGAGGGTCTCAAATATAAGAAGAACGAAGTTTTCATTGATGTGATTGAGTCTGTCAACCTACTGGTAAGCCCTTGGGAAGCTGAGGTTGGGGGTAGGTGCAATGGAGATCAGAATTATCACCAGTCACAGCCCAAAGGGACTGTCTGGGGGGTAAGGAATTATCAGTGGGTGGAATGGAGGGCAAGGTGGTGCTCACTGCCTGTGGCAACTGCTGTTAAGGAAAGGAGCTGGGAGAACTGGGATCTGCTCTCACTCACCCTGACCCTCCACCATGCCCTGCTGACACTTCTTACTGGTTCAGGTCAACGCCAATGGGAGTGTGCTGCTGAGTGAGATCGTGGGCACCATTAAGCTGAAGGTGTTCTTGTCTGGCATGCCGGAGCTGAGATTGGGCCTCAATGACAGGGTGCTTTTTGAACTCACTGGACGTAAGTTTCTGGGTTCTGGGGCCCTTCTTGACAATTAGCTCCTAGTCAGTTCTTGGGGGTGGGAGGGATAGAGGGAAGTATTACAGACATCCCTTCAGTAGCCCTTCATTAGCCAAAGATTTTCACTAGGCCCTGAGTTGGAGTTTCTCTGAGGATTTGGGTGGCAAGACCTTGGTGGGGTGACCCTATAGAATGCTGAGATGCTCTGGCAGGGAAGTCAGTCTTTGGGATGACTAGGGGATGTGAGAGTGATGGAAGGAGTGAAGAAATCAAGATGGTGTGGTAGAGACATCCTTGGATTTGAAGTCAAAAGGCCTGCTTGGGTTCAAGTCTTGGGTCTTCTGTTTACTAGCTGTGTGAACTTGGACAAATCATTTCTTTTCTGAGTCTCATTTGCTTTACCTATAAAATAAAGAATTTAGACTAGATGAACTTTCAACATGGAGCATTGTTAAAATTGACGCTGGAAAGAACCTTAGATCATCGAGTCCAGGGTTTACTAACTTGGGGTCTGTAAACTTGTATTTTTAAAAAATATATTCTGATTATTTATAATTAAAAATATTATTTCAATATAATTTGTTTCCTTTTAATCCTATGTGTTTTGTACATTTAAAGACATTATTTTGAGGAGTTCATATCCTTTCCCAGATTGCCAAAGGAAGCTGTGACACACAAAAAAGTTAAGAAACCCTGATCTGGTCCAACTTCCTCATTTTACAGATGGGGAACTGAGGCTCTGATCAGTAAAGTGATTTGTCCAAGGTCACTTGGATCAGACTGGAGGCTTGAATCTAGGTCCAGATGGTATGTTCCAACTAAAACAAGTTTCCTCTTCTCTGAGTTTCAGGCAACAAAAACAAGTCTGTCGAATTGGAAGATGTTAAGTTCCATCAGTGTGTACGGCTCTCGAGATTTGACAATGATCGAACCATCTCCTTCATCCCACCCGATGGTGACTTTGAGCTCATGTCTTATCGGCTCAACACCCAGGTGGGTCTCCCCACTTAAGTAGGCTCTGGCTCCAGCCCTCATTTTTTTAGGGGGGTGGGGTGGGTGGCTGCCTGATCACATGGTCTAAGGTTAAGCCTTTGGGACTCTTTCTATCTACAGGTAAAACCACTGATCTGGATTGAGTCTGTCATTGAGAAGTTCTCACACAGCCGAGTAGAAATTATGGTTAAGGTATGTAGGGCCTTGCACTTCCTCTGCCCAATCTTCTACCCCTGATCATTGTTTTCCTAACATGTTTGATGGAGTATAATCCAAAAAGATCTCTCCAGGCTAGAACAGGCTGTATCTCGTAAGATGAAATGTACCAGGGATTAACGTAAAATCCTGCAGTTGGGTCCAAAAAATCAACTGGTAGAGGGATGCTTTAGACAACAATTCTTGTGAAAAAGATAGACATGTTAGTGAGCCACAACCTTACTGAATTGACAGTGTGTCATGGAAGAAGAAGGAGAAGGAGAAGTAGGCTTCATTAAAAGAGGCTTATGGTTTGGAATGTGAGAGATGTTGCTCCCACTTTGCTCTGGTGAGGCCACATCTGAAGCTTGTGACATTCAGAAGTAAATGTGGTTTAGGAAATATGAAACTGGAACAAATCCAGAAGAGGATAACCTTGGTGGTGAGGGGACTGGAGATGATTTCATTACCAGAGTCCATCGAAGGAACCAGAGAATATTAACTTGGAAAAGAGAAGACATGGAGGAAAGGAGAGACTATCAAAACAGTTATCTTCAAGTATCTGACAAGCTGTTTGGGGGAAGAAGGACCGACTTGCTCTGCTCCACCTTTGAGGGCAGAATGAGAGCTGTCCAAAAGGAGTATGAAATTTTTTATGAGGCAAAAGGTTTTCCATTACTAGAAGTCTTCAAGTAGGGAGTTGGATGGCCACTTATTAAGGGAGTCAGAGGGAATTCATGCTTGGAGCACTCTCCCAATCCTGGGATTTTGTGAGAGAAGCTTACCTGGAGGGTGTTGGGCTTGAGCTGGGTCCTGAAGGACAGGGTGAGTTTGGCTTGGGAGAAAGGTAGGAGAGGTAGGGAGCAAAATTGCAAAGACAGGGGTGATCTAGTAAGATCATATATGTAAAGTGCTTTGCAGACCTTAAGGCATTTACAAATGCTGGGTATTCTCACCATTTCAATGAGGACATTTTCCTGTCTGGGTGGAAGAGGGGTGAGGGGGTGCCCTGGGGCAGGTACTAGGAAGATGGGACAGATGACCAGTATAGAAAAAGGATGTGGAAACCAAGGGGTGAACATCCAAGTCTGATGATTCTTGACTTCTCCCCCACTCTGCCAGGCTAAAGGCCAGTTTAAGAAGCAGTCAGTGGCCAATAGCGTGGAGATCGCGGTCCCAGTACCCAGTGATGCAGATTCCCCTCGATTCAAAACCAGCGTGGGCAGTGCCAAGTACCTGCCTGAGAAAAATGTGGTTATCTGGAACATCAAGTCCTTTCCTGTGAGAACTGTAGGAGCAGGTGGTGGATGGGGTTAGGGGGCAGTGGGGGGGGAATAGCAGGGGTCCAGGGAATGGCAGAAGGGGCCTGGTTGGTTAGGTTTGGTGTAATGGGAAAGGGCTGGACCCTGAGGAGGGGAGAGGTATGAACATGAAATGAACTTCCTGGGGCTCATTCAGCCAGCCGAGTGAAGTGACAGGGCTTGGTGTCAGGGGAGATGGGGGTAGAACTCTCTACTCTCTTGGTGTCTGGTCTGGTGCTAAAATCTATGTTCTGTCCAGTAGCCCAGGAGGGATCCCCTAGGGTACAATCCCACCCTTCCTTCTGTCTGTTTGCCTGTCTCCCTTCCTCACTATCCATCTGACCTTACAGGGAGGAAAGGAGTACCTAATGAGAGCACACTTTGGCCTACCCAGCGTGGAGAAAGAGGAGGTGGAGGGCCGACCTCCCATCTCTGTCAAATTTGAGATTCCTTACTTCACTGTCTCTGGGATTCAGGTAAAAGGGAGTGGGGTTTGGGAAGGGTTAAGAGGGAAAGATGAGCCCAGGGAAATTACTTTAGCAGGTTCCCTTCATTCATTCACTACACAAAAAAATACAGAGCACTGACTAGGTGCTGGGGTAGAGGTGAGGGGTTATGAAAAGCTCAATCCCTGCTCTCCCTGTGCTTACGTACGCGGTTAGATAAATAGGACGTTGGGTATTACTTGTTTTAAGGGCGCTGAAGAGGTGCAAACACAGTATTGTATAAGCACAGGATAGTGGGAAGAGCACCAAACCCCTGGTTTTAGTCTACATGTGACTTTGCTCACATCCCTTTAGTTCTGGGCCATGGTGACGTCACCTGTGAAATGAGGCTAGATGAGATTGGGGTTTTTTAACCCTTTCTGTGTCATGGACCTTCTAGGCTTACTGACCCCTTCTCATGATAATGTTTTAAAATTAATAAAATTAAATACATAGGATTACAAAGGAATAATAATAACTGCATTTTTAGAGCAATTGAATATTTGTAAAGCTCTTAACAAATGGCAGGCAGCTAGGTGGTGTAGTAGACATTGCACTGGGCTTGGAATCAGGAAGACTCATTCATCTTTCCGAGTTCAAATTTAGCCTCAGACACATTAGCTGTGCGACCCTGGGCAAGTCACTTAACCCTGTTTGCCTCGGTTCATCATGTATAAAATGAGCTGCAGAAGGAAATGGCAAATCCTTCCAGTATTGTTGCCAAGAAAACCCAAACGGGGTCACAAAGAACTGGACAAAACTGACAAATACTATCTCATTTCATTTTCACAACACTCTGGGAGATAGATGTTACTATTCTGAGGCTAAGGAAAGCCAATTGACTTGCCCAGGGTCATACAGCTAGTGTCTAAGACTAAACCTGACCTCAGCGATTCCAGGTCCAGTGCTCTGTGCACTATGGCGCCACCTAGCTGACAAAGAAAAACAATTATATTAAAATATTTGTCAAAATTGGTTTAAAAAAAAAAAAGAGCTCATGGACCCCAGGTTAAAAACAAACCTCTCTGGCTTTATCATTCTGTGATTTTGTGTGAGAGAGAAGATAGTTATTGATCAGAGAGATCAAGGAAAACTTCCTGGTGGAGATGGCCATTGAACCAGGAATGGGTAGAAATTTAGTAGGCACAGAGAATATTGTGAATAAAGAAAGAGAGGAGATGGGAAGGCAAGATTTGTCTTTACAAGGCACAGTATGGTCTAGTTTGCCTGGAGCACAGAGAAAGGATGTAAGATGAGAGACACCTGGACAAGAGGGAGGGTGGCACCAGATTGCTGAAGGTCTTTGCCTGTCAAGCAGAGAAGAGTTTGATCCATGGGGAATAGGGAAGTACATGACTGGACCTGTGTGAAAGATTATTCTGGCCATGATATAAAGAATGGCTTGGAGGGAGGGATGTGACTGGACTTATATGAAAGATTATTCTAGTCATGGTATAAAGAATAGTTTGGAGGGAGGGAATGGAGGCAGGAATACACATGCGATTGGATATACTGTGGCTAGATAAGTAATTATGCCTACTGAAACAATTTTTCCCGGCATCTTACAGGTCCGGTACATGAAGATCATTGAAAAGAGTGGGTACCAGGCCCTTCCCTGGGTTCGATACATCACCCAGAGTGGGGGTAAGAGGATACCTCAGACTAGGGGGTAGTAAGTGATCAGGAGTATGATAGATGGGGCTCCTGGCTAGGTCTGGGTATCTCTTCTACTTTCTCTGTCTTCATAGACTAAGGATATTGGGAGGTGGGGAGTGGGGAGAAGAGAGAGGAAAGGAGGTGTTCCCTCCCCTACTTTGAATCACCACTCTAAGGCAACTGTCCCCTCTCCTTATAGATTATCAGCTTCGGACCAGCTAGAAAAGAAACACCCCCTGGAGCATCAGAGGCTGACAGCTTACCCTGTGGACCCTCCTGCCCGAAGTTCTTTTTTAGAGAGTGTATTTGTTTGAGAGAGTGAATGGCTCTGTTCTTATATCTATTTGAGAGGCAGCCCATCTGTGACTGAATAGAAAGCAATCCTGTCTGTGTTTAGGGGGCAGCTTTGGCCCTCATCTGTTTGAGGGATGCCTGTGATCCCTGTTTGTGAAACCTACCTAGTCTGTATTTGGGAAGGTGGGCGTTCATGATCCTTGTTTGTGAATCTCAGCCCCTTCATTATCCCCATTTCTGATCTGGGGGCCCAAGCCTGGAGGCAACGTCAAGTAGCTGGAGCCTCTTCTCAGGTGGGATTTTCCCTTACTGGTCTCCTTTCTAAGGGGGGGGGGGCAGGGGTCTGCCTAGAGCTCTCTCCTTCCTATTTTTATATGAAGTAAAGGTGGGGGAACTGATTTGCCACTCACCACTCCCCCCACTGCCTCAATGCCTTGTCAGGAGAGCCTGCTGTGCCTTGGACCCTCTGAGTTTTCTACCCTCCTGCATTCTGAGAGTGGGTTCTCTGTTTCTCCTATCTAGTTTTAGGATTTAAGATTAAAGAAAGTTGAGACCTGATAGACCCACTGCAGTGAGTAATCTGATTTTGCTTCATCTTTGAGAGGCAAAGGAACAGGAGCAAAAAGGGTGGCAGGGTCCTGGGGCTGACCCGATAAGAGGAAGCAAGGATGCTCCTGTAATGGCATATAGAATATGTGTCTCTGGGGGTGGGACGGTCTGAAGTAAGGGACCTATAATGGGGTGGTTTAGGGTCTTCCATCTAAGTCTTAGGGGGTGAGGTTCTGAGTTCTGGTGTCATTGTATATGAGGGTGAATGGGTAAGTATTGTGCATATTGTTGGGGCAGGAGAAAGGGTCTTGGGTCGCAGTCTTTCTGCAGAAAGCAGAATTGGAAAAGGGTCTTGTATTAGAGCACAGTTGGAATGGGGGTGGGCTTCGGTCCTGGTTCCAGCTGTGTCAGAATGAAGGGTGACACTCGTCGTTGTCCGGGCCTCAGGGAGAGAAGAGGACTATCTCTGACCCTGACCCGGCTCCTGCTCGCTCAGTCAGTTACCTCGGGAGCCTCTTTCCCGCCTGCTACTGGCATTTGAAACTGAAAACCCCGCCATTACCGGTACCCTGCCGGTCGCCTCCAGCCGACCAATCAGGAGTGACGCTGTGGGCCTCTGCTTGCGAAGGCGCCCCGGAGACGCGTCGCCATTGGCCAGGATGGAGAACAAGGCGGGGTCTCGAAGGGTCGGGAGCCGGGCAAAGGGGACCGATACAAAGTGTCAATTCGTAAGAAAACAAATACTCCGCGTACTGAGCGGCCCACGTGGGGGCGGCGGCTCCACCCCCTCACGTCCTCACTCCTGCGGCCGCTGCTGCCAGAGCTCAGAGTGAACCCCGCCCGCTCAGAAGGAGGAGGGAGGGTGAGTTTGGGGGGGAGACCCCAGGGGAGCCCGGCCCCCAAGGGGCGGGGGCCGGGCTGGGCCGCGGAGGCGGGGGAGCCGTAGGAAAAGGAGTAGGATTGGGCCTCCAGTCTGCCCTCCCAGCCCCCTCTCTAGATCCCGGCTGACAGGTGGGAGGAGCCCGTTGGGGAGGGGTCCGGGTTTGGTTGCAGGCCGCCGGCTTTTGGAGAGACTGAGACGCCGGTGCCTGGGTCCGGCAGGCTCGAGGGGACGGCCGTCTGGCTCCCCCTGCGCTGCTTCCGAATCTCTCCAGGCGCCGGGGACCCACTGCTCGCCTCTTGAGCCTGGAAGGCTGGGCTGGGCTAGGCTAGGCTGAGCTGAGGGACCACACTGCTGCTGGGGAAGGCCGTGGCACCGTACCCCCCGGCCTAACCCCGCTCCGCGCTTTCTCTCCTGTCGGATCCAGGCTGCCAGGCCTGTAGGTCGGAGATGTTGCTAGAGGAGATAAGCGCCGGGGACCGGCTCAGTGGGGCTGCGGCCCGGGGAGATGTGAAGGAGGTGCGGCGCCTCCTTCACCAGGAATTCGTGCATCCCGACTCCCTGAACCGCTTCGGCAAGACCGCCCTGCAGGTGGGTCTCTGACGAGAGAGGACCAAGGGGGAGGATGGGGCGGCTGCTAGGGAAAACTGCCTGGTAGCCAGGTGTGGGGTGAGGGTGGGAAGAAAGGGGGGACTCACCTCACCATCCTGGTCTCTCCTCTGTTCCTCCCTTTCGGGCCTGGATGCGCAGAGCCTCTCTACTCTTTTGCTCGATTCCAAGACCTCTCCCTCCTCTTGTCTTGATTCCTTAGGTCATGATGTTCGGGAGCTCGCCCATCGCCCTAGAGCTGCTAAAGCAGGGAGCCAGCCCCAACGTTCAGGACGGATCGGGCACCTCCCCGGCCCACGACGCAGCGCGCACAGGGTTCCTGGACACTCTTCGGGTCCTGGTGGAACACGGCGCTGACGTGAACGTTCCCGACGGTTCCGGGGCGCTGCCTATCCACCTGGCTGTGAGGGAGGGTCACGCTGCCGTGGTCAGCTTCCTGGCCGGGGAATCCGACCTGCAGCACCGGGATGCCGGGGGCCTCACGCCCCTTGAGCTGGCTCGTCAGTGTGGAGCCGGGCAGTTGGGGCGGATCTTGGAGAGGCACCTCCCTACTCCATCGTTGTGAATGTGGGGACCCTTGAGCAGCCAGGACAGCTGGATGCCACTTGGCACTGGTGGGACCAGGCCCAGGAAGCCCCGAAACAGAGAATAGGGTTGGGTTGGGGGAGGGTCTGTGTCTCTGGGAGGATGAGAGTGGACGATTCTCTTCCTATTCCATGCCCACCGGAGTGCCGAAGGTCCATCTCCTCCCCGCCCCCACTTGTACCCCGAGTTATGGTTTGTTGGTGTTTATCTGTGTGGTTATTTTTCCTTTTCGGTGTGATGTGAAACTTGGGGGAGGGCAAGGGCTGCAGAGAGCCAACTGAGCAGGTAGAGACAGTCTAGGACCCTTGGCCCTAGCCAGTTCCTGGATGCAGCAGGGAAGGTGGCCAGATAAACGGTTCGGTCCTGCCCCTCTAGCCCCTACCCCTTCCCTTCAGGCTGGCACAGCTCAGTAGAGCTCTGGGCCTTTTGTGATGATCTAGGGCAATGGCCTGGCTCTCCCTATCCCCTCCCTGGTCCAGAGTAGCCGAAGGCTACTTTCCTCCCACACTCTTCTCCCCACCCCCACCCCAACACCTCAGGGGATTTCTAGGTTCCCAGAAGCAGCTATCTTTTGGCACAGTCACCTCAGGGGTGCTGTAGGGAAGAGAAGGGCACTACTTCCTTTTGGAAACCCAGGAACACAATTTAATTTTGGGGGATCAAAATGAGAGAATAGTGTATTAAATTTTCTTTCGTTGAAGGCCTCTTTCCAGCCTCTTGTACAGAGTTTTTAAAAGATTCTATTTATTATGCTTTCTAAAGAAATGTTGTGTGATAATTTAATGTTTTTAACCATTAAATTAATATTGAGCATTCCTTGATGGACTAGCTTCTGCCGCCTGTTTTTTTTTTGGGGGGGGGGAAGTATTGAGGGAAGGAGTATGGTGGGGGGGAGGGGCTTCGGTTTTTTTGGTTTTGTCTTAAGCGCAGTACTCAGAGAAAGGGTTCAATGAATATTTGTGCCCGGGAAGGGAGGTGGCTAGCCCTGGAGGGCGATGGGGGAGGGCGGGGTGATTCCCAGGGTCCAGCTGGGGTTGGGTGGGGCAGTGGTTTGGGCATCGGGAACGGAAGGGTGGCAGGAAACCGCGAATGGAGCAAGAGCCCCCAGCTGTGCCCTCCGAGTGGCGCTGGGGAGGGGCCAGGATGTCCCCCGCACCTAGGTCGCTGTATTCTGGACCTCTGGGCCAGCCAGCTCAAACAAGCATTTCATCTTTGAGCTGCTACTGGAGCAGGAGGAGGGAGTGGTTAGGGTCTTCCAGGCCCCCAGGGACCGGTAGGAGCAGGCGTGAGAGAAGCCGGGGGAGGGGAGGTGCGGCTGAGGGGAGGGGCGGGGCCCCCAGTGCGCTGCCCCTTTAAGACTTCCAGGCGGGGAGGAGTCCGCGCAGGCGCAGTGCAGAACGCTCACTTCCCACCCCAGGCCCGTCTTGTCTCCGTGAGCCGCCATGCCCGAACCGCGCGGACGGTGCGAGCTGCGGGTGAACGAGGCCTTTGCGGCGCGGTACGGACGCTACCGGCAGCGCGAGGAGCTGCAAAAGCGTGAGTGCGGTGCATGCGCGGGGGCAGGGGGCCGGGCGGATCGACGTTGGGGGAAGGGTCCGCCGGAGCCGCGTTGACTTTTTTCTCTGTTTCCCAGTAAAGGACCGATACGGGGACCGCGGGAGCGGCGCCGAGTCCAGCTCGGACTCCGACTCCAGTGACGAGCGTGTGGTGAGGGCCAGCCCGCGCGGGGACCGGCCCCTCTAGCCCCGCCCCCTCACACACGTGGGACCGTCTTCCCCCCCTTACCCCAGGTCCCCGTTTGGGGACATCTTCCCCCCAGTTATCCCCAGCTGGGCACCCCTAACCAGAAGAATCTTTTAGGCAACTCCCCCAGTTACCCTCACTTAGACATCCCCAAACAGGCATCTGCTCCCCCCTCCCACGCACACACTTAAATATTCCCAGCCTGGCATTCTTCTCACCTCCCCTTTTTCTCCATATCCCCACACAGGCATCTACCTCCATCTTCCCCCCAGTAAAGCATCCTACCACCCATATCTCCCCAGACATCCCCAGTCAGGCACCCCCCTTCCCATATCCTTGGACATCTCCAATCAGGCATCCCCCTTCCCATATCCTTGGACATCTCCAATCAGGCACCCCCCTTCCCATATCCCTGGACATCTCCAATCAGGCACCCTCCTTCCCATATCCCTGGACATCTCCAATCAGGCATCCCCCTTCCCGTATCCTTGGACATCTCCAATCAGGCACCCCCCTTCCCATATCCCTGGACATCTCCAATCAGGCATCCCCTCCCATGTCCCCAGATGTCTTCCCCCTAGACATCCGCAGCCAGGCATCTCTTTCCCAACCAACTCCCCCCCAAATATTCCTACTCAGACAACAAGTCCTCCTCTGTACTTACTACAGTTGAAGAAACTGTTAAATGGACGAGTTGGATCAGGAAGTCCCTGTAAAGTTCTCTGTCTAGCTCTGAAGCTATGATCTCCTTTATGTAGGGATTTCTCTTCATAAACTCTGTGGGAAAGGAGGTCTACCTAGGGACTGATCCTGTCTGGGTTCCCATTGTAGGAGTTTGACCCTGAACTTGACAAGGGCTTTTACCGAACCCTGTCCCTGTTGAAGAAGAAGGACCCCAGGATCTACCAGGAGGGTGCCACATTCTATAACGAGGCTGGTAGGATACTGTCTTCCCTTATGAATACACTGGGATGGAGGGGAGGGGGTGGCAGGGAGTCAGGCCCTGCTTGATGGGAATAGGCTTGGGTTAGGGGACCTTCCAGAGGCCTTCCCTGAACAGGGAAAAAAGATGTGGACTGGGGATGATTTTCATGATGCCTTATCTAGAGTCTTTCTGGGGTCATAGAATCCTCCTCTTCAGGGGAAGATGATAAACCCTCAGAGAAAGAGAAGAAAAAGAAGAAAGAAAGGCCCATGTACTTAAAGGACTATGAGAGAAGGGTCATTCTGGAAAAGGAAGGGTGAGTTCCTGATGTGGTGAAGGGGGTGGGATGGGGGGGGGGAGAGGTTCTTTGGGTCAGAGCCAAGGGCAGCTTGACAATCAGTCAGTCAATAAACACTTATTCAGCACATATGACTATGCTGGGCATGTGCTAAGCACTGGATATTCAAGAGGAGGCAAAAGACAGTTCTTGCTCTCAAGGAACTCACAGTCTAATGTCTTGTTGCTCTGAGAAGAGGAGACTCGGGATCGAGGGAGCTGACTTCAAGGATCTACAGGGAGGTCCTGTGGAAGAAGCACGACTAGAACCTTTCAAATGTGCATTCCTAAAACACTGATAGACCACGTCACCTTTCCTCCATCAGAAGTCTCAGAAATCTTCCATCCTCTTGCCTCTAGGATAAAATAGGCCCTTGCTTGGTATTTAAAAACCCTCCATACTCTGTCCCTCCTCTACCAGTCTTCCTTTTTTAGTCATCCTTTCACTATACTTTTCTTTGTCATAAAACTGACGTAGTAGCTGTTTTCTGTACATGACCTACTTCTACCATGTCCAAACCTTTGCATAAGTGGTTCTCCCCACCTCACCCATTCTCTCTTCACTTCTGCCTCATAAAATCTCCTAGTGGCCTTCAAAGTACAACCCAAGGGCCACCTCCTATTGGCCTGACCCTTTAGAGTTCGCTGCACGCCCATTGCCCACCCAGACCCACTTTTCCCTGTCCCCTTAATGCCTTCCTTCTGGTGATCATCTCCAGTTTATCCCATCTGTATCTTGTTTGTACAGAGCTGTTTGCATGTTGCCTCCCCCATTTCCACTAAGGACACTGAGGACAGGGACTGCCTTTTGCCTTTCTCTGTATCCTCAGTGCTTAGTATGGTGCCTGGCACATAGTGGTTGCTTCACAAATGCTTTTTAACTAACAAAGGCCTTTCCTGCACCTTCCCCCCCTCCCCCCATCTTTTGAAATCTCTATGTACATATACTAGATTGTCTCTCCGCCCAACCCCACAGAGCTGTCATATCTATCTTTGTTTCCCCCCTGCCTAGCACAAGTCCTGGCACATAGTAGTTACTGGCTTTTAGTCGGGCCTGACTCTTCCATTGACCCCATTTAGGGTTTTCTTGCATAGACACTGGAGTGGTTTGTCATTTCCGTCTGCGGCTCAACTCACAGATGCGGAAACTGAGGCAAGCAGGGTGAAGTGACTTGCCCAGGGTCACACAGCTAGGAAGTGTCTGGGGTCAGAAGACAGATAGATGAGTCTTCCTGACTCCACAGGCCCAGCAGCCTGCGCACTATGGCGCCACCTAGCTGCCCTGACGCATAGCAGCTGTTGACTAGAATGTTGACAGTGACTTCCCCATCCCCGTGGGACATCCTATGTCCTCACACACCCACTGGTTGGTGTCACTGATTTTCCTGCAGGAAGTACGTAGATGAGGAGGACTCTGACCAGGAAGCCGAAAGGCAGAAGCATCGGGTAAACTTGTGTTTGTGGCTATAACATTTTGTGTAGTGCTTGGCGTGGAGTAGGGGCTTAGTAAATGCTTCGTGGTTGGGTGATTGATCTGTAAGGACCCAGGCTCGTAGCAAATGTGGGGGAAGGGCTTTCCGAATTGTCACTAGATGAGCCTGGGAAATGAAAGGCTGGCTTGCCTGCCTGTTCTCTGGTGCCCCCTCCTCAGGGTGGAAAGGTAGACCTGACCCCAGCATCAGGGAGCAGTAGCCACAGGGGCCTACGTGCCTGGGAGAGAAAAGTACTCTGAGCAGTGTCCCAAGGGGCCTTTGCTGCCCAAATAGCTTTCCTTGTTCTCTTCCCTGCCCAGCAAACTACCTCCCGAAGTTACGTTGAAGAGCAGAAGCGGCTCAAGGAGAGGTATGTTTGTTAACTAGACTGAAGTCAGCTTTCGAGAGCCTGCCTGGTGGTGCCACACAGCGAATGGTTGAGCAGAGACTCAAGGCCTGACTCCAAAGAGTTGGAGTTGGGCACAGTTGACCAGCACTTCTGTCCATCTGGCTGTTCAGGCACAGAATACCACTTAAAGGGTCTCCTTAGGCTCCGCTCATTTGGTCCACATCTGGTTTCAAACCCTAAGTGAACCAGGCTGCCAGAGATCCTCCTTGTGTCCTCTCCATCAGTTAACATGAAAGGCCCAAAGAATTTAAAAACACTTTTGTAGAGCTTTTTAGGGCATTTGAGTAAAAGCCAATTAGTTACCAGCATGTAAAAAAAAATCCTGTTTTCTGATTTCATGCTTATTACCAGAGAGATATGGCAGGATAGAGGTTAGAAAACCCTTGTGGGATTCAGGGTAGGGCAAGAGATAGGAAAAACTCCCAGCCTCCATTGCCGCCTTCTTCTGTCAGCAGCCTCTGAGTCCCTCTGCAGCCCCACGAGCCCTTCCCAGCATGCTCCAGCTGGGTTTGTGAGGTGGGCCGGGTGGGAGACCCAGAGTGAGGGGTGGGGGTTCTAGGCTGGAAAAATGTGCAGAGCAGACCTCAGCCAGGGTTTGTCTGACTCTCATCTGTGCTGGGGCAGCTTCCGGCAGTTTGTCGCAGACAGCGACGAGGAGGAAAGCGCCGGTGAGGGTGGCTCCAGTCTGCTGAAGAAACGGACCAAGACCAAGGAGGAGAAGGTGAGAGAGGGCCCCAGGGATGGGCACAAACAGGGACGTGTCCTGGGAGGCCAAGGGTGTGGGTTCAGAGCCTGACTCTGCTGCTTCCTGCCTTCGTTCCTCTTGGCCTCACTTCGCTCCTGCACAAAAAGAGAAGGCTGGATCTCTTCCAGCCCTGAGCACGAGGCTTCATGGGCCCGAAGTTTAACACCCTCTGCTTCTCCTTCCAGGCTCGGGAGGAGGCCGACTATGTAGACTGGCTAAAGGGGCAGAAAGACAGCAAAGACAAGGAGGACCTGAAGGAGCTGGTAAGAAAGCAGTCAGTTCAGTGCAACAAACATGCAGGTTCTTGCTGTGCACAAGGCACCAAAGCTACAAAGATGAAGGCTAAACAGCCCTGTTCCTCAAGGAGCGCTGGGAGGACATAGCATGGTCACAAGGAGAGATTCCCAGGAAAATTGAGAGTGAGGGGCAGCTAGGTGGCACCAGCCCTGGAGTCAGGAGGACCTGAATTTAGATGTGGCCTCAGACATTGACTAGCTGTGTGATGCCGGGCAAGTCACTTAACCCCGATTGCCTCCCAGAAAAATTGAGAGCTTCAAGTGCCATAAGCTGAGGGTTAGGGAAGTGTTGAAGGATGTGTAGCCTAAGCTGAACTTTGGATAAGGACAAAGATTTTGAGAAGCAGAGACAATGAGCAAGTGCACTCCAGGCATGTGGCTTGGACAAAGGCTGGGAGGTGGGAGATGGAGTGTTTGCTAGTAGGAAGCAGCTGGTAGTTCAGTTGCATGGGAAGCAGTGTAGGATTTATGAATTTAAAGAATGTTTGAAGAACGTGGAAGGACTTTAAATGCTAGACCAAGGAGTTGCTATTTTATTCTGTTGGCACCATAGGCTGTAGGAGCCATTGGACGTGTTTGGGCAGGGAATGAGGAGGTCAGACATGTGTCTTAAAACAGATTACTTTGGCAACTACAGAAGATGGATTGTAGGCAGCAGATGGGAAAGCTTGGAGACCAGTTCCAGGGGTGGGGAACCTGAGTCCAAGTTTTACAGAACAACCATATGGGCCTTCTAGGTCCTTGGGTGCAACATTTTGATTGAGTCCAAGTTTTATATATCAAATTTGTTCTGTAAAACTTGGACCCAGTCCAAAGGCCACACTCAAGGACCTAGAAGGCCACATGTGGCCTGGAGGCTGCAGGTTCCTCACCCCTGGGTTAGGCTGTTGCAGCAGTGAGTGTCTGAACTAGACTCGTGGCCACAAGTAGAGAGAAAAGTAGGGCAGAAAGTTTGGGAGGTAGATGGAATGGCCAACTGATTGGAGGGAGGAAGGAGTTAAAGATGTCTCTGAGGTTATGACCATGGGGGTTCCTCTCTAGAGAAAACTGGAAAGTTTTGAAAAGAGGCAGGGGTGGGGGATGGGGTGGCAAGGAAGTCATACATGATGATGAAGAGGTCCATAAGTTACTCAGCCTGAGAATTGGGCACTCCGTGGGCAGGTGTAGTCAGTAAGCATTTATTAAGTGCCCACTGTGTGTCAGGTACCTTGCTAGGCACTGGGGATTCAATTGCAACAATCCCTGCCCTCCTGGAGCTTTTATTCTATTGGGGGAGGGATGTAGGGGTGTTCAGGGAGGATTAGCACCTCTGGTGTGAGGGCTGCTCATCCACTTTGCTGTCTGCCTGGCGCTCCATTCTCACCTGTGGCCCCAAGAAGCTGTAGCCACACCCCAGTAAACTGTCTCGGCAGACGGCTGAACCAGGTTGAGGGTAACCGACAGGCCTCCAATCTGTCAGCGAGTTAGGGGTGTCTGCTCAAGCGTGCGAAGACTTCCCCTGATGGAATGGGCGGATGAGAACAGTTTGTTCTAAGGGCCAGGGTCTGAAGCAAGTGCTCCAGAGTGCTTAGAGCTTGGTCAGACACCAGGGTCATCCACGGCATCCTGGGCAGTCCGTCATCCTGACTTTTGTCTTCCCACTGGACCTTGATGACGCTGGAAGAGAGAGTGAGGCTGATGACTTTGTACAACTCTACCTCACTTAAATCAAGACATCACCTTCCTGATGTCATTGGTCTTCTTCAAAAACAAGGACAGACAACTACAGTAATTCCGTAGAGGGAAATAAGCCACACATTCCTCTGGAACTCCTTTTCTGTCAAGATGCCTTATCACCCTCTCAGCCTGCATGCTGGGGTTAGCCTTAGCGGTAAGGGGCTGGACCTTGTCTCCAAATTTCCTTAATATGTGGGGTTCAGCCCTGCCACCAGAAGAAGCTTCAGCTCTTGCATGGTGAGACTGGCCCTTATCCCTGCAGATTCTCAGGGTGGGGTTCGACTCCAGTCTTCTCCATCCACAGACCCATCTCAAAGAGTATTGGAGCAACCCACAACTGGATGATGGGGAGAAATTCCTGAGAGACTATATTCTGAACAGGGGCTATGAGGAGGAGGAGGAAGAGGAAGAGGAGGAAGAGGAGGAGGACAACGACAAAGGGTGAGCAACAGTAGCTTTTCTCTGGCTCTTTGTCAAAGCTGGGGTGTGCACACCTGGAGGATGGCTGGGGCTCAGGAGGCTGGAAGCAGGACCTTTGACCCCTGTGCCAGCTCCAGCTAGGGACAAGGGGCTGAGCCTCACCTGCCTTGTTTCCTCCTTCCCCCCACAGATTTCCCAGTGCTGGAGGGCAACTGAAAGTGGAAGACTCATCTGATGAGGGAGAGCTGTTCCTGAGGAAGCAGGAGGACTTTGAGAGGAAGTATAACTTCCGCTTTGAGGAGCCAGATGCTGAGCAGGTGAGGACACACTTCAGTGGTGTCTGTCACTGGGCTATGTTGGAGGCTACTCCCCCTGTTAAACTGGCAGCTCCATGAGGGCAGGAGCCATTGTCCGACCTCAACTTTTATGAACCCCAGTCATGTGTTTCAAGATCAAGGACAAAAGCTCTGAACTTGGAGTCAGGAGAGGTCTGGGTTCATATCCTTTCTCTGACACTTGATTGAGTCTCTGAAATACTATTCCAGTCCTTTGTATCTTTGTCTATAAAGTGGGGGATCAAGCAGGAGCTTGGCATGCTAGATAGAGCTGGCCTCGAGTCAGCAAAGCCCATGTCCGAGTCTTGTCTTGGACTTGGCTGGGCTGTGTGACCCTGGGTAAGTCACTTAACTTCGCCTCCTCCAAGCAACCCCTGAGACAAAAAGTGGCAGAACTCATCTTCACTAGTTGAGGGCAAAAGTTTCCTCTCTGGTCTTAAACCAAAAATAGTTTTGTTTGCTGTGATGCCTGTCTTCCAGGGCTCTGTCCTGGATTGTTGCCCTCTCCGGTCCTTCCCACCCACCTCTGGGCCACACCCTAGAGTCTTCTCCTGGAGGAGGGCAGAAAGCAGAGCCCAGGTCCTCTGGGCATGGCTCAAGGCCAATGGCTTTCCCCTTTCTTCACAGGTAAAGACCTACCCCAGGACCATTGCCTCCTCTGTTCGGAGGAAGGACGAACGGAGGAAGGAAAAGCGGGAGGCGACTCGGGAGCGCAAGAAGAAGGTGAGGAGCCCATGTGGGGTAGTGGAAAGGACACTCCAGCTGCAGTCAGAAGTGCATGGTAGGGGTACTTTCTCCTCTCTGGGCCTCAGTTTCCACATCTGTAAAATGAGGGGAGTGGACTAGAGGACCTCTGAGATGCCTTCCCCTCTACACCTGTGATGCAGGAGCTTCAGGGGGTGGCTGGGCCAGATGGTGGGGCCTGTAGCCTTTTCTCCCTCCAACAGGAAAAGCTGAAGAAGCAGGAAGAATTAAAGCAGCTGAAAAATCTGAAACGCAGAGAGATTCTGAACAAACTGGAGAAGCTTCGGGAGATCACAGGCAACGAGGACACAGGCTTCGAAGAGGCTGACCTGGAGGGAGATTTCGACCCTGCCATGCACGACCAGCTCATGCAGGTAAGGCCCAGGCCAATGCTAGGACCTCCGGGGGCCTCTGGGCTAAGCCCGACATGGCCATTGGAGCTGACATCCGGGCTAAACGGCGGTGAAGCACTATCACTGGGCTCTTTTAGAGTTGGAAACCCTTGGTTTAAACTCTAGGTTGGCCCTTTAATCCCTCCAACTTGGGACCTTTCTGAGCTGTAGCTTCCTCACCTTTGGACTAAGTGCTTGAATCCAGCTCTGGATTCTGTGGGGTCCCCGCCTCCCCCTCAGGCCTTCTAGAACACTTGATCTGGAATCTTGCTAAGTAACGTGCATTGGGCTTACTCTTTTGAGTGTCTTCTCCCCCTTCTTGAGAAGGAAATGAATGCCTGTTACATCTAAGTCTCCCCCAGCTCCAGCACAGTGCTGTGTACACTGCTGCTCCTTTGTGCAGGTTTGGTTCGTTCCCTGACCTTTTCCTCCTACCCTTTACCTTTTGCAGAAGTGCTTTGGAGATGAGTACTATGGCATTGGAGAGGAGGAGAAGCCTCAGTTTGAGGAGGAGGAGGGGATTGATGGTAAGTTTTCCCCTGTGCCTGTCTCTGGCCTCTTCCATCCAAGCCCGGAGAGGGCGGACACTGTCTGGGCAGCTGGCCCAGCATCCAACCATCCTTCACCTTCTTCCTCTCTGTCAAACCAGATGAATGGAACTGGGATACGTGGACAGGGGCTGAGGAGAATGGAACCTGGAGGGAGGAAGAGGCGGTGGAGCCCCACTGCGAAGACCCTGACTTCAATGTATGTTTCCCCTGGCCCCCATTTCCCTTCTGAGGCAGCTCGTGGGAACAGAAGTGTGGGCTCCCTGCAGGGAGGCAGATGGCTGGACAGATTCCAGAGCCCCCTCCTGTGCCATTCTCCCATCCCTCTGCCTTGTGTGATCTTGTCCAAGCCCTTTCCCTCCCCCTGAGCCTCTTATGACCCACGTGAACCTTCTGGCAGATGGATGCAGATTATGACCCCAGTCAACCATCTGTCATGAGTGGGAAGAAGAAAAAAAAGAAGTGGGATGTGCCGCTGACTGGCAAGAAGAGGCGGAAATCCCACTTTGCCCAAGTTGTCAGCCAGGAGAGACCCATCTTTGACCCTGGTGAGGCCCAGCGTACTTTTTTTCGTATAATTGTCTCATGTTGGGTACCACAGTTACCTGTAGATGGGACTGAGCTCCAAGTGGGCAGGGGCCAATCTTTGCACATCCCCTCTGCATTTAGTGAATGAATGAGTGAGTGGCAGAGAGCCTGGCCAGGCCCCCTGTCCCCTGCCCTGTTCCCGTAGGGCCTGCAGGCAGAGGGAGGAGGCCTGAAATTCTGAAAGGGCCCCTGCTCTGTCTGGTCAGAGGACAAAACCTTTGAGGAGTACCTGGATGAATACTACAGGCTGGACTATGAGGACATCATTGACGATCTGCCCTGCCGCTTCAAGTACCGCTCAGTTGTGCCCTGCGATTTTGGCCTGACCACAGAGGAGGTAGCTAAGCTGGGCCCCGAGCTCCCTTTCCTTCCCTCTGTCCACCTGGGCCTAGCGAGGCCATGCACACACCTCATGTTCTTTCCTGCCCATGCAGATCCTGGCCTCGGATGACAAGGAGCTGAACCGCTGGTGCTCTCTCAAGAAGACATGCATGTACAGGTGAGAGCCCGTGGGCAGGGGTAGAGAGGCCTCCACACAGGTGGCTCCACACTCTCAGCTCAGGGCATCGAATGCCAGATTGGTGGCCGTGAGCCCCTCTGGCTTCTGACCCACCCGGTTCTTGTGCCTCTTCCTTCCACCTCACATTGAACTCGTTTGTCAAGTCCTGTCACTTCTGCCTCCAAGTCACCCTCACTTCTGTTCCCTGTGACCACTTCAGGATCCTGCCTCTTCTCAGCTGGATCTGGTCTCTCCCCTCACCACCCCTCATGCCCTAGGACTGTTGTCTTGCCAGAGCCCTCCTCATATTATTCTGCTCAAAAATCATCGGGGGGCACCCCAGGCCCTTCAGCCTAGCTGTCCAGCCTTTGCCCTCTCTACTCCTGTCATTCTGAATTCTTTGGCCTTTGCTCACACTGGGATCCCTCCCTTAGATGCAGTGGACTCCCTCCCAGCCCCCACCCATCTCTAAAGTCAGTCCCTGCCCTCTGAAGCCCCATTCCACTGATGCCTTCCCTGAGTCCCTCTTTAGCTCTTTGTGCTGGGTGTCTAGAGCCAGTTTCTCAAGTTTAGGACTGTGAACTTTTAAAATATTTGGGTGTTTCCTTTATAATCCTATGTATTGTATTTTATACATTTAGAAACATTTTGAGATGGGGTCCAGAGCACAAGCAAGGTTAAGAACCCCTGGACTAAAGCTTTCCTTTTCTCCTATGAATAAGCTGGCCTCTTCTAATAGGGCTTGTCATGTGGCAGGGGCTGAATTGTTGAAAGCCCTTCTGGCCTGAGGAGAATCCCATG
The DNA here is from genome assembly GCF_011100635.1 of Trichosurus vulpecula. NCBI lineage: Eukaryota > Metazoa > Chordata > Mammalia > Diprotodontia > Phalangeridae > Trichosurus > Trichosurus vulpecula. Next base: position 77,431,508 of record NC_050573.1, read on the forward strand.
GCCCTGAGAAAGGAGCCAGGGCTCAGGCTGATGGGGCCCAATGGGGTCTGGGGTCTGCAGATCGGAGCAGGAGGAGATGCGAGAGCAGAAGCAGTACAGCCTGAAGGCAAAGAACATGCGGAAGAAGCAGCAGATCCTGCAGTCTCTCACCCAATTGTGAGTCCTGCAGGCTGCCCCAGGCCCTAGGGTTGCTTTGGGGAAGGGGTAGACCAGGCAGTTTGGGGAATCCAGCGTCCCTGAGGGCCGCAGAGCAACCTTAGGCTTCTCACTCCCTGCAGGACTGAGGAGACCTCTGACCCAGCGCACATGCTCAAGAAAAGGGGCCAGGGACCGGAGTCCCTGAATGAGAGCAGCAGAAAGAAGCCCAAGCTGGAGATCACCTCTGAGGAAGAAGAGGAAGAAGACTTCCTAGTACCCAAAGCTAAAGGCACAGGGACCCAGAAGAAGCTAGATGGGCCTGGGCCCTTATCTGAGACTCAGGTGGCCCCACCTCCAAGATCCAAGAGAAGTCTTCATGGCAGAAAAGGGAGACTTCTGGGACCTCGGGTGAAGGTGGGGGGCTTCCAGTTCAGCCACCAGAGATTGCAGGCCTATGGGTTAAATGCAAAGCGGCTACATTACCGCCAGCTGGGCCGAGAAAGAAGAAAGCGGGCCCGGGCCCAGGCCCAGGCAGCAGCCTGAGCATCCCAGCTCTCTGGGGCTAGGGCAGAGCTGGAGGTATGAAATAAAAGTAGGTTTATATACAACACTGCCCAAGTGAGGGGCACCTGTGGGGCTGGAACATGAGCTTTGCTCGCTGTGTGACCCTTCCCTTTTTTGGGCCCCATTTCCTCTCCAGGTAAAATGACACGGAAGGAACTCCAAGCTTCCTTTGAGCTCTTGATGCTGTGAATCCAACTGGTTGATGGCCTTGAAGGCCTAAATTCTAAAAGCTTCGTGGCCATCCACAGGTCTCTCCCTCAGTCTTCTAGGCATGGGAGGTAGAAGTTCCCATAGCAGGGATATCTTCTTAAGAGACAGCTGTCAACATGGCTGTCTTGGGCAGAGGGACTCCGTTTCCTTAGCCCCAGTGGGCAGAACTGGGAATAGATTTCCTAACCATTGGGATGGCCTGCCCCAGGAAGCACCGAAATGCATTCAGACACTTCTCAAGTAGAACTTTAATTTCACCCTTGGGCCACAACCCAGCCAAAGGGAAGGGAGCCCGAAGCACTGGCCTACCCTCCGGCCTAGGCTCATTTCCAGTGGAAACATGTTGCTACAGCAGAATCACAGCTTTCCCCACACACACTGGGGGAGTAGGAGTGAAAGGTTTTGAGGGATTGGTAATCAGCCCCAAACCCCCAGTGAGCCTGAGAATATTGCCACCCCCTCCAACTGCAGGGACAAGGGGTAGCTCCATCACATGTATATAAATAAAAATATATATATATATATATTACAGACTCTGCTTTCCCTTCCCCCCCTGCTATAAAAACACAAAGTCCTCTGAGCTGGGCCTCTTGGCCTTGCTGAGCTTCCCTGCCTGAGGCAGTCGGAGTGTTTGCTGTGTAAGTTGGGAGCAGACCTCCTCCAGACCATACTCCTGGGCATGGCCCTCAGAGAGGGTAAACATGGGATATCTTTCTGTGGCAGAGGAAGAGTTGAGTACCTGCGAAGAGTGGGAAGAAAGCTGAGGTCAGAATTGCTGCAGGTGCTCTGCTGCCGCTCCTCCCAAACCCAAGACAGGCCAGCTCACCCGGGTCAACTCCAGGCACAGCAACTCAAACTCCTTCCTGTTGCCAGCATAAAAGCCAATCGTGCAACTGGGGTCCATCCTGCTGAAGGCCATCTTCCGCGGGGATGTGCAGTGGAAGGACTAGGAGACCAAACAAAGGGTTTGGGCCCAGCCGCCCAGCCATCCCGTACCCTCCCCTCCTCTCCCAGCATCGCACTGACCTCCAGGGGGAAGCTCTCTTGGGAGGTATCCACGCAAGGCTGGCAGTAGTGTGGGTCGAGGTAGAGCAGAAAGTCATCTGTCAGAGGAAGCAGCCAGCTGTGAGGTAGAGGTTCTGGGAGGGAGGGTGGCTAAAGGGAAGGGGAGGAGGGAAGGCGATGCCTACCCTGATAGCCAATGAAGTAAAGCGAGTGCCGGGGCTTCCCACCGATGATTCCAATGCACAGTTCCAGCCGCAGGAGCTCCTAGGGGAGGGGAAGAGAAAAGCTCAAGGCCAGTATTCCTCCTGCGGTGACCCTCGGACCTCGGGACAAAGCCCTTCTCTCCAGCTGTCAAGTCATGACTGATTTGTCGCATACATGGATTGTTTTTGAGAGCATGCTGTGCAGTGAAAAGAGTGAGCCGTGTTGGGTTCAAATGCCACTTTGGGACCTTGGGCAAGTAATTTCATTTTTCCAGGCCTCAGTTTCCTCATCTGTAAAAGGTCAGACTACATGGTCTCTAAAGCCCTTTCCAGCTCTAACTATGCTCTTATGATTTTTTCTGGAGAGGCATTCAGGGTTAAGTCATTTGCCCAAGGTCACAGCTAGTAATGTGTGTCAAGTGTTTGAGGTCAAATTTGAATTCAGGTCCTCCTGACTCCAGGGCTAGCCCCTGCTCCTATGATCTTGTGGCTTGCATGACTGACCCCACACAGTCAGTTTAGAGACCATCTAATTTAGACCCCTCTTTTTATGGGGCAGAAAAAAGGACTGGGAACCAGGTCACCCTGGTAGCCAGTAGTGGAGCCAGGATTCAAACCCTGGTGCTCTAACTCTTAAATCTTTCTTTCCTTTGCCCCACATTGCCTCGTGCTAATAAGAATGGGACATCAGGTCGTGTGAATGCAGTGGCCCAGGAGGGGAAGAGTACTGAAACAGTTTTGTCACTAAAAATTGAGAGACGGACAGAGAGGTGGCATGATGGATAGAGCACCAGCCCTGGAAATCTGCCCTCAGACACTAGCTGTGTGACCCTGCCTGCCTTCAAAATAACCAAAAACAAACAAAAAATGAGAGACTGCTTCCTTAGGGGACCAGAGTAGAATCTGGAAGGGTATTGGATACCCAAAGCCCAGAGTACCCTTCTCCCAAACTACCTGCTGGGTTACCAAGGGCACCTACCTTGACACAGGGCACATACACAGGGTTGAGGGTCTCCCCGCCCAGCCTCACTGGCACCAGGATGACAATCGACTTCCATTCAGTGCTTGGGTCTGGCTGGGCCACCAGCTGTGCCACATCTGCTTTGTAGACTGAAAAGGCAATAACACCATCAAAGAAGAAAGAGTGGTGGGGTAGGACGAGAAGGAGCCAGGATGTGAAGTCAGGTCAAATGTCAGTTCTGTTTATGCTTATCTGTGTGAAGCTGGACATGTTTCCCCCTCTGCGAAATGAAGGGGTAGGCCCAGCTAATGTCTAAGGCTTTATTAAGTGCCTACTGTACACAAAGTGGATCTCTATGACATGGTTTGCCTCTTTGCCAGAGCTGCCAGGCTCTGTGAACACTCCTTACCCCTGGCTTTCTTACTTTTCGGTCTCCTCCCTCTTTATCAGGCTGCCTGCTGAGTGCCATTTCTCCCTGTCCCCTGCCCTTTCTAATCTGCCTGAAGCTGGGGAACCAGATAACCAAGCTTGCTTGAAATGTGTATAAAGTGAGAGGTAACGGCTTCTGCATCAGGACCTCTTCCAAGAAGGGATGCAGTTTTATCACCCTGACTTTGTAACCTCTGGTTTCCCTACTCGGAGGTGCTCCTTCCTTCCTGGTTACTGGTAAAGGTCTAAGAACTTTTGATTCCTGGAAGAATTTTCCTGCCCGCAACCCTGGAAAATGCTGGCTTCTAAGACTGAACTTTTCACCTTCCCTCCAGAACTCACCCTCTCACTTCCCTATCTCTCTGGTCATGGATGATGGCTCCACTCTCCTCAGTTGCCTAACCTGGACAACTGAAGCTCATCGAATCCAATTAGGTTGTCAGGTCCTGTTTGACCCTACCCAATCCCTCTCCTCTCTGGCCTTGCCCTGATAGTACCACTGCTACTAGCCTAGCTACTGCCTGCATAGGACGAAATGCAATGCCCTTGGTCTGTTTCCGAAATGGCTCTTGATGGTCTGGCTTCCACTTTCTGGCCTTATTTTACATGCCTCCTGTCAGTCACTCTACAATCCAGCCAAACTTTTCTTCAACCTGACCCTTCCCTTCCCTGCCCTTATATCATATTTGTGGGTATATATAGTTCAGTGAGAGTGTAAGTTCTTTGAGGGCAGGGCCCATGGAGCTTTTCATCTTTGGATCCCCAGCGGTAGGTTTAGGTTAAGCAATCTCACTTTCTTCCCTACTTTGTTTAGCCTCCATGCACTGCTGACTAAGTATGTGGTCATACTCTCTGAAGACAGCCCAAAGGTAGGGGCTTAACAGATGGTTGAGGAATTGAATTAAATCATCTTTATTTTGAAGACGGGAAATCTGAGGCCCAGAGAGGTGGTAAGGCCGAAGCTCTAGAAAGTATATCAAGCCCCCCTCCCCTGCCTCTCACCATAGGGCTCTTCCCACCACAAGAGGTTGGGAGCTGTGAGAAAACAAGCAAAGTCTCAGCGTGGGCCTCTGGGGGCCTCCCTTGGAGGTGCCTGGCCCCTCACCTGTACAGTCCTGAGAAACATACACCTCCAGCTGGGCCACCTCTGAACTGCTCTCCACAGCTTTCCTGAGGACAAGAGAGCAGCCCTGAGCTCCAGCAGCAATCCCTAGCTCCTGCCTCTCCCTCCCAGCCAAGTGACTACCTCACCTGAGGATGTGAGCCACAACAGAGGGACCATACCAGTCCCCTGCCCTCTTGCCCGAACTTCGGCCCAGCTCCACCAACCGGTGCAAGCCAAAGGGAGCCCCAGGCTGATCAGCAAACCATGAAACAATGCGCCGGTGCTGCTCTTCCTGCTCCAGCTCCCCGGGGCTCAGGGCCCCACTTGTGGTCCAGGTGGCCCGACCCAAGCCCAGGGCTGGCGAGGGAAGTCGCTGCCAGCTTGCCCCGGCCCGGGAAGGAGACATGCTTCTGAGGAGCTCAGATTCCCTGGGGCCTGGGGGTAGAATAGCTTCTGACCAAGTCCAATCTGTCAGAGGGCAGAGGGTCAGGCCAAACTAGGGCACTTGTGCCCACCCCTCCTCCTCCCCCTCAGAATCTCCCAATAATTCTCACCTCTGGAGAAGAAGTGCAGAAGCAGGCCCTGGGCAAGCAGCATCTGCCCACTACGAAGCATACAGCCCCAGCCACAGTCTGAAGTCAAGCTGCCGCCGTCCAGTGGAGGGAAGTCCCTTCTGTATGTGAGCCACAGGCGGGATACAAAATCCCTCTGGAACCGCTGAATGTCACCTGCAGGAGAAGATCTACTTGCAGGGGCCATAGAGGGCCCTTGACCCCTGCCCGAAGGGAGCAAGGCCTGGACTGATCATCCCCTGGCCCCTACCATGCTCACCTTCCCCCTCAAAGCGATACCGACGGCCACACAGGTGCACAGTAGACAACTTGCTAAAGCTGGTCTTGGTTCGAACAGTCCAGCCTCAAGGAAGGAGAGACTGGTTGGAGGGGAAAGATGGGAAGCAGAGACCCCGGGTACCGGCCAGCCTGTGGGCCACCCTAAAAGCTAGTGGCCAGAGGCTGGGTTTTCAGCTCTTAGCATCTCCTCCCTCAGCAAGTCTGCCCTAAGGTGGACAGGTATCCAAGTGCCCAGCCACACCCCACCTTTTCCACCACTAATCTTTCCTTCCTCCTCCCTCCCAGTTTCTCCATTCCCCTTACTGCCCTCCCTCTCCTGATCTTCCGGACCCATTCAGTCCTCCCATTCCCTGTCCTCTCCCACCGGGACTCAGCCTCCTCATCCTCCCCAGTCCACTGCGCGCAGCTCACCACTTTCCGCTGGGACACCCCAACTCACCGTCTGGCGCCACCTCCACTACTGTGCTCACCCTCCCGGGCCCCTCCTTACTCCTCTGGCCCCGAAGCCCCCTCGCAGCCCCCTCCCCCAGCCCCGTCCTCACCATACTTGACGTTGTTCCAGGCAGAAAGGAATTTGCTCTTGAGCTTGTCCACCTCGGCCAGCTCACTGGGGGCAGCAGGGCCCGGGGTGGCCGAAGCAGCTGCTCCGGCTCCTGCCACTAGGCCATTGTGGCCGCTGCTGCCGCCGCCCCCTCCTCCTCCTCCTCCGGGCCCCTGACCCCGGGCTCCAGGGGCCCGCGGCGGCTTCCTGGCCTCAGGGCGGCACACGTCGTCCTGGCTCCCGCTCCTGTACTGCACGGCGGCGGGCGACACGGAATTCATGGGCCTCGGTCCGGCTCCGGCTCCGGCTCTGCCCAGCTGTCGCGGGGCTGTGGGTGGGAGAGCCGGGACTGGGGCGGGAACCGGGGAGCTGCCCGGCATTGCCGGGGTCCCGGGGCCCCAGCTGGGCCCCCTCCGCCACCCCACCCCCCCGCATCTGCTCCGCCCCGCCCCCTCTACCTGGGCGCTCATGCCCCAGCGGGGGCAGGGGCGGGAAGGACGGGCCGCGGCTCACTCGGACCCGGAGCCCGGCCCGGCCGCCGCTGCTGCCCAGTTTCCGGCTCCGGCTCCCGCGGGGGCCCTGACTCCAGCGGCTCCGGCTGCGCTCCCCAGCGCCATCTTAGCGGCCACCGCTCGGCTCCCGGAAGGCCGGGCCCTGCGAGGCCCCGCCCCGGGACCTGCCCCTGCCGGCTGTCCGGGCAGGCCGGGCGTGCGGGCGGGAGGGGCCCGCCCGGGACTGAGAACCTCCCGCGGTGCTGAAGCCTCGGGGTAGGGCGGGGCCCCGGCCTGAGTCCCTGCCTGGCCGAGTTCCGAGTGCCGACTTAGGGTCCGGGGGAGCCGGTGCGAGGCTGGAGCGGGGCGGGGCTGGAGCAAGGTCAAGGGGAGTCTATGCGAGGATGGGGCGGGGGGCGGTGTTGGAGAAAGGTCAAGGGAAGCCGAAGCGGGGCCGGCTCCAGTGCGGGCCTGGGGTCAAGGGGAGTCGGTATGGGGCTGGGGTTGGGAAAGGGCTGGAAGCAAGGTCAGGGGAGCCGAAGTGGGGCCGGGGGAGGGAGGAGGAGACTGGAGTAGGGTACCCTGTGTGGGGCTGGGGTCAGGGAGGCTGTGATGGACTAGGTGAAGCGGGGGGGTCTCGCTTATCACCCAGAGCAGTGGGCCGGTTTTCAGGCCCCGCACCCTCGGAGCCTTATCCCGCTCCAGTGCATCCAGTCTGGACACCTTCCTCAGGGGCTGGACCTGGTGCTCGCCGGTAACGGAGCCTGACTCAGCTAGGGACTGAGCTGCGTCCCAGAGCAGAGGATATATCCGTCGGACCCAGGACCTCTTGATAGTAGCTCAAGTGGCATCCAGCCCAAGTCCCTCCCAGTCCTAACCCTCTGGGTCTATAGTCCGAAAGCCGTTAGGGATGGGTAGTCCTGGCAGCCCAGCTGGTCTTGGAAAAAAGACTAGAGAAGCAGGGGGCGCTCTTGGAGTGTAAGAGATGAGTGAGAGCCATCCTCAGCTGCTTTGCCCCTTTCCTTCTCCCATTAAGAACGCCTCTCTGGTCTCTCCTCTCCATTTCCTCTTCACCCAGTACAGCCCTTCCTACCCCTAGCCTGGATTATTGCAGTCTCCTTCTAACCTGCCTCAGGATCCGTTCTCTTTTCTACTACTCTATCCTGCACAGGGAAAGGGATTGCTCTTCCTAATGCACAGTTTTGTTCCTGTCACTTTGCTCCAAAACCTTCAGGAACTCCGCTTTGCCCACATAAAGTTCAAGCCTCTTGACTTCTGAAGCCCGTCATAATCTGTTCCCAACCTCTCTTGAATCATTCATTTAACAAACATTTGTTAAAGACCAAGATGAGGCAGCTTGGTGTAAGGGATAGGGAACCCTCCTCAAAGCTGGGAAACCTTAGATTCAGCTTCCTCCTCAGACTCCTACTGGCTGTGTGGCCCTGGGCAAGTCACTTCACCTGTCTGGGCTCTAGAGATCTCAAACTATAAATTACAGAGAAGGTACTGAGTTGCATGGATAGAAGGAGTTTCCTCATGGAACTTCCTTATACCATGAAATCCCAGGTCCTGTTCCTATCCCCTATTCAAACTAACATATTACTCTAAAGTTTCTCAAGTGCTTTACAAATATGATCTCATTTGAACCCAACAGAGTTATTATTCTATGAGGTGGATGCTACAACTATTACATAATTCATCTAATAGAATAGCCTCAGCTTACCAATGGGAAAATGAAATCTCATACACATACATACACACTTTATCCCTACACATTTCATTTACTGTGGAAAACAAAGTAAGGCATTGCCACCTGCCTGCTGGACATTTCCACGTGGACGTTCCAGTGGCATCTCACACTCAACAGGAGACAGTCAAGAGATATTTATGTACCAGCCATTTGTTAAGCTCTGGGGATACAAGAAAGGCAAAAACAGGACTCCTGCCCTCAAGGAGTTCACAGTCTAATGAGGGAGACAACAACAAACCAAAATGTACAAACAAAAGATGAGAGGAGGTAATCTCAGAGGGAAACAGTGAAAGGAGGAGGGGGAAGACAGGGAAGGGCTTGTTGCAGAAAGTGCAATTTGAGCAGAGTCTTCAGGGATGTCAGGAAGTGGAGGTGAGGAGGGAGGTCATTCCAGCATGGGGGTCAGCCAGTGAAAAGGCAAAGAGTTAGGAGGCAGAATGCCTTTTGTGAGGAAATGCAAACAGGCCGTGGAAGCTTCATCTTAGAGTGATCGGAAGAGATTGAAGGAGACTGGAAATGTAGGAAAGGACCTGGTTGTGAAGAGTTTAAAATGTCAAACAGAAGATTTTATATTTGATCCTGACACTCTTGTCCTGGAACTAATAGGGAGCCACTGGAGTTTTTTGAGGGGTGTGTGTGTAACATGGTCAAACCTTTAATTTAGGAAAATCATTGGAATAGGGAGAGACTTGAGGCAGGAAAAACACGTCCAAAATGATATGCATTATCATCCCCTCTCTATCAAAGGGTGGGTAGCACGCTTCGTCGTAAGTCCTTCCATTTCCTTGATCTGAGTTCTTAAGTCTTTCCAAATATCAACAAGCATCTAATAGGTACCTTCCATGTGCCAGGCATTTCACTAGGCAATAGTAATCCAGATAAAAATTAAATAGTCTCTGCTGTCAAGGAGTTTAGATTCTATTAGGGAGACAACACAGACACGTTTAAGACAAAATAAATTCAAGGTAAATTTAGGGGGGCCCTAGCAACTGTGGGGAGGGGGTAAAGAAAGGCTACATATAGGAGGTGACTTTTGAGCTGAGTCTGGAAGGAAATAAAATCTTTTCAGATTCAGAGGTGAAATAGAAGCAAATTTGAGAGATAGGAGACAACCAGAGCAAAGGTATAGAGATGAGAGATGAAGGATTATACGTGAGGAAAACCAAGAGACCATGGAGTGTGAGGAGGAAAGTAAGGCACAATAAGGTTGGGGAGGTAAGTTGAGGCCAGCTTGTGAATGACTTTAAAAGCTAAGCAGCTTTTGGTCTTGGAGGCAAGAGGGAGTCATTGAAGTTTATTGAGTCAGACTTGTATTAGGAAAAGGGCAGACCTGATTGGCCAACAGAATTCCCGTTGGTGAGAAACCTTAGAGGCAGCCTAAAGTACCCGGCTCAAAAGTCAAGAAGATCTGGAGTCAAATTCCACTTCATCTATGAGCTCTCTGACCCTATTCTACAGGGTGTTCCTAAAGTCTGGACACATAGTCAAAAATGCATGTTTTCAAGAAATGAAATGAATGAAATTTTCAATATTTCATTTAATTGGAATATTAACAAATAACATCTTCAATGATTTCCATCATTTGCCATGCAAAGGTTGATGCACTTTGCAAGATTCACGTGAACTCGGGACGCAATAACTCCACATTGCTGTCGATTTTAGCACATCCATTCTTTATGCGTTCAATCAAGCGTGTTGCATCTGTGATTTTCATTGAGCACACCTTTAGCATATCCCAGAAAAAGAAGTCTCTGAGTCTTCAGCGAAACGGTTAATGAGATGTTAATGAGATTTCCTATGTGTCCAGACTTTAGGGACACACTGTAGTTCATCTATTTCTCTCAGGCTCAGTTCTCTCATCTGTAAAATGGGGGTAATATTGGTGATGACCTCATAGAGTCGTTGTGGAGGACAAAATGATATCACCTATGTAAAGTGCTTTGTAAACCCTAGGGTCATTGATTGAGAGGTAGAAGAGAGATCTTTACTTTAGTGGCCACTTAGTACAACTTTCCCTCTTCTTCTCCCCCACTTTCCCTCCTCTTCTCCCCCATTTTATAGAGGAAGAATCAGAGACCCAAAGAAATTAAGTGACTTTTGCTAGTATTTATAGATAGCGACTGAGACAAAATTTGAACCCAGGTCTGACTCACAAGTCAGGGCTCTTTCTACTGTACTGCATTGCCTTAAAAGCACCACATCGATGTTACTAACTATGATTTACTCCCTCCTCTCCACTTATCTGGCTGCCATCCTCTTATTAACTTTCCTCTTCACTCTTGTGATAGCCTTCTAACTGACCTCGTTTCTACTTTCCCATTGCTTTAAATCAAATGGGATCTGCATTCTCCCCGGTGTGGGCATTTCCTTCTTCAACGCACATCACCCTGTCCACCCATACTTCCCATTCTGGGGACTCCTTTGTCCATATTTTCTCATTAGGGTCATCTCAGTACACCAGAGGCCTTCCTCTATCCTTTTTTTTATTTTGTTGTTTTGTTTTTTGGAGGGGGGAAGGCAGGACAATTGGGGTTAAGTGACTTGCCCAAGGTCACACAGCTAGCAAGTGTGTCAAGTGTTTGAGGCCGGATTTGAACTCAGGTCCTCCTGATTCCAGGGCCAGTGCTCTACTCACTTCACCACCTAGCTGCCCCATTCCTCTATCCTTTTAGCAGTCAGTCTGTTTACTTGTGGGTACCATCGCCGTACGTCTTGACCTGTGTCTTGCCACTGGACTCCAGTGACTCTACAGGAGAGAGTGAGGCCTATGACTTTGCACAGCTCTGCCTCCCTCAAATCCAATTTACTTGCAAGTCAAGACATCACCCTCCTGATGTCATTGGTCTTCTCTGAGAACTAAGGACCACCAGAAATCTGTTCACCTGTACTAGAGACTGGCCTCTTTCTTTTTTCCGGTCATAAACTTCCTCTCTTAACTTATGATATCCCTCACTCTACCCCTTCTGGCTAGGTCATTCTTGGAAATATGCCCATATGAATGCACCTGCCATGTATTCCCTTTCTCAGTCGCCCTTCGGGTCACTATTCTTTGGAGACTGTGGCTTTCTGAGTCTCTTGGCCATACAGTGTCATTGAGAGAATATTTGTGTTTAAACACAAAAGGAAATGAGGTTTTTATGTTGATCAGCTTGGGATTTTTAAATTCACTCAGAAACTTCCCAAATGCTACACAGGCCATCTCTTACTGATTAGATTCTAGGCCTAATTCATGGCCTAACAGTAATGCTTGCCCGTTATTGTTGGTTACTAATTTTTTCAGTCACATCCAACTCTTTGTGACCCCTTTGGGGGTTTTCTTGGCAAAGATACTGGAGTGCTTTGCCATTCCCTTTTCCAGCTCATTTTACAGATGAGGAAACTGAGGCAAACAGGGTTAAATGACTTGCCCAGGGTCACACAGCTAGGAAGTATCTGAGGCCAGATTTGAACTTAGAAGAGGAGTCGTCCTGACTCTATTCACTGTGCCATCCAGCTGCCTATGTACTAACTTTAGGTGGACAAACTAGGACCACACTCAAAGCTTTTTCAACAGGCAGCCAGGTGGCACACTGGATAGAGTGCTGGGCCTGGAGACAGGAAGACCTTAATTCAAATCCAGCCTCTAAATACTGACCTTGTGACTGTGGGCAAGTTACTTAACCTCCATTTGCTCAGTTCCTCAGCCATAAAATGGAGATAATACCTATATCTTAAGGTTATTGTGAGGATCAAATGAGACAATTTTTGAAAATTTCCAGATTGATAAGATCTGAAAATTTGAAATGGAAATATTCGAATTGGCGCACGGCCTGGCACATAGTAGGAGCTATATAAATGTTCATTCCCTTTCTCCTTCCCTGTCGACAAGGTAGGAAACTAGCCACACAGTCTCTTCTGGCATAAACTTCAAGTGCTCAGAATTATCTCTATAATATGATGACTCCAAAGAGCAGGATCATCTGTGGAGAAATCCCCCACTCAGCTACCAAAGTAACCTTCCTGAAACACAAGTCCTACCACCTCACTCCCTTGCTCAAAAATGTTCAGTAGCTCCCAGTTGCTTCTAGGGTAAAACAAGCTACTTCCCACCAGGTGGCTCCAGCCTGCTTTTCCAGATGAATTCTCCCCTTCAAGCTCCCTGCATTCTGGAAGAACTGTATTCCTAGCTGATCCCCAAGCTCCATATGCCTGTTTCCCACCTCCCTGTCCTTGGATACAGACAATCTATCCTCCATGCCCAGAATGCATTCCCTCCTCAACCTTGCTCTCTGGGGTAGAAAATAGAGTCAGATATGTTTAATGTGAATGTCTGTATCAGATTGAATGCTATCTTGGGGTGGGGGGAAGAGAGGGAGGGGAAGATAATTTAAAACTCAAAATCTTTTGGAAGCAAATGTTGAAAACCAAAAATAAATAAATTATTTTTAAAAAATAGTCAAGAAGAGGAAGGTTCAAATCTTACTTCTGGCACTTTCTAGCTATGTGGTCCTTAGGCAAATCTGGCCTCAGTTTCCTCATCTGCAAAATGGAGAGGGGGGTGGTAGGGAAGGGTTGACCTTGAGGGCCTCTAAATCTTTGATCTTCCTTCAGGGCTCTGCTGAAGCCCCAAACTTTCCCTGACTACCCCCCACCCCCATATTGTTAGTGCTCATTAGTTAGCATTGGCTCCATCTTCAGATGATTTTATACTTGTTTGTTTGTGAACACATTGCACTATCCCATCCAAAGAGACAGTAAACTCCCTAAAGGCAAGGATTGTTTTGTTTTTTGTTTCTGTTTCCCCAGGACCTGGCATCTCTCGCCTGTGAATTTCTTTTGGTTGAGATGTATGATTTCATCAGTTTAACCAGGAACTCCTATAGAAACTCCGTCAGTAGAGGTAGAGGGGAAACTCCTCTGTAACATAGAAGCAGAGAGAATTTGCCTGGGGTTCTGAGAAGCTGGGTTTCTCTCCTGGCATCACAGAGCTCGTATGTATGTGTCACAGAGGTGGAACTCAGGACTGCCTGGCTCCTCCAAGGCCAGCCCTCCTCCCACAGTGCCACCTTCCCTCCCTTGCATAAGAGCTAGCATTTCTATAAGGGCCGTAAAGTGTGCAAAGGGTATTTTTTTCCAAATGCTTTAGCATGTTCTCTTCTCAAAACAGCCCTGAAAAGCAGCTACCATTACTATCTTCATTTTACAGATGAGAAAACCAAGGCAGGCAGGGGTTAAATGACTTGCCCAGGGTCACAGGGCTAGTAAGTGTCTGAGACTGGATTTGAACTCAGGTCTTTCTGATCCCTGGTCCAGAACATAGGTAGTAGGTGCTTACTTACTGTTTGTTAATTGAATTGTTGGATTTCTGAGCACCGCTATCTTGATATAGGATGGAATGGAGACAGGCCATTTTGTCTGTGCTATACACTTTTTAAAAAAAATTATTTATTTTTAGTTTACAGCATTCAGTTCCACAACCTTTTGAGTTCTAAATTTTCTCCCCCTCCCTCCCTTTACCGCTCCCCAAGACAGCATGCAATCTGATCTAGGCTCTACATATACTTTCACGTTAAACATATTTTTACATTAGTCATGTTGCAAAGAAGAATTATAACCAATGGAATGAACCATGAGAAAGAAGAAACAAAACAAAACAAAAAAAAGAGAGAGAATAAGTAGTATGCTTCAATCTGCATTTGGACTCCGTAATTCTTTCTCTGCATGTAGATAGATAGCATTTTCCATCATGAGCCTTTTGGAGCTGCTTTGCTGAGAAGAGCCTAATATACACTTTGAATGAAATGTTATCACAGTGACCAGTACTGCTGTCTTCACCTCCTACCAGACCATGTAAATAAATATTTAAAAAATTCGCAGACCTCCACATAGTAGTAATTGTAATCTCAGTATCAAATGATTGAGAAAATGCAAGATGATAAAAAGCTGCCAGGTTTAGAAATGCTTCAATGCGAATCTACCTTTTATCAACCAAAACTGTATCTGCAGAGCTTTGAAAAATCATCATAGCTCCACATGTGAGACAGGCAGATCCCAGAAGGTTTACGCTGGGATACACTGCCTAATATGTCCACGCCATAATTACCAAACTGGTGATGCTTGCTCAAATATAGATCTGAGGAAACCTAGGAATAACTCTGGGGTTTCCCATAAATTGTGAATCCCTGGCCTCATACCCTGACCCCTGGGAGCTCCCCGTCTCACTGGACAGACAAGAGACATTCACATGAAAAGGAAGAAGGAAAACAAACATATATTAAGCACCTACTATGTGTCCGTCACTGTGCTAAGAACTTTTTAACAGTTAACTCATTTGGTCCTCAGAACAACCCTGGGAGGCAGGTGCTATCATTATCCCCATTTTAAAGTCGAGGAAACCAAAGCAGACAGGTCACATGGCTAGTATGTGCCAGAGGCTAGATTTGGACTCAGGTCTTCCTGATTCCAGGCCCAACACCTGATCCATTTTGACACTTGGCTGCCTCTTACAAAAGTTTCTAAGAGGAAGCACAATCATTTGTGGCTGGGCCTCAATCATTTGCACTTCCACTTGAGGAGAATAGGCAGTAGATAACTGGGCCAAGGGTTCAGGGCAATCCTGGAAGCTTCCTGGAGGAGGAAGTCTATGGAAGGTGAGTAAGGTGGAAAGGAATGATGGGGCATCCCAAGTGCAGGGGATAACATCAACCAAGAGTTGGAGGCAAACATACCAAATGAATCATCACAGCTGGCAGTGATAGAGCTCTTTACAGTTTATAGAGTACTCTTCTCTACTCCAAAATTCCTGGGGTGGAGACTTTGAGAAGACCAGTTGGACAGGAGTGTGAGGTTCATGCCCAGGAGGAATGTGAGATAAGGCGGGAAGGCTGTCTGAGTATGCAAGGCCTTGAATGCCAGGCTGAGGAGCTTGGGGTTTATCCCATCTTTACTATGGAGGTGTGGAAGGATTTGATTATTTTTGCCTCTCCTGTCTATAGAAGAAAGGCAAATTTCCCTTCCCCCCTGTCCCCCCCATCCTTTAAAGCCTAATTCAGATACCATTTCCTTAGTGACTCTATTGCTGTGGTAGCTCAGGGTGCAGGCAGAAGAGCCCTGGCCTTAGAGTCAAAAGAGAACTGGGTTCAAATTCTACCCTGGATGTTATTGACCATGTGACATTAGTCAAGTATCTTAAACTCTCTGAGCCTCAGTTTCCTCATCTGCAAAAAAGGGAATTTGTATCATTTAAACAACCTGTTGCCTTATGATTATAATGATGAAGGGTTATAAACGCGAGCCATTATTACCACCCCTCCACCCCAATCCCAAGTATTTTCTTTTGCAACTTGAATGCACTTATTATGCAATGTGTGTTATTACCTGCCTGGACATCTTCTCCTCCTACTAGTCTGAGAAGTCCATGAAGGCAGGAACTATGTCTAATGTAGTAGTGTGCGCACGCGCACACACACACATACACACACTCACACACACACACACACACACACTTCAGAACATGTTCAGTCATCATTCCTCAGAGTTGGGATGGGAGGACTGCTTCTGATCATGTGTAACTCATCAATGAGTTAAGTCTCCTAATTAGCTACTCATCAGGAATAGTATAGATACACTAAAGGGGTGAGTGGGGTGTGGTGTTCTTCACCCCACCTAGTTAAAAGCTATGAGCACACATCCTATATACAGCCTAGGCAAGCTGGTACCTGAGATGGGGTCCTCTGTGTCTTCTTTCCTTTGGTACAAAGCCTCAAGAGAACTCAGAATGCCTGCAGCATCTCTCACTAGCAAGGTTTTGGCAGCGGTATCCCTTGTATTGGCAGTAGCTGGCAGGGACGGGGGGGGGGGGGGGGGGGGGGGGAGGGGAAGGGGGGATGCCTGTGCTCAGTATTTTGATGATCACCAGGGGGGAGTGCCTAAGCATGGGCAGGAGTGGGCTGGAGCCGAGGGAATTTTTGGCATCAGGAGAAAGAGGCCACAAGAGAGAAGACAGAGGTTGGTGTTCGATGGGGCTGTGCTCAGTAGAGATGAAATGTGGAACGGCTAATTAGCATCCTTGCAAAAATTGTTTGATTTCTCAACTAGGCTTAACCTCCCAACTGACTGTACCAGTAGGTAATAAGTTGCTAAATTCTATTCTAGTCATTCTGTAATGCACACTATGGTTCTTTTGTGCTTAGTATTCCCTTTTTAGTGTACAGGAATAAAGGTTTTGTCAATACAGACTGTATGTTTGTACCCTGGGTTTTGCTCATTTCTAAGGAGAGGTTTTTTTTTTTTTACTTTTCTTTTTTTGTGGAAACCTCAGACTAGAGACAAAAGTGGAATCGTTCCTAGAGTAGCCTGGGTAGGAGTGGGGGGCTTGGTGAGCCAATAGATGAGAGAATTGGAGAGCCCACTTTTTCTAAGGATAAGTCAGGGCTCCTCAGCAATGAACCAGGTACACAACAGAATGGCTAGGTACAGAGCAGGGAGGGCGGGTACCCTGAGCCCCTTTGAGTCCCAGCAGTGGTTGCCTGTGGCTTCTATACTAGACTTATATAGATTTTTCCTCTCCCCCAGTGCCTGTCACTACTGCAGTAGGTGTTTAATACATTTGGTTTGCATTATATTGTACCACGCATTAATGAGGTAGCTGTGCAAGATGGATCAGCCAGAGAGATATTGAAGGTCAAGGAAGAGGTAATTCTTGCAATAAAAAGTGCAGTCAGGAAGAGATTAGCCATCTTCCTGTACCAAAATGACAAAGTGAGGAAGGAGCCTTCTGAAGCCCTCCCAAATTCCCCTCCAAACAACTAGAAAACTGCCTCAGAATTGATCTAGGAGCAGGGATGCAGCATACCAGCCAGTCAGGGAAGGTCTGTCTCATTGGGGTCGGAAGGGATTGAGAGGGGGATTGAAGGTATTGCAGCAACAGCCAGCCTCATGGCAGGGGGCTTGCAGCAAGGCTCCAAGCCTGGGGCAATCCACCATTGAGGCCCTGCCCTCCTGCAAACCAGTGAGCAGTCTGTGCAGCATAGCAAGGCCCCACCCCAGCAACCCCACCCCCAGCACCAGCCACCAGTGAGACTTTGACTCCATTATTGACTAGTAGTGAAGCCCCAGCAGTGAGACCCTGTCCCTGGGTCCTACCAGCAGAGAGATCTTGTTTCCATAGCAACCCAGAAGCAAGGCCCCACCCCTGTAGCAGGCCAGCAGCTAAACCCCACACCCAGGGGAGGCCAACAGGATGCCCCACCCCACAGTTCATGCCAGAAGAGAAGCCTACATTCTAGACGAAGCAAGCAGCTAAGCCCTAAAACCCAGTGAAAGCCAGCAGTAAGACCCAGAGCTCCAGCAAAAAAAGTTTGTGACAGTGAAGGACCAGAGCCCAACTCACATAAAAACACCAAGTCACAAAAAAGGGGCAGAAAAAATGAGCAAAAAAAAAAAAGCTTGACTATAGAAAGTTACTATGGTGATAGGGAGGATCAAGGAGTAAATTTAGAAGAGGACAATAGTATCAAAATGGCTGCATGTGACGCCTCAAAGAAAAATACAGTTTGGTCTCAGGCCCAAAAAGAATTCCTCTAAGAGCCTGAAGAGGATTTAAAAAAGCAAATTAGAGAAGTAGAAGAAAAAAATAAGAGAAGAAATAAAAGTAATGCAAGAGAATCATGAAAAAAGAGACAATAGCAAAGGAAACGATACACAAAAATTTACTCAGGAAAATAATTCCCTAAAAAATAGAATTGGCCAAATGGAAAAAAGAAGTACAAAAGCTCACCGCAGAAAATAATTCCTTACAAATTAGAATTGAATAAGTGGAAACTAATGACTCTATGAGACATCAAGATACAATAAAACAAAATCAAGTAAGTAAAAATATAGAAGAAAATGTGAAATTTCTCATTAGAAAAGCAACTGACCTGGAAAATAGATCTAGAAGAGATAATATAAGAATTATTGGGCTACCCAAAAGCCATGGTAAGTAAAAAGCCTGGACAACACCTTTCAAAAAATTATCAAAGAAAACTGCCCTGACATATTAGAACTAGAAGACAAAATAGAAATGGAAAGAATCCACTGATCACCACCTGAAAGAGATCCCCAAATAAAAACTCCCAGAACATCATAACCAAATTCCAGAGCTCACAGATCAAGCAAGCAGCCAAAAAGAAACAATTTAGATATCCTGGGGCTACAGTCAGGATTACACATGATTTGCCAGCTTCCACTTTAAAGAACCAGAGGGCTTGGAATATGATACCAGAAAGCAGAAGAGTTAGAATTACAACTAAGAATCACCTACCCAGAAAAAGTGAATATAATCTTTCAGGGGGGAAAATGGACATTTAATGAATAGAAGATTTTCAAGCATTTCTAATTAGAAGACCAGAGCTGAATAAAAAATTTGACCTCCAAATAGAAACAAGAAAGAGAAAACATAAGAAATTCAGTGAGGTTAAACTGTTTATGTTTCTATACGGCAAGATAGTATTTGTAAGTCTTAACAACTTTATTACTATAAGAGCAATTAGAAGGAGTTTGTGTAGACAGAGGGTATGGATATAAAGTGATTTTGACAGGAAATAAAACAAAATAAAGAGATGAGAAAGAAAATTGCATTGGAAGAAAGAGGGGGAAGATTGAATGGGGTAAACTATCCCACATAAAAGAGGCATGAAAGAGCTATTATAATAGAGGGGGAAATGGTGAGGCGGGGTTGGCGGGCAAAGCTTAAACCTTACTTATCAAAATTGGCTCAAAGTGTGAATAACATATGCACTCAGTTGGATATGGAAATCTATCTTACCCTATAAAGAAGTAAAAGGGGATGGGGATAATAGAAGGGGAAGTGGGGACTGATAAAAGCGAGGGTATATTGGGGAATGTGGTGATCACAAGTAAAACACTTGTGCGGAGGGAAAGTTATCATAACTATCATAACATAGCATATAGTTATCATAACTATAAATGTGAATGGGATGAATTCACCCCCAAAAAGGAAGTAGATAGCAGAATGGATTAAGAAACAGAGTCTTACAATGTGTTGTTTACAAGAAACTCATTTGAAGCAGAAAGAGACATACAGGGTAAAGGCAAGGGGCTGGAGCAGAATCTATTATACTTCAGCTGAAGCAAAAAAAGCAGGGGTAGCAATCATAACCTCAGGCAAAGCAAAAGCAAAAATAGATCTAATCAAAAGAGAGAAAGAAGGAAACTATATCTTGCTGAAAGGTACCAAATACAATGAAGTCATATCAATATTAAACATATATGCACCCAATGGTATAGCATCTAAATTTTTTAAGAAGTTGAATGAGTTCCAGAAGGAAATCAATAATAAAATTATGCTAGTGGAGGACCTGAACTTTGCTCTCTTAGAACTAAATAAATCTAACCAAATAATAGATAAGAAAGAAGTTAATGAGGTAAATAAAATTCTGGAAAAGTTAGATATGATAGATCTCTGGAGAAAATTGAATGGGAATAGAAAGGAAACTACTCTTTTCTCAACAGTACATGGCACCTACACAAAAATTGACCATGTATTAGGATGTAAAAACTTTACAACGAAATGCAGAAAAACAGAAATAGTAAAAGCATCCTTTTCAGATCATACTGCAATAAAAATTACATTCAATAATGGACAATGGAAAGAGAGATTATAAATTAATTAGAAATTAAATAATCTAATCCTAAAAAGCAAGTGAGTCAAGGAACAAATCAGAGAAACAACTGATGATTTTATTAAAGAAAATGACAGTGAGACAGCATACCAAAATTTATGGGATGCAGCCAAGTAGTATTTAGGGGAAAATTTATATCTCTAATTGCTTACATCAATAAAATGGAGAAAAAGCAGATCAATGAATTGGGCATGCAACTAAAAAACTAGAAGAAAGAACAAATTAAAAATCCCCAATTAATCACCAACTTGGAAATCCTGAAGATCAAAGGAGAGTAAGAAAACCATTGAACTAAATAAAACTAGAAGCTGGTTTTATGAAAAAACCAATAAAATAGATAAACTTTTGCTTAATTTGATTTTAAAAAAAGGAAAAAGAAAACCAAATTGCTAGTATCAAAAATGAAAGGGGCGAATTCACCATCAATGGAGAGGAAATTAAGACAATTGTTAGGAGTTATTTTGCCCAATTATGTGCCAATTAATTTGACAATCTAAATGAAATGGATGAATATCTACAAAAATATAAATTACCCAGATTAACAGAAGAAATAAAATACTTAAATAACCTAATATTAGAAAAAGAAATAGAAGAAGCCATCAATGAACTTCCTAAGAAAAAATCCCCAAGACCAGATGGATTCACAAGCAAATTCTACCAAACATTTAAAAAACAATTAAAGTCAATACTATAAAAACTATTTGGAAAAATAGATGAAGAAAGAGTCCTACCAAATTCCTTTTATGACACAAATGTGGTGCTGATACCCAAATGAGGAAGAGCCAAAACAGAGAAAGTAAATTATAGACCAAATTTCCTAATGAATATTGATGCAAAAATTTTAAATAAAATATTAGCAAAGAGATTACAGCAATATGTCACAAGGATCATACACTATAGCCAGGTGGATTTATACCAGGAATGTAGGACTGGTTCAATATTAGGAAAACTATCGACATAATTTACCATATCAATAACAAAATCAACAGAAATCATATGATTATCTCAATAGATGCAGAAAAAACTTTTGACAAAATACAGCACCCATTACTGGGTGGAGTTGTGAACTGATCCAGCCATTTTGGAGAGCAATTTGGAACTATGCCCAAAGGGCTATAAAAATGTTCATACCCTTTGACCCAGCAATACTACTTCTAGGGTTGTATCCCAAAGAGATCACACAAGCAGGAAAAGGACCCATATGTACAAAAATATTTATAGCGGCTCTTTTTGTGGTAGCTAAGAATTGGAAATCAAAGGGATGCCCATCAATTGGGGAATGGCTGAACAAGCTGTGGTATATGAAGGTAATGGAATACTATTGTGCTATAAGAAATGGGGATGATACGGACTTCATAACAATCTGGAAAAACCTACACGACATAATGCTGAGTGAGAGGAGCAGAGCCAGGAGAACATTATACACAACCACAGATATGTGGATTCCGTGAGGACCAACCCTGACAGACTTCTCTCTTCTCAGCAACACAAGGTACAAAGACAACTCCAAAGGACTCACGATGGAGAATGCTATCTACATCCAGAGAAAGAACTATGAAGTATGAATGCAGATTGAGGCACACTTCATGCTAGCCTTCCCCCCCCCACACTTTTTTTTTCTTTTTCTCTCTTTTGTTTTTGTTTTTGAGTTGATTTTTTTTTTGGTCCTGTTCCTTCTTTCTCATGATTCATTTCATTGATCACGATTCTTCTCCATAACTTGACTAGTGTGTAAATTAATTCAATGCGAAGTTATACGTGGAAGTTATATGGGATTCCATGCCATCCTGGGGAGGGAGGGGGGGAGGGAGGGAAGAAAATCTGGAACTCAAAATTATGTAGAACCAAGTGTTGTAAACTAAAAATAAAAAAAAAATTAAAAAAATAAAAAAAACTAGAGAGCAGAGGAATAAATGGAGCTTACCTTAAAATGATAAGTAATATTTATCTAAAACCATCAGCAAGCATTATCTGTAATGGGGATAAGATAGAAGCCTTCCCAATCCAACTAGGGGTGAAGCAAGGATGTTCATTATCATCTCTATCATTTAATATCGTACTAGAATTGTTAGCTATAAGAGAAAAAAAGAAATTAAAGGAGTTAGAATAGGTAATGAGGAAATGAAACTATCATTCTTTGTAGATCATATGTTGTTATACTTAGAAAATCCTAGAGAATCAACTAAAAACTACTTGAAATTATTAATAACTTTAGTAAAGTTGCAGTATACAAAATAAACCCACATAAATCATCAGCATTTCTATATATTACCAACACTGTCCAGAAGCAAGAGATTGAAAGAGAAATTCCATTTAAAATAAATTTAAAATATATTGTAGACAATATAAAATACTTGGATGTCTACCTGCCAAGACAAACCCAGGAATTACATGAACACAACTATAAAGCACTTTTCACACAAATAATCAGATCTAAACAACTGGAAAAATATTAATTGCTCATGAGTAGGTCATGAGTAATAAAAATGATAATTCTACCTAAATTAATCTATTTATCCAGTCCCATGGCAATCAAACTATCAAAAATTATTTTACAAAGCTAGGAAAAAAATAATAAAATTAATCTGGAAGAACAAAAGCTCAAGGATATCAAGAGAATCAATGAAAATAAATGTGAAAGAAGGTAGTCCAGCCATACCAGATCTCCGACTGTATTATAAAGCAGTAATTATCAAAACAATCTGCTACTGGCTAAGAAATAGAGTGGTAGATCAGTGGAATAGATTAGGTACAAATTGTGTTATAGTAAATGACCATAGTAATCTAGTATATGATAAGCCCAAAGATCCAAGCTTTTGGAACAAAAACTCATTATTTGACAAAAACTGCTGGGAAAGCTGGAAAATAGTATGGCAGAAACTAGGTATAGACCAACATCTCACACCATATACCAAGATAAGGTCAAAATGGTTGCATGATTACACATAAAGGGTAATACCATAAGCAAATTAAGAGAGCATGGAATAGTTTGTTAGATTTATGGACAAGTGAAGAATTTAGGAACAAAGAAGACATAGAGAGCATTACAAAATGTAAAATAGATAATTTTTATTATATAAAATTAAAAAGTTTTTTACAAACAAAGTAAATGCAACCAAAATTATACGGAAAGCAGAAAACTGGGGGAGTATTTTTTTTTTGCAACGAGGATATGAACAGGCAGTTTTCAGACAAAGAAATAAAAACTATCCATAGTCATATGAAAAAAATACTCTAAAGCACTATTGATTAGAGAAATGCAAATTAAAACAACTCTGAAGTACTACCCCACATCTATCAGAGTGGCTAATATGAGAAAAAGGGAAAATGTTAGATGTTGGAGGGAATGTGGGAAAACTGGGACACTAATGCACTGTTGGTGGAGTTGTGAACTGATCCAATTTGGAGCTATTTGGAGAGCAATTTGGAACTATGCCCAAAGTGCTTTAAAACTGTGCATAGCCTTTGATCCAGCAATACCATTGCTAGGTTTATATCCCAAAGACATCCAAAAAAAGGGAAAAAGACCTATTTGTACAAAAATAATAATAGCTCTTTTTGTGGTGGCTAAGAATTGAAAATCAAAGGGATGCCCAACAATTGCAGAATGACTAAACAAGCTGTGGTATATGATTGTAATGAAATATTATTGTGCTATAAGAAATGACAAACAGGATGATTTCAGGAAAAACCTGGAAAGATTTACATGAACTGATGCATAATGAAGTGAACAGAACCAGAACATTGTACACAGTAACAGTGATATTATTTGATGAAGAATTGTGAATGACTTAGCTCTTCTCAGCAATACAATGATCCAAGACAATCCCAAAGGACTGATAATGAAGCATACTATCTGCCTCCAGAGAATGAATACAGACTGAAGCATTCTATTTTTCTCTTTCTTTCTTTCTTTCTTTCTTTCTTTCTTTCTTTCTTTCTCTCTCTCTCTCTCTCTCTCTCTCTCTCTCTCTCTCTCTCTCTCTCCCCCTCCCTTCCTTCCTTTCATTTTTTTTCTTTTACTTGAGTCATCTTATACAAAATGACTAATATGGAAATATTTTACATGTATAACCTGCTTACTGTCTCAGGGAGGGGGAGGAGAGGGAGGAATAGAATTTAGAACTCAAAACTTTAGATAAAAATGTTTAAAAATTGGGGAAAAAATAAGAAGAGATAAGCCTAGGCAAAAATGAGAGTGGAACAGAGAGTCGGTGAGGAGAGGAGGGTAGGATATTGCCAAAGAAAAAAATCAATAGGGCTTCCAGTAAATATGTAAACTCCTTAAGGATAGGCAGTGTTTCATTATTTGTGCTTAGTATGTGCATAAATGCTTGTTGATTAAATGATTTGGCCTGAACCCCAAGGTCTGAGGTCAAGAGAGAGGGTGAAATTAGG
Organism: Trichosurus vulpecula; assembly: GCF_011100635.1. Lineage (NCBI taxonomy): Eukaryota > Metazoa > Chordata > Mammalia > Diprotodontia > Phalangeridae > Trichosurus > Trichosurus vulpecula. Next base: position 77,455,817 of record NC_050573.1, read on the forward strand.
GGAAATCCTCAAGTTTTCAACCCTGAAAAGAGAGAAAATTGTGGAATTGGAGGAAGTAAGGAAGAGGATTAGATGGTTTGTTTTGTGGAGGGATGAGAGACAAAAGCACTTTAAACTCCCTTAGATCATGTTATCTTTACAACATCTCCTTGATGGATACATCTTAGATCAAGTGACTTGCCCAGGGTGAAATAGCTAGTCATTTTCAGGGATGGGATTTGAATGTAGACATTTTCTGACTTGAGCTATAGCATTCTCTTCATCTTGGCATCTAGGTGGGATAGAGTTCTGGAGTTGGAGTCAGGAAGCCTTGAGTTCAAATCCTGCTTCAGACACTTATTAGCTGTGTGAGTGTGGGGGACAAGTCATTTAACTTCTGCCTTCCTCAGTTTACTCTTCTGCAAAATGGGGATAAAATAGCACCTACCTCCCAGGGCCATTGTGAGGATCAAATGAGATGGCATATACAGAATACTTTGAAAACCTTCAAGTGCTTTCTCCACGGCAGCTGCCTCTCAAATCTTTAGCTCCAGCTTTATTTTACGTGATTAACTCTGTGTCCTGACCAAAATGAGCTAATGGACTTTGAGCAGGTCACTGCCCCCTCTGTGGGCCTGAGGGGGTTGAATGAGGTGAACCCTGGGGTCCCTTCCAATCAAATGCCTCTGATTTTGAGTCCCTTCAGTAGCCCCTCTGTGAAACTTCCCAGGGAGGAACACACACAAAGCATTTGCTGCCTGCCTTAAGCTCTCGCCCATCCCTGATTCCTCCAGTGTGCTTACAGGGACAGAAAGTGGGTGTCTTTTGGAGGAGCTGGGTAATTGGTAGAAAAGAGGGCTGGGTCTGGAATGAGAAAAGGGAGAAAGGGAGGACAGGGGAGGCAGTGTGAGAGGAGGTGGGGGTGAGGTGGGGTGTAAATTCAAAGGCTGCCACAGCATGACCAACAAGTCACTCTTTCTCCTTAGTAACCCTATCTAAAAAAATGGAAGGACTGGACTAGGCCATCTCTAAGGTCCCTCCAAGCTCAGATATCTGTTCACTGAATTTAATTCATCCTGTGTGCATCCTGTCTTTTTGTGAGGTCCGGGGAATTATTAGTCCTAGGATAATTAGATTTAGAGATGGGAGGGTGGTCGGTTAGTTAATGATCATTTCCATAATTTTATACATAACCCAAACCAGGGAGGCATGGCTCACGGAATAAATGATCTCCACCGATGAGGAGAGTCCCGTGCAAATAGGTTCTGAGGCTTGAATTACATACCGATAAGGAAAGGACCAGAGAAGGGTAAATAACTGGCCCAAAGTCACATAAATAATAGAGCTAGGTTCAAATTCTCATCTTCTAAGTCTGAACCCACTACCCCACAAGACATCTTGGCTGTGGAGACCTGGTATAAACCAGGGATGAGGAGTTAGTTGGGGCAGCCCCAGATCAATGAGTTTGAGCCCCAGATCCAATGGGTTTTGGAGCTTTGTGTGAAGGGCGTTTTCCATGGAGGGTGGCAAATTTCTGAAATGACAAAGGGAGCTCCTCTAACGGGCTTTCAGCTGTCTTGGGGCTACCTCGGAGATGACAGCTGAGAGTCAGTGGGGACAGACTCTTGTTAACAAAGCTGCCCTTCCTCTACCATCTACGAAAGGTAATTGACCACTCCCTCCCTCTCCCCTTCTGCTTTTTCTTCCTTCTTTCCTCTCTTCCAAACAGGAGCAGAGAAGATCAAATCTTTCATTCTGCACATGGGGGATGTGGGGATTGAAAGGGGAGGGAAAGGAATCTCTCCTCCCCCCGCCACAAAATCAAATGGGGGCACTTTGTTTCAGAAGCCCATAGCAGTGGTAGCTTGCACACAACACTCTCCAAGAGGGTAAATTAATGGATGATGTTGTTCACGAATCCCAAACTGCTCTGGGGGATTTTGAATGCCTTGGGCAGTGAGATCCCAGAATCTAGCCTTCTAAACCAAGAACGGAGCTTAAGATTGGATTAGATAAAAAAAAAAAAAATTATTAAAACCTTACCATGGGTCAGGCTCTGTGCTAAGCTGCGGAAATACAACCATAAACAAAAAAGATAGTTCCTGGCCTCAAAGAGCTTACCTTCTAGTGGGGAAAATAGGGCGTAAAAGGGAGCTGGAAATGGGGAGGGGGGAAGGGGGGAAGGTACTATCCAGAGAATCAGGAGCTGGCCCGTGCACTTCCTCAAAAGGATGTTCCAAGGAGGAACTCAGCAGTTTCGAGGAGGAAGGAGCTGCAGGGGTGAAGGCATCTCCAGGAAGGGCAGCTGGTGGGGAGGAGGTAAGAAGAAAGAGGATGGCCAATGGGGGCCCTGCCGATGGATAACTGGAGCCCTGATTGGAGGGTCGGGGTGAGACAGGGGATCTGGCTCTTGTTATCCCTCCCTGCTACTGCGGTGAGCTGCTCAGGCTGTGCATGGGAAGGAGAATATTGCTCAGCAACCTCCCAAAGTATCTTTTCCTTCCAAGGAGAATCTAATGGGCCGTTTAGAATTCTTTAGGTTTTTCTATTTGTTCACAGGCTCCTCCTGTGAATCCCTTGTACTTTATGTTTTTTTTTTCTGCATCTATGTGTGTGAAATAAAGGCTGTTCCACATGTCAATCAATCGATCAATAAACATTTATTAAGTGCTTACTATGTACAGGTACTGTGCTAAGCTCTAGGGATACAATAAGAGGCAAGAGACAGTCCCTACCCTCAAGGAGCTTACAATCTAATAAGGGAGACAACATGCAAACAAATATATACAAAGCAAGCTATATACAGGATAAAAAAAATAATTAAAAGAGGGAAGGCACTAGAATTAAGAATTGTTGGGAAAGGTGTTAGTTTGGGACTTAGAGGAAGCCAGAGAGGTCAGTAATTGGAGTGGAGGGCATGGGGGGCATTCAGAGAAAATGCCCAGAGCAGAGATGGAGCGTCCTATTTGTGGAAAAGCCAGGAGGCCAATGTCACTGGATTGGAGTGTGTACATGTTGAGGAGTGAGGTGTGAGAAGACTGGAGAGCTAGGAGGAGGCTAGGTTATGAAGGGCTTCAAATGCCAAACAGCATTTGCATTTGCTCCCACAGGCAATGGGAAGTCACTGGAGTTATTGATGCCCATGTGGTACGCTGAGTGCCCATACACAAACTGGGGACCCCATTTGGTGAAACAGACACAAGATCTACCATGAGCTTATTTTTGAGGACTGTTCCAGAAGAAAGCAACCAGCCAAAGAAAGAGAACTGACCCTTGCAAGCTAGACCCCTAGAGTTTTGAGGTGGAGGGGAGCCCAGGCCACAAGCTGTAATAATAACTGCCATTCACATAGCATGTTGTTTTGCCAAGCGCTTTACACACATTATTTCATTCAATCCTTGGTAACAACCCCGTGAGATGAGAACTGCAGATATGAGGAAACGGACCTTGAGATTTGCCTGGGGCCCATGGCTAGAAAGGGTCTAGAGCAAGCTGCAGGTCTTCCTTGCTCCAGGTCCAGCATGGTGTTCACTGCCCCACCAAAAATATGAATAACAAATTTCTTTTTTTATTAATAAACTCAAGGAGAATACCCTGAGAAAAGAAGTAACCACTGAAGAAATGTGACTGGATTTGCCACCATCGGATGTGTAAAGGGACTTTCAAGGAAAGCTGAGCATATCTGGGGACAATCTTAGTATCTGAGTTTGAAGCCTAAGAGGAAATCCTCCTCTCCCCAAGGGGGTCCTCCCATCCTGAGTGGGCCAAGCCAGGGTGAGCTCAGAGATGGTCTGGGCTGGGGGCCTGAAGGAGATAGGTTAGCATCTCAGAAGGGCCCCTTGTGAACGCAACTTTCAAGACTCTAAAGGGGCAGCTGGCCCCTGAAGCTCTCTTACCCTCTCTCTTAATTTCCTTTCCAACTCTCTTACCTCTATCGCAGCTAGGAAATGGCTAGAAACTTCCCTTCCCCCAGCTCCTAAAGCACTGAGTCAGCCCTTCTCAGGGGCTGTTCCCCTCTATTCCCCCTCCTCAAATTTCTCCCCACCCAACCCCACTTATTGTGGGCTTGGTTTAATGCTAACATTCAATTTGAGGCCCTTGGCCAGAGGCTGAGCTCAGCTTTTCCAAGAGAAGCCTTAAACTGCTGGTTAGGCAGTCAGACCACACAGCTCCCAGACAGCAGCCTGAGCCCCGAATGGCCCAGCCAAGCCCAGCCTGCACCAGGCCCTCTGGGGTCCCTCTTACTGGGGTAGTCACAACTCCCACATGGGACCTAAGAAAGAGGGATCCCAGGAGGCTTGAGAAACCTCCTCAGGGCAAAGACGCCCTTCTGCACTCCCAACTTCCTCACCCAAGGTCCCTTTGTGGATACTCCTTCCACCTGCTTCTGTGAAACCATCCAGGGCCCAGATTTCCTAAGGAAGGCAGGAAGATGGGGTTGTCAAGGGCCAGGAAGAACAAGGTCAGTGATTGGGCAGAAGGAGGGACAGGAGTGGGGCAGGGACATGAACAGGGACAATTCGGGACAGGGTAGCAGCAGCGCAGGCAGAGAGAAAGAGACAAGAACTGGATCAAAGAGCAGAGCAGAGCAAAGGAAGAACAAGGATAGAGGGAGAGCCAGGGCTGGGAGGGGAATGGGAGAAGCGTGACCAGAGGGTTGCCCAGGACAGGAGTAATGATGCAGTAACATCAGGAACAAAGACAGGGTCAAGGATGGGGCTGTGGCAGGGCTAGCAGGGAGCAAAAGAAAATGCAAACAAGATTGGATTCAAAACCAGACGTCCTGGGTCTGAATCCTAACTCTGCCACTCGCTGTTTTTGTGGCTTTGCACAAGTCATATCATTTTTCCAAGCTGTAGTTTCCTCATCCATAAAGTAAAGGAGTTGGATTCGATGACCTCTAACATCCCTGTTCATTTTAAAGTCCTTTTTCACCCTAAGATCTCATCTGACCAAACTCACAATATGTCACAGTAGAAGTGGTTATACTTATTGCCAGACTATTGCATGTAACCTATATGTAGCACCCCCTCTGGGAACCCCCCCCATACACACATACATATTACACTTTAGTATTACAGTTTGGGGATCTAGGAGTTGACTACTCCTAAGTTCCAGGGTGCTCTGTGGCCCTAGAGTCCTAAAATTATAGCTCACAAGCCCCCATCACTGCATTTATCTTTAATAGTCAGCAAGTAGACACAAATAGCTAAGAGCAAAACCATTTACTAAGACAGCATAGTAAAACCAGTAGCTACAAAACATTCCTCCTGTAAAACAGCAGTATATTCTGTGATAAATACTGGTAGTGAAGAACACACATGGAACAAAGGCAACTCACACTTCTGGTACTTTGGGGCCCCAGTGGCCTTTTCTCTTCTCATGGTAAGCTCACACTGTTCTCCTGTAGGCTTGGCATCTTTGATGGGCAGGTGATAACAGTAACTGTCATTGCGCTTTGTTTTAAAACATTAATATTTTGTCTTTACATTACCCGCGCCTTTCTGTGATTTCATCAATCTGTATCAGTGAAGGTGGGAAATAAAGATTAAAGATTAATCCCCCTTTCTACATATACTTTGAATAAAACTGCATATGTTGTTCTATGTCCATGCATGCGCCAATTATTACTGCACATTTTCTGGTTTTGTTATTTTTGACTATTCATATTTATTTGCTTGTGTACTGGTGTTCCACTTGTAGCATTGCTAGATGTTCCTATTAGCTCTACATTTATTTGGTTTATTTTTATTTGCTTATACAGTGATGTTATATATGTAATCTTGCTCTATAGATCTGCTACCTAGGGGTTGTTTTGCTATTGGTTATGCATTTTTTCTTTTTTGTGCTTATTTATCTATGTACTCTGGGTATGCATGTGCCATTAATATGTATATATGTGATATATCATGCAAACACTTCAGATAACTACTCACTGATGATGCAGCAAGTCAAGGAATGCTTGAATTGTGCTATATCTAGTGCATTCAATGCTAATGTGCTTGTGGTATAAACAATAACATTGAATAATTATCTGTAATGTTAGGATGATCAATCTGAATGGACTGGATACTAAAGTCTATGATGACACTTATGATGCATTTTTTGCAAATGTGTAAATATATAACTTTGAAGGGGCTAGAAAATCTTTGCTTGAGGAAAGGCATGTGACTGGATCCATGCTGATCTCTAATCTATTTAAATTATTTTCCCTATGGTCCAAGAGGAAAATAGTGATGGAGGGTGAAGATATTAAAGGTGCTAAGGATTGCCCTCACCCTTCTACATTAGAGTCTGGCATCTGACAACTCAGTTAGCCAATCCTTAGGAAGTCTCTGAAACCCAATCAGGCATGTCTCATAAACATCCTTCCCCCTTTCTAATACCATGACAGGTATAGGGAGAGAACCTGGAAAATAGCAACAGAGACAGGAGGGAAATTAATTCAATTCAATTGAGTTAATTCAACAAAAATATGTTTAGCACTTATTTGTTAGGTACTATGTGAGCTGCTAGAGGATAGTAAAAGTCCTTGGGATAAAAAAAGTCTCACCAGAAAGGGGGAAATGATTTGAATTTTATGGTCTCAGGTTTTGAGCATTTTCTTTTGGTTGGGTTATTTAAAAAAAAAACAACTGTATTTAAAGCCATATTTTAAAAATGCTCCAAATTATTAAGAATTGGAGAAATGTGAATTAAAACAACTCTGAGGTTCCAACTCACATACATCAGCTTTGTAACATTGACCAAAAAAAAAAAAAAAGGAAAATGACAACTGCTAGAGGGGCTGTGAGAGAAAAAGTCACAGTGATACACTATTGGTGGAGCTGTGAATTGGTCCAGCAATTCTAGAAAGCAATTTGGAACTATGCCCCAAAAGTTAATAAACTGTGTATGTCCTTTGAACCAGCAATATCACCACTAGATCCAAAGATATAAAAGAAAGAACAAAAGGTCCTGTACGTATAGAAATATAGCAGCTCTTTTTGTATATGCAAAGAATGGAAGTAAAGGGTTACTCGTCAACTGGGAAATGGCTGAACAAAGTATGATATAAGAATGTAATGGAATATTCTTGGGCTGTAAGAAATGAAGAAAGAGATGGTTTCAGAGAAACCTTGGAAGACTTGTATGAACTGATGCAGAGTGGAGTGAGCAGAAGCAGGAGAGCAATTTATACTATAATACCAACATTATAAAAATGAACAATTTTGAAAGACTCAAAGGTTCTGATCAACACATGATCAATTGTGATTCCAGAGGATTTATGAGGAAGCATGCTAACCACTTGCTGATAGAGAAGGAATGTACTCAAGATGCATAATGAAATACACAGTTTTAAACATAGACAATATGGGGATTTATTTTGATTGACTATGCTTATTTGTTATAAAGGTTTTATATTTATTTTTCCTGGTGAGGAGAAGAGATAGAAAGAGGAAAAAAAGGACAACATTGAAAAAAATACAAATAAAAACGTGTGGGGGAAAAAAAGACAATCCTGTCTTCCATGACATTCCAAGTATTCACATAAGAGATGAGGACTATTTCCTTTTCTTGTTGAGTCCTAGACATAAGCCAAATTTTGATGTTCCCATGGGAAGTACTGAGTAAAGACAAAATGAGACAAATTCTGATATTCTAAAGGGCCAAAAAGATTTGGGTGAGAAGCCACCTAGATTGCATCTGGTCTATGGAAACTCAGTGCTTCCATTTTGGACTAAAGGTTACACAAAACCAAAAATGAAATAGACCCTGACCTTAAGGAGTTTACATTTGACTAGGGACAGTCTTACGTAATACAATATGTATACAGATGAATAAACAGATGATAATTTAAGGAAGAACAGAGTGTTAATAACTGGGGGATGTGGAGCACCAAGGAAGACTTCTCTGTAGCTGATCCCTGAAGGAAGCTATAGGTTCTATGGAGTAGATGTGAGGGAGAAGGAAGTATATACTGGCATGGGGAAATAACCTGAGGAGAGCTGGAACTGGTGGCCATGGGAGTGGAGAGAAGACTTAGCAGCTGATCATATATGGAACATGAGGGGCAGGGAATAGCCAAAGATGACTCCAGGGTACTAGATCTAAGGAACTGGATTGATGATGGTACGCTCAACAGAAAGAGGAAAGTTAGGAAGAAGGATCCAGCTGGCACTATAGGAAGGAAGATAAGAGTTCTGTCTTGAAAGGGGTGATTTGGAGAAGCCAAGGTAGAGATTTCCAGCAATTCACAATGTGGGTTTGGCTGTTTAGGAGGGAGATTAGAGTTTGTTATATAAATTTGGGAATTATCTGTTTAAGAAGATAATTGAACCCATGGGAGCTGATGAGAATGTAGAGAAAACAAATGAGACCCCAGAGCAGGGCCTTGGGTTACACCCACGCATAAGGGTTGGGGCTTGCTGGATGATGCAATAAGGGAGACTGAAAAGGAGCAGACAGACATGTAGGAGGAGAATCAGGAGAGAGCCATCCCAGGGAAGCCAAGGGAAGACAAGACTGGAGAGAGGTCCTGTGGCAGGAGCTCAAACAGCAAGCATCAGGTTTAGCAGTCAAGAGATCACTGGGAATCATTCCAAGAGTAGTTGCAGTCAATCGATGATGGAAACATAAACCAGATTGCAAAGATTTGAGGAGTGGGAGGTGAGAAGATAGGGGCAATAAGTGTAGAAAACTTTTCCACTAGTTTGGCTATGAAAAGAAGAAGACATAAAATATGATTGCTTGCTTGAGGAGGGTATCTGGGCCAAGTGAAAGGAGACAGGGAGATCTGGGCCTGTTTGTATGCAGTGGTGAGCAAGAAAATGAGAAGGAGGTGGGGGACAGAGAGAAGGAGAAAGAGATGAAGAGGGAGAAGAGAGGGAGAGAGAGATGAAGAGGGAGAAGAGAAGGAAAGAGAAAGAGAGAGAGAAAGAGAGAGAGGAAGAGAGACGAAGAGAGGGGAGAGAGATGAAGAGAGAGAAGAGAGGGAAAGAGAAAGAGAGGGAGAAAGGGAGAGAGAGGGAGAGAGAGAAGAGAGAGAAAAAGAGAGGGAGAAGGGGAGAGAGGGAAGGAGAGAGAGATGAAAAGGGAGAGGAGAGGGAGAGAGAAAGAGAGAGAAAGGGAGAGAGGAAGAGAGACGAAGAGAGGGAAAAGAGATGAAGAGAGAGAAGAGAGGGAAAGAGAAAGGGAGGGAGAAAGGGAAAGAAGGAGAAAGAAAGAGAGAAAGAGAGAGAGAGAGAGAGAGAGAGAGAGAGAGAGAGAGAGAGAGGGAGAGAAGAGGAGAGGAGAGGAGAGAAGAGAAGAGAAGAGAAGAGAAGAGAAGAGAAGAGAAGAGAAGAGAAGAGAAGAGAAGAGAAGAGAGGAGGTGGGGGAGAGAGAGGAGATGGAAAAGAAAAAAACAAGCCAGAAACAGAAACTTCATGACAGAGAGAGAGAAAATGGTCCAAAGCAGAAGCTCCAGAGAAGATAGGAGGAGGCCGGGATCAAGGGCATAAAGAAAGGGGGTTGGTCTTGGCAAGAAAAAAGAGCCAGTTCTTCCTCATAGACTGAAGGAAAGGAAGAGAAAATGGGGAATAATGTAGTGAGGATTTGCGGGGGTGGAGTAGGGGAGAAGGAAGGAGCTTTGATATTCTCCACAAAGTAGAAGGCCCGTCCTTGTCTGAGAGAGAGAGGGGAGGCTCAGGGCCGGGGGATGCGGCTGTGTTGGGCCAAGGCAGATCACTTCCTTACTTCTCTGGGCATTCAGTTCTCCCACTTATAAATTGTGGGGGCTAAACCAGAGCATAGAACTAAGGACTGGAAGGGGCTTAGAGACAGCCTAGTTCAGCCCACTCGTTTTTCAGGGGAGGAAACAGATGATCTCCAGGGTCCCTTCCATCCTTAAAATACCCTAATCCTTTGATCCTGTGACAGGATAAGGGGCACAGGAACAGGGTGACAGACAGGAACAGGGACAGAGACAAGGCAGGGCCAGAGGTGATAGGCAGCGTGGGGTGGTGGAAAGAGGAGTTGGTCTGGAGCCCAATGGAAACCAGCTCTGATGTTTGAGTGAAGTGTTTTATTCCTTTCTTTATTCATTAAATAAGGTGGTTGCATTAGGTGATTTCTAAGATCTCTTCTAATTCTAAAGTCCTGAACTGTTATGGGAGAGGCAGAGACAGGGTCAGGGGAAGGACGGGGTGGAGGCTTTTATGTTCAAAGTAGCTAAAGGGCCTCTTGGTTCCCAGCTCCAGCCCCATCATGGCTGCTCTGTGGGGGAAGGGAGCCAGTGCTCTGGGTCCTAAGCTGGTGAAACCTGCAGGGCCAGGTGGCTGGGTGTGCAGCTGCAAGAGCCCCAGGCTCCATCAAGCCCAGACAAGCTGGTCCCTCAGAACATGGCAAGAGCCCCAGGCATGCAGAGCCAGGCTGGGCCTGTTTTGCTTCAACAGAGAACTGGGAGGGGGCAGGGTGGACAGAGCTGAAAGCCCCCTTCACATTTCCTCAACAAGAACATAGACAGTCAGCTTGGCCCAGGTCCTGGGAGTGGACAGGGAAAGGAAGAAGGGTGGGAGAGGAAGGGAGTCAGCTGGAGAAGGTCAATGGCCAAAGAGCAGGAGAGGGGACAAGGCTTCATCACTGAGCATCCAACCAGAGCCCAGAAAAGGCGTCGGGACTTGGGAAATAGCCAAAGGCAGCACAATGCAATGGAAAGGGCATATGCCCTGGAGTCGAAAGATCCCAGTCAAAAGATCTGTGTTCAAATCTCAGCTCTGCTATGACTCACTGTGTTACCTGAGTAAAGTCCCTTCTCTTTTCTGAATCTCAGTTACCTCATCTGAAAAATAAAAGGTAGCCTGGCTACATCAGGAGTTCCTAACATTTCCTAACATAAAAGAAGAAAGCAGGATGGGGAGAGACAGAGAAAAGGAGAGAGAGAGAGAGAGAGAGAGAGAGAGAGAGAGAGAGAGAGAGGGAGAGAGAGGGGGGGGGGAGAGAGAGAGAGGGAGAGAGAATAAAGAAGGAGGAAATGGAGGAGGAAAAGAAGAAGATAGGGAGAGAAAGAAATGGTCTCTTTTGGGGGCAGCTAGTGAAGCATATGGATCTCTTATTATAACTTCTTACTGCATAAAATACATAGAATTACAAAGGAAATCAATTATATTGAAATACAGTTATCAAAAAAATTTTTAATAGACCCAGGCTAGACTAGCTGATTCCTCAGATTCCCTCTCAACTCTAAATCCTATGATCTTTCTGCTGCTTCTCTCAAAGGCCTGATCTAACTCTCCCCACCTGTGGCTTCTCCTTGGGGTAGGGAGAGGAAGGAATTACAGGTATTAGTATGGCTTTCTAACTCAGCTTTTGCACTTGAAAAACACCCAGAAATGTCATACTCCACCCTCCCTCCCTGGTTCCAGGAACTGAGGTGGTATTCATGTTATTCTAGGGGAGATGTGATGGCCCCACCCAGGGGTATCCAATTTCCCCACCACTGATGGTGCCAGGACCATAGCAAGGGGAAAGAAGTAAGAGCCAGCCTCCTTCCCCCTTTCCCAGATCAGCAGGGGCTTAGGAAGGCTCTGCGCTTCCTGGGCACAATTAGAGACCTAGGAGGAATTCTTTAGGGGCCCCTGGGCAAACAGGAACCAAGACAGGAAATGAACTAGCTCCCAAAGGCCTTCAATGAGCAGGCTTTGGTGAGACTTAGGGATAAGACTTTACAAGCTCCAACCCTACTCTGGCTCTCCTCCATCCTCACAAAAGGCTGAGCAGTCCCATGCTTTGGGTGTCTCCCCTTAGTCGCCAAGGCAATGCCTTTGTTCCAACTGACTCCTAGGGCAAAAATACCTCCTTCCACCCCACAGATTCAGCCTGCCATCCAAGTCCCAACTAAGGTGGCATCTCCTCCAGAGCATCCTGGCTAATCCAATCTGAGTATCTAATAAACTAGGATCACAGTGTTTAGCTGGAAAGGACTTTCAATATGACCTAGTACAACCCTGAGAATAGTACCATATAATAAGAAAGGGCTGTCACACTTGTGACAACCCACAATGATAAGGCAAGAATTATTACGCCCGTTTTATAAGTAAGAAAACAGATTCAGAGAGAGGAAATCACCTACCCTCAGGCACAGCTAGAGTCAACATCAGTGCCAAGATGTCTACATCTTGGCACCCCTTATGAAGCCTTCTCTCCTTTGACCACTTCTTCCCATGGCAGTCTTCCATCCTCTGCTTTTTTTCTGTCCACCTCTGTCTTATGGCCCTTCCTTAACACAGCCTGCCTTCCCTAATGCCCCCTGGACAATGACTATCTCCCTTACACCTCAGAAATTACCTTACCCCCTCTTCAATGCACTCATCATGTGCCATTGTACGGTTTTGGCTTTTCCATTTGTGTTTTCCCCATTGGTAAACTATAAGCTTTATGAAGGAAGGCACTATGTCTCTGTCTATTGAGTCCTAGAACTGAGGGTGAAAAGAACCACAGAGGTTCTCTAATCCAACTAGTCCCGAGCTTTTTTTGTTTTCCTCTTCGCCCTCTATATGCTCTGCCTCGGGTGATCTCTTTAACTCCTCTGGGCTCAATTATCATCTCTCCTAAGCTCATTGCCATGTCTAGACATCTCTGCGAAGCTCCAATCTCACATCACCAGCTGCTTCTTGGACATCTCAAACTGGAGGGCCTGGAGACATCTCAAACACAACATGTCATGATTCTTCTCCCACTCCCCCCAAAAAGCAAAACCCTTTCTGCTTTACCCAACTTTCTTAACACTATTAGGACACCACTATCTTCCTTGTCACCTGGACTCACAATCTTGGTGGCATCCTCTATATTCCTCTATATTTCATTATCTTCATAGAGTCTCTCCCATACACAGCCCCTTCTCTTCACGACCACAGCCACCACGATAGGAGAGCTGACCATCACTTCACTGCTGCAACAGGCCTCCTGATTGACCTCCCTCTCCCTACTTCAAGTCTTTCCCTATTCCAATCTATCCTCCACTTAGAACCAAAATAATTTCCCCAAAGGGCAGGTCTGGCCATGCCAAATCCCATCCGCAGTTCCCAATATAATAAACTCCGGTACCACCCTATTACCTCCAGAATCAAATATAAAATTCTCTGGCATTTAAAGCCCTTTACAGGCTGGCCCCTCCTCCCTTCCCAGTGTTCTTACAGCTCATACCCCTGCACATACTCTAGGATACAGGGTGCTGTTTCCCACACAGGACACTCCACCTCTCATCTCCAGGGATTTTCACTGGCCAAGCCCTACGCCTGTCATCCTCTCCCTCCTCACCTCCACCAATGGGCTTTCTTGGCTTTCTTCAAGATTCAACTTAAATCTAACCTCCAAGAATCCTTTCAAAGTTCCTCTTACCCTCCCCCACAGTTAGGGCCTTCCCTCTGAGGTTGCCTTCATTTGCCCTGTACTGTATACATCTTCTATGTCCATAGTCCTTTGTATATTTTCTCCCTCATTAGAATATGAGCTCCTTGGGTGCAGAGGAGCAGTGTTTTGTCTTTCTTTGGACCACCCTTCCCCACTGCCCCTCGCTGAGCACAGTGGCATGTGGTAAAGACATAATAATAAATAATGCTTGTTAACTGATAAGATATTGGAGCAGGTATCATGTATGGCCCAGGCCCCACTGAGGACTTTGGGATCTCACAGACCAAGGCTGATCTAGAAACTGACCCCAAAGGCTCAGCTTTTCTCTTTGGTTCATTCTAGTCACCTACCCTGAAACTTTATTCTCGTGAAATCTCCTGATAAAAGGTGTGGCTCATGTCTAGTTTAAACAAAATTCAGGTAAACAGGGTCTTCAGCTCCTTCACAGGGACTATACAATGCATTACAGGTATGGGATATGGGATAACCTTTACTTAACTTATTTTGTATTTGAGATACAAAAGCCTCCTAGGAGCCCTTGACCAAATACAGAAACAGAAAACCCACTTAATCTCCTGGGAAAGGAAAAACATTTGGGTGGATACTGAATCATCACTCCACTTCCCATCAACTACGTAAGAAAGTGGTGGTGATTTAAGGGAGGCTTGACAAGGTCCCACTTTTTCAACTCCTGACTCCCAGGCCCCATAGGATAGGGCTCAGGTCTTCCATCTTCAGGTCCCCACTCCTGCCTCACGTCCCATGGCAACTCTCCTCCTTCTCTTAGGCACAGGCTATTGAAGAAATCTTCCCCTAGTTGGCCTTGGCTTCAAGCCAACTAGAGGCTGGAACTCCTCAGGGACTCAGGAATGCAGGAATTTGGGATTTCCCAAGAGGTAACCCTCCAAGGTATGAAAGATCTGATCTCAGGAATTCTAATCTCTGACCTATTCCAATAAAAGGAAACAGAAAGGCAGAAGGTGACCAGTCAGTGGAGGTCTAGGAAATTCCCTCACCATACTGCTGGGGGTGGGGAGCCAGGGATGGAAAGTGAGAAATTTGTGTGTCCTTCCCCCACCCCATCCTCTCCTCCTGCCTCTTTGCTTCACTTTGGTCTGAAAGTCTGTAGCCAGAATGGACTTTGTTTTCTTTGAATGACTCAACTTGCCTCGTTGAGCTTCCCTGGACGCTGGGGCTTGCTCTTCCGGGGCAGGACCAGAGCTTCCTGTGTGATGAGTCGTGGGGCTGGCTGAGGGGAAGTGTGTTAACGTGGTCTACGCTAGGGGGAAGGGCCAAGTCAAGAACCAATCGGCCCTGGTCGTTCAGACGGCGCTTGATGATGTCAAAAACTCTATAAGAGGGGAGAGGACAGCTTGAAGATCCTCCTTTCCTTTTCCGGTTGGAGCCAGAGACGCCTACAGCCGAAGCTGAGCTGCCGGTAGCAGAGCTGACTAGAGGCTAGTGGGTGATCTTCTTACCGTAGAGGGGAAGCATGTATACGATTTTGCCTTATACCATCTCGCTTCTCTGTGGCCTCCTGGTTACTCTTATAAGGCGGACTTATTGGGCCTGGAAGCTTTTGATGAAAATATCAAAATGGGGACGCTGGTTTGTGGGCTTGTTATTGTGGAGTGTAAATACATGCTTTAGTTCTCCTGCCTTCTGCCTAGAGAATTCCTTATATCCTGCGGTTCCGGACCTTTTAGGCACATATGAGATTCTCTTTGAAATCAAAAATTCTGCCTTCCTAATATATTTGGCGACGAGGTGGATGGGATCGCTAGATATAAGATCTCTGTTCAGAAGCAGAAGAACTTCAGAGGAAGAGATGAATATCCCAGGGTGGGAGGATCCATTTTATTCCTCCTTAGCAAAGGAATTGGCTAAAAAAGCCGGACCCTGTGAAAACTGGGAACCAAGGCTACAGAGAGGAGATCCTAAGGATTTGGAAAGGTGTTTGCAAGAGGTTGGGATTCAGTCAGGGGCATCACTGTCTAGGCAAAGCTGGATAGTGTTATCAGCCTACCGGCTAGTATATGAAAGATTGAGATTAAGTGAAAGAGATGGGGGCACTCCTACCCCACAGCAAGAACGGGAATCTCAGATAGCAGGAGGACAAATTGCTGCTCAAGAACCCAATGACTCAGATGAGAACTTTTCTATTAATGTGGCTAGGAGCAACAGGAGGCCAAATAAGCCAAGAGTGCATCCCAACTCAGCCCAGACCAAGCCTGACTGCCTGCTTTGTCCTTGCCATGGTGGCAGGGGAAGCGAGTGGGGGGAAAATGAGACAGTGTTAGGGGCTGAGACAGAAAACGCTACTAGGGTTCAGGACATCCCTCGCACAGAGAATGGGAGATGGTTAAATACTCAGACAAGCGTTCGTCCCGTAGAGAGGAGGAGGACAGAAACCAGAGGTGGCAATTTAGTTACGAGGGAATTTCAGGAAGATTTCTCACCACAAGAGGTCACAGATATTTTGAGTAGATTCAGCCAAAGAGTAGGAGAACCATTAATATCTTGGATGGTAAGGCTCAGTGATCAAGGGGCCGGTGGAATATTAGTAGATAAGAGGGACTGTATGAGATTCATAGGTATCAGCCTCGATCCTCTAGTTCAGCAAGCTTTTAGGGAACATCATCAGCGAGGAGATGATGCTAGCAGGACTACTCTGTTGGCATTAGCTGCTGCGGGATGCAATAAGAGATATACTAATGATTCTATGTGGCCCACTGAGCACAGACCCTGGTATTCACTTAAAGATTGTATCATGAGACTAAAGGAGGAGGTAATGAAGACTGCTATTATGACAGGAACTGCAGACAAATATTACAATGATCCCATAGGAATCCCTCATAGGAATTTAATAATTAGGACAGCTCCCCCTGCTTATAAACAACTAATTTTGAATCTGTTACTTGGGGAAGTAGGGAGCCATCTTACAGAGGTGATAAGTAAGATTTTACAGTTACATGACTTAGGAGACTGGGGAAGGGACAGATCTCCTCGAGAGAGAAGGGTTATCAGCCAGCAAACTTGGCGCCAGCAAACTTGGCGCCAAAATGGAGTGACAAGAAAAGAAATGTTCACTGCTCTATTGAGAGCAGGGGTAGGTTTTGAAATGATAGATGGCATTCCAACCAATGAATTGTACAGGATGTACCGAGATAAAGGACTCGATAACAGGAGAGATGGGGAAATAAGAACTGCTCCTGCAAATGCTACAGATGGTGAACCTTTATACCCAAGTGAATCACATGCCAGGGAATACTAGGAAACAGGCCAGGCCCCAGTCCAAATTAAGGAAATACGTAAGCTGGATTGCATACCTCACATTAACTTGACCATATATTGGAAAAATGGGTCAAGTACAGTAACTATGGCATTAATAGACACTGGGGCCGAGGCCACCCTTATCTATGGGAATCCAGACAAATTCAGCTACGGAACTCCTATTACCATCACAGGACTAGGAGGGACTGAAATATCAGCCAGACAAGTTAAATTGATGATGAAAATTGGACAGTTGCCCAAGAAAGAATATAGTGTGGTTGTTGTGCCTATTCCTGAATACATCATTGGAATAGACATTTTGAAGGGTATGACCTTAAATTTACCTGAAGGGAAATACCAATTTGCTGTGAGGAAAATAGGAATTAATGCAGTCTTAGTGGGGAAAATCAAGATGGATCCAATCACTTTGCCCGAACCTTCTGAAGTAATTACTTTGAGGCAATATCGTGTGCCAGGTGGGCAAGATGAAATTGCCAACACTATAAGAGAATGTGTTGAGGCAGGAGTGTTAGTCCCTACAACTACTCAATGGAACAACCCTGTCTGGCCAGTCCGAAAGTCAGATGGGACATGGAGGATGACAGTAGATTATAGACAGCTGAACAAAGTGACTCCTCCCTTGTATGCTGCTGTTCCAGACACGGTTACTTTAATAGAGAGAATACAAAAACATGAAGGGACTTGGTATGCAGTTATTGATTTGGCCAATGCCTTCTTTATGATCCCAATAGACCCCAAGCAAGGCCGACAGTATACATTTACACGCCTGCCACAAGGATATATTTATAGCCCAACTATTTGCCACAGGATTGTAGCTGAGCATTTGGATGAATTAAAGCTACCTGGTGTACAGCTTACACATTACATAGATGACATCATGATACAGGGAAAGAATATAAAGAAGTGGAGGAGAGTTTAGCATTATTAACTGACCATATGAAAAGCAAAGGATGGGAAATCAACCCCGCAAAGGTTCAGGGGCCAGCTCAAACTGTAAAATTCTTGGGGATACAGTGGAATAGAGGACTGCGAGAAATTCTCCCACAAGCTCGACAAAAAATTCAGGATTTTCCCACCCCTACTAATAAGAAAGAGGCCCAAAAGTTCATAGGGCTATTTGGTTATTGGAGACACCACATCCCACATTTGGGACCCTTGTATAAAGTCACCAGAAAGAACTATGAATTCGATTGGGGCCTTGAACAAAGTAGAGCTTTTGAGGAAGCAAAGGCTGCTATACAATTAGCTCTGGACTTATGGCCTATGCAAAATGGGCCAGTGGAGTTACAAGTGACTGTACAAGATGACTATGCAAATTGGAGTCTGTGGCAAAAACAACAGAGCCGAAGTGTACCTTTAGGCTTTTGGTCAAGGAAACTGCCCTCATCTGGAGTGCAGTATACACCTTTTGAGAAGCAGCTGTTAGCTGCATATTGGGCTTTAGTAGAAACTGAGCAACTAACCCTGGGTCATGAAGTGATATTAAGGCCTGGAATTCCACTTATGACTTGGGTAATGAGTACCCCAGCTTCTCACAGAATTGGACATGCACAAGAGGCGAGCATAATCAAATGGAAGTGGTATATTCAGAATAGGTCCAGAGCAGGCAAAAGTGGAGTTTCTGCTTTACATGAATCGGTGGCGAACATTGGCACTGAGAGAAATGAAAAACCCATTGAATCTAAGCAACAGATGGTGCCATCCTTAGTGAAATGGAATAATGGGTATGATGGACTAAGTGTAGAACAGAAGAAACACGCTTGGTTTACTGATGGGACAGCAAAATATTTAGGACAGAAGAGACATTAGAAAGCAGTAGCCTATCACCCCTGTACTAGGCGAACTCTGGAAAGTTCTGGGATAGGGGGAAGTAGCCAATATGCTGAACTGATGCCAGTACATCAGGCCATCAGAATGGAGAAGGGAGGACAGTGTCATATATTTACTGATTCATGGGCGGTAGCTAATGGATTAGCTACTTGGATGCCTATATGGAGGAATCAGAATTGGGAGATTCATGGCAAACAAGTTTGGGGTAAAGAGTTATGGGAAAATATATGGGACATGTCTTTGGTTACGGATTTGTCAGTTTTTCATGTTGATGCTCACGCGACCCTGACCACACCAGAGCGTGAGTACAATGCACACGCGGATTGACTAGCAAAGATTGCCACTGAATGTATTGTCCCTACTCCAACTCCAACTGATGACTCAGCCTTAGCAAGATGGGTCCACCAGACCGCCGGCCATTTAGGGGTCCAGGCCACCCACCGATGGGCACAGGATCGGGGTATCAGTATCTCTCATGCATTGTTAAAACAAATAACAGAGGGGTGTTGTATATGTCAATTAGAAAAAGAACGAACTCTTCCTAGGATAGTAACTGGAGAAATAGCAAGGGGAAAAGTTCCAGCCCAAATTTGGCAGATAGATTATATTGGCCCACTACCCCAGGATAAAGGATGTAAATATGTATGTACGTGTGTTGACACCTATTCAGGTGTACTAGTGGCTTGTCCTTATAAGGACGCAACTCAGAAAAACACCTGTAAAACCCTAGATATTGTAAGTTTATACTATGGAACCCCAATGCAGATTCAAAGTGACAATGGGTCACATTTCAAGGGCAAAGAAGTGAAAAGATATTGTGTGTTGAACAATATAGAATGGATATATCATATTCCATATTACCCACAAGCATCTGGGCTAATTGAAAGAATGAATGGATTGTTGAAAGAACAGCTGAGAAAATTAAGCTCTAATAATTCATATCGACATTGGAAGGATAATTTGTCTATTGCCTTACGTAATTTGAATAATACGCCCTTAGTGGGGAGTACACCTCTAGCCAGAATGATGACCCCAAATTTGCAGATTAGAGAACAGCAAACACATGAGATCCAAAATATTGAATTTTGGACTGTGAGGGAAGATGTCCCCCTACCATGTCCAGGAACACCTGGTTCGGCAGGATATGATTTACATTGTATAGAGAATTTTAGGTTGAATAGGAAAGAGATAAGAAAAACCCCTACTGGAGTATGTATGAGAATCCCCAAGAATCATTTTGGACAGATATTACCTAAACCAGGATTAGCAGCTCAAGGAGTACATGTATTGGCTGGAGTGATAGATTCGAATTATCAAAAAGAAATTGTTGTGACACTCCAGAATTTGGGTGAAAAACCTGTACAATTTGGTAGGAATGATAGGATAGTTCAAGTGATTATTATCCCCTGTGAAAAAATACCCTTTGTGAAAACTGACCCTCCTCCCAGAATAACTACTAGAGGGGCAAAAGGGGCTTGCTCCATTGATAGAATAAAGTTGGGAGCTAAGGTATGGGTAAAACGGAAGCCAGATGATATTCCAAAGGCTGCAGAAGTCATAGCCCATGGGAAGAACAACACTGTAACAGTTGTCTATTCAGGGGAAGATAATTACCAAATCGTGCCCCTAAACCATATATTTTACCATGAATAGGGCTATAATATTAGATTCACGGACCCACAGGTATGGCTGATGCTGGTGATTGACACAAGCCACTCAGAGGGAAGGTGACTTTGTGTGATTAACGGATGAAAGCTTGTACATCTGGGGAAAGTCTGGGAGGACAATCCTAGTCTATCTAGGATGGGATCCTCCTGGTTTCCCTTGTACATCTGGGGAAAGGCTGGGAGGACAATCCTGGTCTCCATCTAGGGTGGGATCTTCTTGGCTTAGTTTCCTCATTGTGTTCCGTTTAGAAACATTTCCCATCTGAGTTTGGCTCTGATATTGGATCTCTGCATAACTGAAATTTCAACTAAACTGGAGATGATTTTATTTAAAGGATAATAGCCCATACTTGCCTACTCTTTTTGTTTTCTGTTTTAGTTAACCTTGTCGCTAGTTCTGTCTCCTGCAGGTTTAAGCACCCTGCAGTTTCCGGTGACTGCCTAAGTACGTAGCATTCTTGGAATTCCTGCCAGCTCGCTAAAGAACTGAACTCTGGAATGGGACTATTTGGTGCAGGGACACCTCTACATCCAATTTCAGCAAGAAGAAGCTATGGAAAATGAGACCTTCACCGCTTACCCCAAGATTTTGAGCCCCAGTTGTTTGAGGGGGGGGAATGATGATAGTGTTCTGTGTACTTACTTTGTGTTATCCTTGCTATATTGTTTTATTGTTATGATATTATTGATCCTATGTAATGGATACGAAGATCTAGGGGTGGACATTTGAATTATTAATAATTATTTTGGGATGATTGAATGAAGAGATTATCTGGCTGGGATCTAGGGGTGGATCACATTTGAATCGTAAACCAATATTTGGGAATGTCACTGAATGATATGTTTTGCTTTATTGTGAATGATGTTTTAGTTTCCTGCATAATTGGATCACAATGTTCTAGGATATATAATTTAATTTGAATTATGATTGGATTGTGCATCCTAGAACATTGTGAGGGGTGGAGTTTAGCCAGAATGGACTTTGTTTTCTTTGAATGACTCAACTTGCCTCGTTGAGCTTCCCTGGACGCTGGGGCTTGCTCTTCCGGGGCAGGACCAGAGCTTCCTGTGTGATGAGTCGTGGGGCTGGCTGAGGGGAAGTGTGTTAACGTGGTCTACGCTAGGGGGAAGGGCCAAGTCAAGAACCAATCGGCCCTGGTCGTTCAGACGGCGCTTGATGATGTCAAAAACTCTATAAGAGGGGAGAGGACGGCTTGAAGATCCTCCTTTCCTTTTCCGGTTGGAGCCAGAGACGCCTACAGCCGAAGCTGAGCTGCCGGTAGCAGAGCTGACTAGAGGCTAGTGGGTGATCTTCTTACCGTAGAGGGGAAGCATGTATACGATTTTGCCTTATACCATCTCGCTTCTCTGTGGCCTCCTGGTTACTCTTATAAGGCGGACTTATTGGGCCTGGAAGCTTTTGATGAAAATATCAAAATGGGGACGCTGGTTTGTGGGCTTGTTATTGTGGAGTGTAAATACATGCTTTAGTTCTCCTGCCTTCTGCCTAGAGAATTCCTTATATCCTGCGGTTCCGGACCTTTTAGGCACATATGAGATTCTCTTTGAAATCATAAATTCTGCCTTCCTAATATATTTGGCGACGAGGTGGATGGGATCGCTAGATATAAGATCTCTGTTCAGAAGCAGAAGAACTTCAGAGGAAGAGATGAATATCCCAGGGTGGGAGGATCCATTTTATTCCTCCTTAGCAAAGGAATTGGCTAAAAAAGCCGGACCCTGTGAAAACTGGGAACCAAGGCTACAGAGAGGAGATCCTAAGGATTTGGAAAGGTGTTTGCAAGAGGTTGGGATTCAGTCAGGGGCATCACTGTCTAGGCAAAGCTGGATAGTGTTATCAGCCTACCGGCTAGTATATGAAAGATTGAGATTAAGTGAAAGAGATGGGGGCACTCCTACCCCACAGCAAGAACGGGAATCTCAGATAGCAGGAGGACAAATTGCTGCTCAAGAACCCAATGACTCAGATGAGAACTTTTCTATTAATGTGGCTAGGAGCAACAGGAGGCCAAATAAGCCAAGAGTGCATCCCAACTCAGCCCAGACCAAGCCTGACTGCCTGCTTTGTCCTTGCCATGGTGGCAGGGGAAGCGAGTGGGGGGAAAATGAGACAGTGTTAGGGGCTGAGACAGAAAACGCTACTAGGGTTCAGGACATCCCTCGCACAGAGAATGGGAGATGGTTAAATACTCAGACAAGCGTTCGTCCCGTAGAGAGGAGGAGGACAGAAACCAGAGGTGGCAATTTAGTTACGAGGGAATTTCAGGAAGATTTCTCACCACAAGAGGTCACAGATATTTTGAGTAGATTCAGCCAAAGAGTAGGAGAACCATTAATATCTTGGATGGTAAGGCTCAGTGATCAAGGGGCCGGTGGAATATTAGTAGATAAGAGGGACTGTATGAGATTCATAGGTATCAGCCTCGATCCTCTAGTTCAGCAAGCTTTTAGGGAACATCATCAGCGAGGAGATGATGCTAGCAGGACTACTCTGTTGGCATTAGCTGCTGCGGGATGCAATAAGAGATATACTAATGATTCTATGTGGCCCACTGAGCACAGACCCTGGTATTCACTTAAAGATTGTATCATGAGACTAAAGGAGGAGGTAATGAAGACTGCTATTATGACAGGAACTGCAGACAAATATTACAATGATCCCATAGGAATCCCTCATAGGAATTTAATAATTAGGACAGCTCCCCCTGCTTATAAACAACTAATTTTGAATCTGTTACTTGGGGAAGTAGGGAGCCATCTTACAGAGGTGATAAATAAGATTTTACAGTTACATGACTTAGGAGACCGGGGAAGGGACAGATCTCCTCGAGAGAGAAGGGTTATCAGCCAGCAAACTTGGCGCCAGCAAACTTGGCGCCAGCAAACTTGGCGCCAAAATGGAGTGACAAGAAAAGAAATGTTCACTGCTCTATTGAGAGCAGGGGTAGGTTTTGAAATGATAGATGGCATTCCAACCAATGAATTGTACAGGATGTACCGAGATAAAGGACTCGATAACAGGAGAGATAGGGAAATAAGAACTGCTCCTGCAAATGCTACAGATGGTGAGCCTTTATACCCAAGTGAATCACATGCCAGGGAATACTAGGAAACAGGCCAGGCCCCAGTCCAAATTAAGGAAATACGTAAGCTGGATTGCAGACCTCACATTAACTTGACCATATATTGGAAAAATGGGTCAAGTACAGTAACTATGGCATTAATAGACACTGGGGCCGAGGCCACCCTTATCTATGGGAATCCAGACAAATTCAGCCACGGAACTCCTATTACCATCACAGGACTAGGAGGGACTGAAATATCAGCCAGACAAGTTAAGTTGATGATGAAAATTGAACAGTTGCCCAAGAAAGAATATAGTGTGGTTGTTGTGCCTATTCCTGAATACATCATTGGAACAGACATTTTGAAGGGTATGACCTTAAATTTACCTGAAGGGAAATACCAATTTGCTGTGAGGAAAATAGGCATTAATGCAGTCTTAGTGGGGAAAATCAAGATGGATCCAATCACTTTGCCCGAACCTTCTGAAGTAATTACTTTGAGGCAATATCGTGTGCCAGGTGGGCAAGATGAAATTGCCAACACTATAAGAGAATGTGTTGAGGCAGGAGTGTTAGTCCCTACAACTACTCAATGGAACAACCCTGTCTGGCCAGTCCGAAAGTCAGATGGGACATGGAGGATGACAGTAGATTATAGACAGCTGAACAAAGTGACTCCTCCCTTGTATGCTGCTGTTCCAGACACGGTTACTTTAATAGAGAGAATACAAAAACATGAAGGGACTTGGTATGCAGTTATTGATTTGGCCAATGCCTTCTTTATGATCCCAATAGACCCCAAGCAAGGCCGACAGTATACATTTACACGCCTGCCACAAGGATATATTTATAGCCCAACTATTTGCCACAGGATTGTAGCTGAGCATTTGGATGAATTAAAGCTACCTGGTGTACAGCTTACACATTACATAGATGACATCATGATACAGGGAAAGAATATAAAAGAAGTGGAGGAGAGTTTAGCATTATTAACTGACCATATGAAAAGCAAAGGATGGGAAATCAACCCCGCAAAGGTTCAGGGGCCAGCTCAAACTGTAAAATTCTTGGGGATACAGTGGAATAGAGGACTGCGAGAAATTCTCCCACAAGCTCGACAAAAAATTCAGGATTTTCCCACCCCTACTAATAAGAAAGAGGCCCAAAAGTTCATAGGGCTATTTGGTTATTGGAGACACCACATCCCACATTTGGGACAGATTTTAAAACCCTTGTATAAAGTCACCAGAAAGAACTATGAATTCGATTGGGGCCTTGAACAAAGTAGAGCTTTTGAGGAAGCAAAGGCTGCTATACAATTAGCTCTGGACTTATGGCCTATGCAAAATGGGCCAGTGGAGTTACAAGTGACTGTACAAGATGACTATGCAAATTGGAGTCTGTGGCAAAAACAACAGAGCCGAAGTGTACCTTTAGGCTTTTGGTCAAGGAAACTGCCCTCATCTGGAGTGCAGTATACACCTTTTGAGAAGCAGCTGTTAGCTGCATATTGGGCTTTAGTAGAAACTGAGCAACTAACCCTGGGTCATGAAGTGATATTAAGGCCTGGAATTCCACTTATGACTTGGGTAATGAGTACCCCAGCTTCTCACAGAATTGGACATGCACAAGAGGCGAGCATAATCAAATGGAAGTGGTATATTCAGAATAGGTCCAGAGCAGGCAAAAGTGGAGTTTCTGCTTTACATGAATCGGTGGCGAACATTGGCACTGAGAGAAATGAAAAACCCATTGAATCTAAGCAACAGATGGTGCCATCCTTAGTGAAATGGAATAATGGGTATGATGGACTAAGTGTAGAACAGAAGAAACACGCTTGGTTTACTGATGGGACAGCAAAATATTTAGGACAGAAGAGACATTAGAAAGCAGTAGCCTATCACCCCTGTACTAGGCGAACTCTGGAAAGTTCTGGGATAGGGGGAAGTAGCCAATATGCTGAACTGATGCCAGTACATCAGGCCATCAGAATGGAGAAGGGAGGACAGTGTCATATATTTACTGATTCATGGGCGGTAGCTAATGGATTAGCTACTTGGATGCCTATATGGAGGAATCAGAATTGGGAGATTCATGGCAAACAAGTTTGGGGTAAAGAGTTATGGGAAAATATATGGGACATGTCTTTGGTTACGGATTTGTCAGTTTTTCATGTTGATGCTCACGCGACCCTGACCACACCAGAGCGTGGGTACAATGCACACGCGGATCGACTAGCAAAGATTGCCACTGAATGTATTGTCCCTACTCCAACTCCAACTGATGACTCAGCCTTAGCAAGATGGGTCCACCAGACCGCCGGCCATTTAGGGGTCCAGGCCACCCACCGATGGGCACAGGATCGGGGTATCAGTATCTCTCATGCATTGTTAAAACAAATAACAGAGGGGTGTTGTATATGTCAATTAGAAAAAGAACGAACTCTTCCTAGGATAGTAACTGGAGAAATAGCAAGGGGAAAAGTTCCAGCCCAAATTTGGCAGATAGATTATATTGGCCCACTACCCCAGGATAAAGGATGTAAATATGTATGTACGTGTGTTGACACCTATTCAGGTGTACTAGTGGCTTGTCCTTATAAGGACGCAACTCAGAAAAACACCTGTAAAACCCTAGATATTGTAAGTTTATACTATGGAACCCCAATGCAGATTCAAAGTGACAATGGGTCACATTTCAAGGGCAAAGAAGTGAAAAGATATTGTGTGTTGAACAATATAGAATGGATATATCATATTCCATATTACCCACAAGCATCTGGGCTAATTGAAAGAATGAATGGATTGTTGAAAGAACAGCTGAGAAAATTAAGCTCTAATAATTCATATCGACATTGGAAGGATAATTTGTCTATTGCCTTACGTAATTTGAATAATACGCCCTTAGTGGGGAGTACACCTCTAGCCAGAATGATGACCCCAAATTTGCAGATTAGAGAACAGCAAACACATGAGATCCAAAATATTGAATTTTGGACTGTGAGGGAAGATGTCCCCCTACCATGTCCAGGAACACCTGGTTCGGCAGGATATGATTTACATTGTATAGAGAATTTTAGGTTGAATAGGAAAGAGATAAGAAAAACCCCTACTGGAGTATGTATGAGAATCCCCAAGAATCATTTTGGACAGATATTACCTAAACCAGGATTAGCAGCTCAAGGAGTACATGTATTGGCTGGAGTGATAGATTCGAATTATCAAAAAGAAATTGTTGTGACACTCCAGAATTTGGGTGAAAAACCTGTACAATTTGGTAGGAATGATAGGATAGTTCAAGTGATTATTATCCCCTGTGAAAAAATACCCTTTGTGAAAACTGACCCTCCTCCC